>NC_080162.1:118908823-119256323 GCF_950295315.1 Erinaceus europaeus
GTGAAGCTTTTCTCCTGCAAGTGGGGCCTGGGGGCTTGAGCATATAGGTCCGTTTGCACTGTAATGTGTGTGCTCAACCAGGTGTGCCACTGCCCAGTCCCTGAAAGACCTGAATTTTAGTGGAAGTCTCAGCCTAACCTGTGGAGGGTTTTAGAGAGAGGATAACTTCATTATTGCCCTGAGATGGGTGAGCTTGTCTATGTGATATGAGCTATAATTAGGTGTAGACTACCATGAATTGGGTTTGAGCCTTGGGAGAGTCCCTTCCAGTGACTGTGGAGGACTTGGCAGGACCTCTGGCAGCTAAGGCCATCACAACATTTACTACAACTGGATTATATTTTCCTACAAAACAGAATATTTCCCTGTGTATCTAACGCTGATGCCATTCGGGCTTTATCACTTGTCCCAATAATGCTGCTTTATTGTGTTACGTTTACACCTGTTATGCTTTCCATTTCGTTCTGTCTGGAACACTTCCTTGGTTTCTCCTTGGCTGTTTTGACCTTGACAGTTGTAACACTTACAGGCCAGCTGTTTTGTAGCTTGAACTTGATTTGATTTTGTCTCCTAGTGGATAGGTTTCAGTTTGTATCTTTGGCAAGAATATCTTTTCTATTTCCTTAGTGGCAATTTATTTTTTTTTTCTCTTTTATATTTAGGTATCCTTGAGAATGGGAACTATTTTCTGCAACTTTCTTTTCTAATAACCTTTAACCTTTTTTCTTCTTCAGTGATGAATGCCTATGTGGGTTTAAAAAGCCTGATTAAAAAGCACTGCTCAGCTCTGGCTTATGGTGGCAGTGAAGGTTGGTGGGGGTTGAATCTGGGGCCTCAGAGCTTTCGGCATGAAGGTTTTTCTGCATGATGACTATACTATCTCCCCCCACCACAAACTGAAAATATTTAACTTCTAAGAAACAGAATTTTGTCCTCTTTTTCCCCTTTAATTTGCACATGCAAAATACATATGTTTAATTCTACTGCCTTGATTTTTTTACACCTATTTTATGAACACAATTGATTATTATTATTGTTTTTTATTTATTTAAGAAAGGAGACATTAACAAAACCATAATATGAGGGGGTACAATTCCACACAATTCCCATAACCTGATCTCCACATCCCACCCCCTCCCCTGATAGCCTTCCCATTCTCTATCTCTCTGGGAGTATGGATCCAGGGTCATTGTGGCTTGCAGAGGGTGGAAGGTCTGGCTTCTGTAATTGCTTCCCTGCTGAACATGGGCGTTGACTGGTCGATCCATACTCCCAGTCTGTCTCTCTCTCTCCCTAGTAGGGTGCATTATTTGTTTTTATAGGCAGTTCCTACATTTCATGGTTCCTGAGAGCATAACTTTTTAAATAATCATGTTCTATTTATCTGAAACTAGTTTCCAACAATACAGTCCTAGTTTTACTAGTTGTCAGTATTTAAATGAAGTACTACTTTGTGGCTACTAGTTTCTCACAAATCACTGTCAAAATAGATGTGCAAGTGGTCATGAGCAGTCATTCTCATAGTCAGCCAGTGACTGGTCACTGCTTATCTGTTAGTTCTCTTCATACAGAGATAACAAAATGTGCAGTTGTATTGTCCTACTGTCGGTTTAATCCTTTAGACCTTTTTATAAAAGTGGATAACAAGGAATCAAAATGGACCACAAAAGATGAAAGTACAGCAAAGAAATAAAAAAAGATAATGTTGAAGGAAAATTTTAATGTATTATAGGTGGAGTTGCAGAAGACAGCTGATTAGGAGTGTGACATTGCTGTTGGACGTTGCATTTGGGAGATGAGGCGTGTACCAGAGGAGTGCAGAGAAGACAACTTTGCCCACAGAAATGAGGATGATGGGGGTTGCATTTGAGAGACTAGTAATACATCAGAGGAGCTCAGAGAAGACAACTTTGCACACAGAAATGAGGAAGATGAAGGAAGTATGATATAGAGGATGACAGTGTGCTAGAGGAAGTGGCTTTCCAGAGTTTCTATACAGTCCATAAAAAGACATTTAGGTATTTCTACGAGATATTTCATGCTGTTGAAAATACCAAGGATAGTGGGGCAGTGTGCGGGTATGCCTGGGAGAGGGTCCATGTTACTGATTAGAAGGATGTGGGATCAAGCCTCTAGTTCTGACCTGTCACCAGAGGTGAAGCAGTGCTATAGGTGTCTTTCTTTTTCTCTCCTTCATCTCCTCCTCTTCTCTCAATTTCTCTCTCTCCTATGAATAAAAAGGTAAAAAAAAAAATTAAATAAAAATTTAAAAGGGAATCTTTAAAAAAGAAAAAAGGAAACACCAAGGATAAAATGTTGTAAGCTAATACAAACTTAGAAAACAGTATGGCGATTCTTTCATATTGTGGTAGATAATAAGGAAAGTACTAGTCGTGTCTCAAAGTACTTGAAGTAGTTTTTTATAAGGTCAGTGACATAACTTACCTGAATAGTGTGTTGCCCTGCCTTGTGTGCCATCCAGTTCGAATCCAGCCCCATCATGCTGAAGGAAGCTCTAGTGCTATAGTCTTTCACCCTGTTTCATTGCCTCTCTAACTCTTATCTGGAAAAAAAACAAAAAGGATTAATGATAATAATTCTTATAAAAGAAACACTTTAATTTTCAGTGTCTCTAAAATGTTAAACTATAGATTACTATAGTAAAGTTATTTTTTCTTATCTTAACATTTTTTTTAATTTATGAGTTTACTGTTTTAAATAATTTTTTTAAAATTATATTTATGTTATTGTGCATTTATATTATGCATTTTGTATTTACTTAATGAGGAATCACTTTGGCATATTAAGTGCTGAGAAATAAACTTGGAACCCCCTGCATTCTACCTGACCTACATCCCTAACCTTGAAGATTGTTAAAGGTCACAGACTAATTTCAGTCTGTTCTCCTTGCTCCACTTGATTATTAAGGTTGCTTTGTATATTTCCAGCTTGGATACATTTAGATTCAAATAAATATTTTGATTTGGAAATATTTTCAGCAGGCAGATACCCCAAACCTGAGATTACCATCACCAAACGAGTGAAAGAAGTATCAGCAGAGACCTCTGATAGTTTTGGTACAGTACAATATCACAGTGTTATTTGTATGTTTGTTGCAAGTAGCAAAGCATCTGTTTTAACTGAACTTTATGCTTGTTTGAAAAAGAATGCTTCAGTAGTCTTTTTTGGTAGTCTTTTCTTCGCATTACATCAATTTTTAGATTATCTGGAGAATATTTTTACTATCTTAGCCTTAAACTGGGAATAATAAAATGATATCTGCACCTTTAATTAATCTTTAACAATATCATATATATATTTATTTCCTCCCTCCCTTCTCTTTCTCTAAAATCATTTACATTTAGTGATGTTTAAATAGTGAATTTTAGATATTGTTGAAATAATCACAGCACGTGAGAAGGAAACAGCAAAAATTATGACATTGTTTAAGATGAGTGAGTAGGAAAGAGTATGTAGCAGATACCTGTTACACAGTTCTGGAAGCCATACACATGTATAGACAAATGTGCTATATAATTCATTAACCCCCAAATAAAACAATTAAAAGGAAGAAAGAAAGAGCACCTGCCAAGGAACTTTGAGAACAAAAAAGGGAGAGTACAAACTGAACTTAGGAACCTACTCAGTCTTTAATAAATATATTCTTGAATTTTTTGAAAATATATTCACTTTAAGGTTATCATAAAAAAATTTAGTTTCTATAATAGATAGATTGTTATGTATCTTAATTACAGGTTCTGGTGGTTTTTCAGTGCAACAGTTGTTTGTTAGTTCTCTTGTTAGAACAAAGTAGAGAAAAAGACATGTTTATTTTCTAGATGATTTCAGATCATATTGCTAGGTATTAAAATGCTGCTGAACAATAATTAATAGTAGGACTTACCTGTCAGTGATCATCTTTTGAAGCTGATCCTTAGACATATCCTGAATCATGTAAGTGTGCTTCCACAAGAATGTTTAAGTGATACCCTATTAGTTAGGCAATTTTTTATCCTATTAGTTTTTTGTCCTATTAGTTATGCAATAGAAAGGAGCTATTGAATCAAGAATTAATGGAGCTAATGTTTTTGTAACATGAAACCAAGATCTAGAAAGTTTGTAACATGGTCACGATGTGACCCAACCCCTCCACAACACACACACACACACACACACACGCACGCACGTGCGCTCACACATGTCAAGTCCTTTGGATTTTTATGTGAGTTTCTTTTTACTGAAACACATTTCTTCATGGTTAGCAGGGAAGATTAGCTTGAAACTTTAGGTCATTCATGTTTTACGGGGAAAATAAAAAAAGCAGAAACTAATTTTCTCTTTCAAAGAATATTTTATTAACCTTGATACATTACTTGATTTCTTCCCTCTTTTAATTTTGATAGATTTTTTGGAGGTTACTTATTTGAAAGGATTACTTGTTGGGAGTGAAGAAACTATATGAAAAGAACATTTGTATTTTACTTCAGTTTCAAGTGTCAGTGTTTCAGGAGTTTCCTATATTCACATATTATCTATTCTTGGTTCTCTATTTTCTATGAAGAATTTATTCATTGAGGGCTGGTGAGATAGCTCATCAGGGAGGTTGCCTGCTTTGCCATGTGCACACCCAGGATTTGATCACCTTGCCACCCCTGTACTGGGGTAAAGTTTCAGTGCTGTGGCATTTCTGCCTTATTCTTTTTATCTAAAAAAGACAAAAAAATAATGAAAGAGCAGAGCAGTTGAACAAGAGAATGAGGATCTAGGGTGTGCCATTAGATAACATCTCTGGGCCCCAGTGCTTACATATGCAGAGTAGGAAGTTAGTACAGCATTTCTGACTGGGCATACTGTTGGCATTCAGGTTGGATGGTTCATCATTATGTAGGACTGTCATGTATTGAAGGTGTTTACAATTCCTAATGCCAGTATCATTTCACATTAAAAACAGCCTACAGCCTACATCTTCTAGGATGAAGTACTACCCAGTGCTAAGAGCCTCTGGCAGAGATGGTTCCTCACGGTCCTCTTAGCTCTAACACCCTATGAAAGACTTTATTGAGTGACTAAAAAGGGAAAGGCTAAAAAGAAATCACTGGCTGAAAAGAAATCTCTGCTGCTTCCTAGCATTAAGTAAACCCCCCCCCTTTTTTTGTGTGTCCAGGATTATCTCAGAGCCTCCATGCCTACAGGACTCCTCCAATTTCAGCAGATTTTCTTTTTCATTTTTGTTTTTCTAAAATTTAGAGTGTGAGGGATATAAAGATAGGGATAGTGCAGCACTGCTACAGGACTTGTGAAGCTTCTCAGTGCAGCTGCTCCCAGAGGGTGGCTGGGGGCTTAGACCTGGGTCCTTACACATGGCAAAACATCTCCTGCCCCCCAAAATGACTATCTAATAACCTGTGGAACTATGCCTGTAGTAAGTATATCTACCACTTAATAGTGCTCCAAGATGAATTCTCTTGTTATAGCTTGCTTAAGTTTTCCATCTATGATATAATGTATTCCTGTACAGCATATGTAGTTGTATTGTTTTAATGCCTTTTAAAAAAGGAATACCATTACACATAGTAACTTTTATTTCATTAAAAAGACTTATCAACATTTGCCAAGTTAAATTTCTTGCTACTTTTAAAGTGTGTTTTTGCTCCTCAATTTAAATGTTAGTTTTTGTAAGCATATCACTTATTTATATTAATTATTTAAAAATCTTCCTGTGTAGTTTTATAACCTCTTTTGGTGCATGTTTGATTTTGGGGGGCATGTTTAATGTGATTTGCCATTCTTATTTTTCACACAGCATGGTTTTCATTTTAATTTAGCATTATTTGTTGTTTACTTTTGTAAGTTTCACTATGCCTTTTAGAATTTTTGGTTCACTAAAAATCTAAGTAGTTCAATGGGGAAAAGAAGGCTTCTTCGACAAATGGTGCTGAAACAACTGGATAGCTACATGTAGAAAAATAAAACTAGATCATCATCTAACACCGTGCACCAAAATCAGATCACAGTGAATCAAAGATTTAGGTATTAGACCAGAAACTCTAAAATACTATAGAAGAAAATATATGCAAAACATTGCATGGTCAAAACATCAGTGACAAATTTGGAGACTTGAGTCCATGGGCATGTGGAATATGAAATAAAAACAAGCATTAATAAATGGTACTACATCAAACTGAAAAGCAAACTACTCAAGGATAACTAGTAATTAGGAGAAGATATTTGCACATCACATGTCAAACCAACAATTGATATCAAATATCTAGAAAGAACAGCTCAACAAAAGGAAACAATGAAAAAGTGGGCCAGAGAACTGAGCAGGCAGTTTTCTTCCCTCCCCCCCATATTTAATTTCCTGTTACTAGTGGGTTACAATATTTTACTATTACAGTGTATAGTTCTGCATCACACCCACCACCAAAGTTCTGTGTTCCCATCCTCCCATCTAACCACAGTAGTTCTCACTAGTCCTAGAAACAGCTAGCTTATGTGTGTGTGTTTAAGTTCGTATGTGTCAAATCTCTAGATTCCATATATGAGTGAGACCATTGCTAGTTGTATTTCATTACATTATTTTGCTAAGCATAATTACCTCTAGTCTCATCCATTTTGTCCCAAAGGACACAATATCATCTTTTTCCATTGTAGAGTAGTTTCCATGGAATATATATACTATAGCTTTTTAAAAATCATCTATATATATTGGATAGAGATAGCCAGAAATTTGAGGGGGGGGGAGATAGACACTTACAGCCCTGCTTTACCACTCATGACACTTTCCCCCTGCACGTGGGGGCCGGGTGCTTGAACCCGGGTCCTTGTGTATTGTAACGTGGACTCAACCAAGTGCGCCAACACCTGGCCCCTTATTCCATAGCTTCTTTAGCCTGTCATCTTTCAATGGATATTTAGGCTGCTTCCACTCTTTCTTTGTTATGAATAATGCAGCTATGAACATAAGGGTGCCTATGTCCCTTTGAATTAGTGTTTGAGTATCCACTGGATAAATACTTAACAGTGGCATTTATCTTTTATTAACTTTGTTTATTATTAACTTTCATTTGTTTAAGGACTCTCCATACAGTCCTCCAAAGAGACTGTACCAGTTTGCACTCCCATCAGCAATGTAGCAGAGTGCCTTTTCTCAACCTATCCAACACCTGTCATTTCTTGGTTTGTTGATGTGAGTCATTCTCTTGGGTATTAGATGGTATCTCAGTGTAGTTTTAATTTGCATTTCTTTGATAAGTGAACATTTCTTCATGTGTCTATGGGTCATGTGTATCTTTTCTTTAGAAAATTGTCAGGGAGAGCACAGAATGAAACATGGACTGGACATAGAGTATTGCACCAAAGCAAAGGATTCTGGGGAGGAAGGGCACAGAGTGAAACATGGACTGGACATGGTGTATTGTACCAAAGCAAAACTAGGGAAGGGAGGGTGAGGGTGGATAGGAAAAAAAAAAACAAACTCAGGGGCTATAAGAATTAATGAAATTGTATGCATATGTCAATAGTTGCACTGTAAAGCATTAACCCTTTCAAAAAGTAATAATTTAACCAGCAAAAAAGAAAAAAGAAAACTGTTTAGTTATTTGGTTCATTTTTTTATTGGATTATTTTTGCTTCTTTTGTAGATCTGTACCAATTCTGTAGGGATGTTTGATATCAGTCACTTGTCTGATGTGTGATGCACAGATGTCTTCTCCCATTTACTGGTTGCCTGGTAATCCTTGTGCAGTTTGCTTTTAATGTGTAGACTCTTAGTTTCATATAATCCCGTTTATTTACTCTTGTCTTCATTTTCCATGCCCAGGGAGTTGAGTCTCCAAATACATCTTTGATGTGAAGGTCCTGCAAGATTTCACTGACATTTTATTCTATATACTTTAGTTTCTGGTCTAATATCTAGGTCTTTTATTGATTTGACCTTGGTGTATGGTGTTAGATGGTGGTCTAGTTTCATTTTTCTACATGGGGCTGAGAGATGGAATCTCAGTGTAGTTTAATTTGTATTTTTCTAATAAGTGGAACATTTCTCCATGTTTGTGGGTCATGTGTATCTCTTTAGAAAACTGTTCACAGAAATCATTATTTTTATATATCATTATTGGCATTAACTCTGCTTTCTTATATCTGTTATACTTTTGAACCTATTCAGTTAATATTAAAATTTCAGATAATGTTCTAGAAGTGTGTGTGTGTGTGTGTGTGTGTGTGTGTGTGTGTGAGAGAGAGAGAGAGAGAGAGAAAGAGAGATCTTGTGCAACCAGGTTGTCAGGCGTGTTAAGGTGTTTGCTCTACTTTCCAACCCCCACACTTTTTTTTCCTCTGGTTTACGAGAGCACTGCCTATGGTATTGCCTCAGGAAGGAAGCCTTTCTTCTTCTCCTTCTTCTCCTTCTCCTCCTCCTCCTCCTTCTTCTTCTCCTTCTCCTTCTTCTCCTCCTCCTCCTCCTCCTTCTCCTCCTCCTTCTTCTTTTTTTTGTTTTACCAGAACACTGTTCAGTTCTGGCTTATGGTGGTGCGGGGGATTGAACCTGGGACGTTGGAGTCTCAGGCATTAGAGTCTGTTTGCATAACCATTATGCTATCTACCCTCTGACCAGGAAGTCTTTCTTGATTCCCACTGTCTTGTGTGGGAAGCCTTACGTATTTACTATGTAAATATCCTAAGCCGTATATGTGGTTTTCAATAGTATTCTTTTTTTATTGTACAAAATGTTCTGTATTGTTCAGCAATATAGATTTCAAGACTCAAAATGTTCAGATATTATCAAGGGAAATTAGGGAACATAACATAATCCCATGAGGTCATTGTCATGTTACTTTAAAATGTTTTTATTTCTAAAGAATATTGAATAGCCCTCTTTCTCTGCTATGAATATATATTTTTTAATTAATTAATTTATTTATTGGGTAGAGACAGCCAGAAATTGAGAGGAGGAGGGAAGATAGTGAAGAGAGAGATAGAGACACCTGCAAACCTGCTTCACCACTCGTAAAGCCTTCTCCCTACAGGTGGGGACTGGGGGCTCGAACCCAGGCTGTTGTGCACTGTAATATGTGTGCTCAACCAGGTGCGCCACCACCCGGCCACCTGCTATGAATATTTTTGCATGTTAAGCCATCTAGTATATTTTCAAAGAAATATACTATAAATAGGCTCACTACATAGATGAAGGTACTTAAAAAAAGTTGCTTAGCTCAGACATACAGAATGTGGTAGATTTTAAATTAAAAGTATTTTTTAATTTAGTCTTATAATTTAATCAGTACATACAGTTATGTTTTTTTTCTGTATGGATAACCTACTCATTAACAAAAGGATAATTATGAATAAATTCTGATAATCATTCTCCAACTTCGCAAACCTACTCTATTTTCTGCAGTGTAATAAAAAAAAGAATCTTCCTATTCTAACTAATTCTTGCCACACACCTTTTCTTTTCCCCTTTTAGAAAAATTGGAAGCTGAACCACCTACCCCAGGACAGCTGAGATATGGTAATGGTTCTGTTGAATATAATTGTTAAGTGTTTGTGCAACTATCTTTGGGACTTGAAGTAAATGTATCATTCATTTATAATACAGAAGTCAGCAAGCTAAGCTAAAATTTCCAGATTATCCCACTATGCTGAAGCAAAATACATGTCTAGTTTTTAAGTCATACTTTAGTATTAGAAGTATTCTGATCTTTTTTTTAAGATATAAAGACCATCTTTATTACTAAAGTTTGAGAGAATTACTTATTATATAAAATATAACTAGACACCAAAATGAGTTGATGTATGTTTTTTCACTTGAGATCAACTTTATTGATATCTAAACTACAAAAATTACCCTATAATTTTTAAGTTTATTATTTCTATGTTAACCTTCACTTTGATCATTTACATTTTTTATTAGTATCTACAAAATTACTAAATAATGGGTACAATTCTACACTGTTCCCACCAACAGAGGAGTTTTTTTTTCTTTTTTTTAAATTTCTTTATTGGGGAATTAATGCTTTACATTCAACAGTAAATACAATAGTTTGTACATGCATAACATTTCCCAGTTTTACATATAACAATACTATCCATTCTAGGTCCTCTGTCATCCTTTTTGGACTTGTATTATCCCCCTCCCCAAGTTTTTTCTTTTTTTATTTATAAAAAAGAAACATTGACAAAACCATAGGATAAGAAGGGTATAATTCCACACAATTCCCACCACCAGAATTCTGTATACCATCCCCTCCCCTGATAGCTTTCCTATTATTAAACCCTTTGGAAGTATGGACCAAAGGTCATTGTGGGATGCAGAAGGTAGAAGGTCTGGCTTCTTAATTGCTTCCCCACTGAACATGGGCATTGGCAGGTTGATCCATACTCCCAGCCTGTCTCTCTTTTTCCCTAGAAGGGTGGGGCTTTGGGGAAGCAGAGCTCCAGGACACATTGGTAGGGTTGTCTGTCCAGGGAAGTCTGGCCGGCATCCTGCTAGCATCTGGATCCTGGTGGCTGAAAAGACAGTTAACATACAAGGCCAAACAAATTGTTGATAATCATCAGCTTAAATGCTGAAATAGTGCAGATGAAGAGTTGGGGGGCACTCCATTTTGTAGATAGTTAGTAGGCATATTTTAGTTATATTTTCAAAGGGCCTGCAGCTATACTAGTGTTTTTTTTTTTTTTTTTTCACCCAGACCCTGAAATCTGATATACAGGTGGATCCAAGTTACTGTCTGGGGAGATGATGTCATGACTGGAAAAGGACCATAAAAAATATCATGGAAGAGAGTAGCTCCCTAATATGGGAAAGGGGTATAAATATTGTTGACTGTAAACCCCATCTATTTGATTTGGTCTGGGGCCCATATTCATCTTAGGAGCCTATGTGACCACTGCATCCCTGTAGATATGAGCTCACATTCTGTGGGCATGAGTAGGAACATATCAGGACCCATCTTCCTCAGTTGAAAAGCTTCTGCACGATCAAGGAAACGATCACACAAACAAGGAGACCTCACAGAATGCGAGAAGATCTTCACATGCCATATATCAGACAAGAGACTAATCACCAAAATATACAAAGAGCTCAGCAAACTTTAGCAACAAATAAGCAATTGACCCCATCCAAAAATGGGCAGAGGATATGAAAACAACATTCACTACAGAAGTGATCCAAAAGGTTAACAAACATGAAAAATTTCTCCAGGTTGCTGATTGTCAGAGAAATGCAAATAAAGACAACAATGAGATACCACCTCACCTCTGTGAGAATGGCATACATCATAAAGGACAGCAGCAAGAAATGCTGGAGAGGCTGTGGGGACAGAGGAACTCTTCTGCACTGCTGGTGGGAATGTAAACTGGTCCAACCTCTATGGAAAGCAGTCTGGCAAACTTTCACAAGGCTAGACATGGGCCTTCCATGACCCAGCAATTCCTCTCCTGGGAATATACCCCAAGAACTCCATAACACCCAACCAAAAAGATATGTGTGCACCTATATTCATAGCAGCACAATTCATAATAGTTAAAACTTGGAAGCAACCCAGGTGCCCAACAACAGATGAGTGGCTGAGAAAGCTGTGGTATATAAATACAATGGAATACTATGCAACTATTAAGAACAATGAACTCACCTTCTCTGACCCATCTTGGATGGAGCTAGAATGAATTATGTTAATTGAGCTAAGTCAGAAAGATAAAAAATGAATGTGGGATGATCCCACTCATAAATAAAAGTTGATAAAGAAGAACAGAAAGGGAAACTCACAGCAGGATTTGACTGAATTTGGAGTAGGGCACCAAAGTAAAAGCCCTTTTTTGAGGGTGAAGGTGGATGTTTGGCTTCCCAGGATGGTTTGTGGCGGGGGGGGGGGGGGGGTTTCCAGTGGATGGGATGGGACAGTCTTGGTGGTGGGAATGGTGTTTGTGTACACTCCTATTAATTTGTAGTCATATAAATCACTTTAATTAATATGAGAGGGGAAAAATTGATTGTATTTCTCAAACTTTTTAAAGCACATACTCCCCAAATTTTCTAATCTTGTTACCAGTATCCAGTACTGTTACAATTTAGAAATAGAATTCTACTTACATGAGAAGTTTTCTCAGTTCCCAGGAAGAGTTTGGATTAATTTGGGTTAACTTCAGAATTTAAATTTTATGTTCAAGGCTGGGTAGAATTGTTCTCTGGGGGAGAAAATGTTTCAGATTTGCTTTTTATGATACTGAAGAAAAGTAAAGCTTATTTCAAACTACCAGGAAGAAGGTTATGCTACTTTGGTGTGCTTTCTTTATCATGATAATAACTGTTTAAAGAAATGCAATAGAGTTTGAAATATTATAAAAAATGTCAAGGAACTTTATTTAATAGTACAATAAATTTGAGTAGAGTTTAGAGGTAAACATTAGATGTGATTTGCTAACAATTGCTGAGCTAGAGAATAGGATTTCCCAAGGGGAGTTAAGGAAATGACAGTTGGCAGAATATCTTACATATTACAGTAGAGTACATACTATGCACTTTTAAGCAAAATCATATCTAATTTCAGTTCTTCTAATCTCTTAGCGATAGAATATTACTTATAGAAATAAACATCTCCCAAATACCAAGTCAGTTTCACACTTTTCTTTCTCAAGCATTATTTTCTTGCTCTTAAGTCTACAGCCATATACTGAGTCTATAGTCATATATTCCCAACATTATAATACAGTTACTCTTTTTTAAAAAAAATTATTTATTTTATTTTTGAGAGAGATTCAAAGAAAGAGACACACATAGAAACACCAGAGCACTGCTCAGCTCTGGCATATGGTGGTGCATGGGATTGAACCTGGGACTGAGGAGCCTCAGGCATGAGTCTGTTTGCATAACTATTACACTGTCTCCCTGCCCTCAGTTATTCTTTTTGAACATACTGAAATTAAATATTTATAGGACTCATCATACTCATACTTCTTGTCGATTGGTAACCACATCTTTATATCTTAAGAGCTCAGTGGTTAGCCAGCATGCATTCTTTAATTTTTGAAAACTATTTTTCATATGGTTGAAATTAATTTTATCTCCAAGATATACTTGTTTTACATTATACTTTATAGTTGAAATTGATTGCTACAGCAATCAACTTGTTGATGAAAATTTGCTAATATGGCAGTTAGTCTATTATTAGCTTAATATCTTTAAACATCCAGTTTAGACACATTTCTAACTGGTTAATTTCAGAGCTGCCATTAAATTAACCAAAAGATTAACTTTTCCCAAAGATTTTGTAGTTACTTTGCCATATGTACATATCAAAGATCATTGAGAAGATGATTGAGAGGTTTCTATGAAGAGGTTCCTCCTTCTCTCTGTAAAAGTAAAGTTTATTTAATGAAGTAAAGATGTCATTAACTCTTTTGGCTATGGAATTTTTGCTTTTTCAAAATAAATTAGATCATGTGTTAGAAGCTACTTATTCCAGAATTCTGAATGACTAATGGTTGGTAAGCAGCTAGAGTTAGGCAAAGGTCAGGGAACTAAATAAGACCGTTTAATTGAAAAATCCCATTCTGTTAATGTCCAATTTGATTACAGTTTTAATATATTTTAAATATATTTATTATTTATTTTCCCCTGCTTCACCAATTTGAAGCTTCCCCTCTGCAGGTGGAGAGCAGGGCTTCAGCACTACTTTTTGTGCACTGTAACATGTACACTCAATCAGGTGTACCACCCCTCAGCCTCTAGTGCCATCTTGATCATTAAAATGATGTTGGATATTCTTGGTTGATAACAAGAATGAATTTTAAATTAACCTAGGATGTATCCTATGTTTCTTTCATCATAAGTAAGGCTTACCCCCACCACCACCCCAGCTTGTTAGTTATGCATGATTATTGCAGAACTCACTGTATGAATATCAAACTTTCAAAACCTCTGAATTATATTTTACTACTTTTTGTGAACTAAATCGCATTAAAAGAAAAGGGGGGGAGGCAGAGCCAAGATGGAGACTTGGATGTAGCAGTTGGCATGAGCTCTTACAAGCAGCAGCCTATGACCAGGGATTCTCTGGATAGGGTAAGATACTGTGCCATCAGTAGGGGGGGTGAATAAGGGGTCCTAAGGGTGATAACCACACTTGGGTTAGAAAACAGAGGCCAGGAGGAAAAAGAAAGGAAATCTTTTGATTAATTCTGAAGCTCAACCTTCCCCCCCCACCCCAGAACCAGCCCCCAGGGGTGAGACAGCCACTCCTAGCAGGCTCCCCGCTGAGCTATTTACCAAGATTCCTGGCTTACCTAGAGTGTCATTCCAATCCTTTTCCTTCTCTTTTTTTTAAGTGGCTGGAGCTCTATTTGAGTGACAAAATATCTGACCAATTAGAGCCTCACACCTGCCTGAGAGAGACTACTTGGAAGGGTTTTTTTTTTTTTTTTTTTGATACTTGTTACAGTTGGCTGTCTTTGCTCAGGCTGCCTGCAGCCAGTCCATCAGGAACAGTCCAAGCTGCAGACTGACTGTTAGGGTTTTTTTACTCTATTCTATTCTATTCTATTTATTATTATTATTTATTATTATTATGTACATGTGTCCCTTTTGCCCTCTCCTTCAGGTTGAACAAAATTAACTGTTTTCCATTGATAGGTGACTGGGTGTCCTATCCAGTGTGAGAGGAACTTGTTTCGATCTCTTCCCACCACTCGCCTTTTTCCCACCTCCTAGCTAATTAAAAAACAAAAAATTCTTTCACTGCTCTTTTTTTTTTTTGTTCATGTCTTCTTTCTTCCTCCTTCTTTTGCTTTCTGAATACGTTGATACTTGTTTGTGAATTATTTGGGGGAAGAAATCTGAGTCAGAGTGGACTCTGTGTGTGTGTCTCTTCTTTACTTCCCTTTATCCTCTTGCTATCCCTAGAATTTACAGTAGACAGTAGATTTGCATAATTGTCTATTCTTGCTTTCCTTTTTTTCCTTTTTCTTTTTCTTTTGGACTTGGTTGCTTTTTTTTCATGGACTGGAGGTGTTGTTCAGCTAACTGGTATTAGTTAAACTGCATCAATCCTTGCTTCAGTTACTATTGTTGTAATTTCTGAGGTTGGGTGACTACATTTGTCATAAAGGTATTTAATATAGTGTGGCTTGTACTCAAAACAACAACTGAACAACAACAGAACAGAAAAATTAAAAAAAAAACCATAAATTAAAAAAAAGGTTAAATCAAGAGCAAATAAAACTGCTACCACAATAAATCAAGACAGGAGCCCAGAGGAAACTCCAAATCAGTCAGAAGTAACCATAGGTAAGAAAAGTATGTAAGCAATAGTAAACCTAATAATCACAGAAATGAAGACAACTATGAAGGAAAGGGCTATCAGAATTAGGGAAACAACATGTCAACCCTAAAGGAAAATACTAGATACCCCAAGGTAATTAGAGAACTGAAAGCTGAAATAGCTGAACTAAAAGGTCAATTAGCAGAACAAGCTAATACTGTAACTGAACTGAAGGAAGAAGCTGAGGGAAGGGAAAGCAGGCTAACAGAAGCAGAAAATAGAATTAGCCAGACAGAGGATGAGCTAGAGAAAACAAGGAAACATAAAAGAGCTCAAAAAGAGATTGAGAGACACTGAAAACAACTACAGAGACATATGGGATGATCTCAAAAGAATTAACATTCATATAATTGGCCTACCAGAGGAAGAAAGAGAGGAATGGGAAGTAAATATTCTAGAGGAAATAATGGAAGAAAACTTCCCATACCTAAACAACAGAAAGGACATTAAGATTCAAGAGGCCCAGAGAGTCCCAAAAAGAATCAACCCAGACCTGAACACAAAGACACATCAATGAAAAGAGGTAAGAATAAAGAAAGGATCCTAAAGGCTGCAAGAGAAAAACAATGAAAAGAGGTAAGACTAAAGAAAGGATCCTAAAGGCTGCAAGAGAAAAACAATGAAAAGAGGTAAGACTAAAGAAAGGATCCTAAAGGCTGCAAGAGAAAAACAATGAAAAGAGGTAAGACTAAAGAAAGGATCCTAAAGGCTGCAAGAGAAAAATAAAAGGTCATATACAGGGGAAAACCCATAAGACTATCAGCAGACTTCTCCACTCAAACTCTTAAAAGCCAGAAGAGAATGGCAAGATATCTATTGAGCTCTGAATGAAAACGGGTTTCAACCAAGGATAATATATCCTGCTAGACTTTCATTCAAACTAGATGGAGGGATCAACATATTCTCAGACAGACAACAATTAAAGGAGGCAACCATCACCAAGCCTGCCCTGAAAGATGTTCTAAAAGACCTCTTAAAAACAAGCACATCACCATAATACTTGCCATATATCAGAACAAATAAAAAAAATTGTTGAATAATGGTATTACAATACACTAAATCCATAATATTAATAAATGTCAATGGCTCAAACTCTCCCCATCAAAAGGCACAGAGTGGTAGGATGAATCAGTAAACACAACCCAACCATATGCTGCTTGCAAGAATCCTATCTGACTGAATAAGACAAACATAGGCTTAAAGTGAAAGGATGGAAAACTATCCTATAGGCTAATGGACCACAAAAAAAGGCAGGAACAGCCATTCTCATCTCTGACCCAAAAGATTTTAAAGTAAAGTTATAAAAGATAGGCAAAACCATTTCATAGTGATTAGAGGATCAACAACCAAGAAAATTTAACAATTATTAACATTTATGCACCCAATGAGGAAATATCTAAATACATCAAAAACCTACTGAAAGAACTACAAAAATACATCAATAGTAATACAGCAACAGTGAGAGATTTTAATACCCCATTCTCACACATAGATCAGTGAAGCAGAGATCAACAAAGAAACGAGAATTAAATGAAATGGACAGACTGTACCTCCTGGACATTTTCAGAGTTCTTCACCCAAAAAAACTGGAATACACATTCTTTTCAAATCCACACAACATATACTCAATGATAGACCACATGTTAGGACACAAAGACAGCATCAACAAGTTCAAGAGCATTGACATCATCCCAAGTATCTTCTCAAACCACAGTGGAATAAAACTTAACATTTAACAACAAACAGAAAATTACTAAAAGTCACAATTTGGAACTTGACAACATGCAGGTTAGGAACCATTGTGTCAGAGAGACACTCAAACAAGAAATTCAAACGTTCCTGGAAACAAATGAAAATGAAGATACAGCTATCAAAATATTTGGACACAGCTAAGGCAGTACTGAGAGGGAAACTCATAGCCATACAATCACATTAGAGAACAGGAAAAACTCAAATAAATGACCTTACTACACATCTTAAGGAATTAGAGGAAGAGGAACAAAGGAACCCTAAAGCAACCAGAAGGACAGAAATCACTAAAATTAAAGCAGAAATAAATAACATCGAAAATAAGAGAACCATACAAAAGATCAATCAAACCACATGTTGGTTCTTTGAAAAATTAAACAAGATTGACAAACCCCTAGCCAGACTCACTTAAAAAAAAGGGAAAAGACTCAAATTAATAGAATTGTAAACTATACAGGAACAATCAGAACTGACACCACTGAAATACAGAGAATCCTGCAAAACTTCTACGAAGAACTGTATACCCCAAAGCTGTAGAATCCGAAAGAAATGGAAGAATTCCTAGAAACATAATGCCCTTCCAAAACTGAACCAAGAAGAACTACAAAACCTAAATGCACCAATCACAGACAAAGATATCAAAATAGTTATTAAGAATCTCCCCAACAACAAAAGCCCTGGACCAAATGGTTTCATAAGCAAATTCTACAGAACCATCAGGAAACAGTTAATACCTATACTTCTAAAATTTTTCCACAGGCTTGAAGAAACAGGAACACTCCCTTCCACCTTATATGAAGCCAACATCATCCTGACACTAAAAGCAGATAGGGACACACAAAAAAGGGAAAACTACAGACCAATATCGCTGATGAACATAGATGCCAAAATATTAATCAAGATCTTGGCCAACTGGATAGAGCAGTATATCAAAAACGTTGTTCATCACGACCAAGTAGGATTCATCCCTGGAATGCAAGGCTGGTTCAACATACATAAGTCAATCAGTGTCATTCACCACATCAATAAAAGCAAAACCCAGAACCACATGACTATCTCAATAGATGGAGAGAAATCCTTTGACAAAATCCAGCACCCATTCATGCTCAAAACACTACAAAAATTCTTCAAGATAGTGGAGTCCATATATAGCAAACCTACAGCCAACATCGTACTCAGTGGACAGAAGCTGAAACAATTCCGCCTGGGACTAGATAGGGCTGTCCATTATTGCCATTACTTTTCAACGTCCAATTGAAATTTCTTTCCATAGCAATCCGGCAAGAGAAAGAAATCAAAGGAATACAGATTGGAAGGGAAGAAGTCAAGCTCTCACTATTTGCAGATGATATGATAGTATACATAGAAAAACCTAAAGAATCCAGCAAAAAACTACTGGAAGTTAGGCAATATAGCAAGGTGTCAGGCTACAAAATCAATGTACAAAAATCAGTGGCATTTCTTTATGTAAACACTAAATCTGAAAAAGAAGACATCCAGAAATCACTCCCATTCACTTTTGCAGCAAAATCAGTAATATACCCAGGAATATACCTGACCAAAGAAGTGAAAGGCTTGTATGCTGAAAAGTATGAGTCACTATTCAAGGAAATAGAAACTGATACCAAGAAATGGAAAGACATCCCATGCTCATGGATTGAAAGAATTAATACCATCAAAATAAATATTCTCCCCAGAGCCATATACAATTTAACACTTTACCCATCAAGGATCCACCAAATTTCTTTAAGAGAATAGAACAAAAACTACAGTCATTTTTCTGGAACCAGAAAAACCCAGAATTGCCAAAACAATCTTGAGGAAAAGAAACAGAAATAGAGGCATCACACTCCCAGATCTCAAACTATATTATAAAGCCATCATCATCAAAACAGCCTGGTACTGGAACAAAAATCTGCACACAGACCAGTGGAACAGAATTGAAAGCGCAGAAATAACCCCCCACACCTATGGACATCTAATCTTTGATAAGGGGGCCCAAAGTAGTGAATGGAGGAAGGAGGCTCTCTTCAATACATGGTGCTGATAAAACTGGGTTTTAACATTCAGAAGAATGAAACTGAACCACCTTACCTGAAACAAAAATCAACTCCAAATGGATCAAGGACCTGGATGTCAGACCAGAAACTATCAAATACTTAGAGGAAAACACTGGTGGGACACTTTCCCACCTAAACCTCAAGGACATCTTTAATGAAACAAACCCAATTGCAAGAAACACTAAAGCAGAAACAAACCAATGGGACTACATCAAATTGAAAAGCTTCCGCACAGCCAAAGAAACTATAACACAAATAAAGAGACCCCTCACAGAATGAGAGAAGATCTTCACATGCCATACATCAAACAAGAGACTAATCACCAAAATATACAAAGAGCTCAGCAAACTTTAGCAACAAATAAGCAATTGACCCTGTCCAAAAATGGGCAGAGGATATGAACAGAACATTCACTACAGAAGATATCCAAAAGGCTAACAAACATATGAAAAATTTCTCCAGGTTGCTGATTGTCAGAGAAATGAAAATAAAGACAACATTGAGATACCACATCACCCCAGTGAGAATGGTATATATCAAAAAAGACAGCAAGAAATGCTGGCGAGGCTGTGAGTACAGAGGAACCCTTCTGCACTGCTCGTGGGAATGTAAATTGGTCCAACCTCTGTGGAGAACTCTCAGAAAGCTAGACATGGGCCTTCCATATGACTGAGTAATCCCTCTCCTAGGGATATACCCCAAGGACTCCATAATACCCAACCAAAAAGAAATGTGTTCACCTATGTTCATAGCAGCACAATTCGTAATAGCTAAAACCTGGAAGCAATCCAGGTGTCCAACAACAGATGATAAAGTGGTGGTATATATATACAGTGGAATACTACATAGCTATTAAGAACAATGAACCCACCTTATCTGACCCATTTTGGGTAGAACTAGATGGAATTATGTTAAGTGAGCTAAGTCAGAAGGATAATGTTAAGTATGGGATGATCCCACTCATCAACAGAAGTTGAGAAAGAATAAAAGAAAGGGAAACTCAAAGCAGGATTTGACTGTATTTGGAGTAGGGTTGAGGTTGAGGGTGGATGTTCAGCTTCACAGGTTATGGGATGGGACACAGTCTTTTGGTGGTGGGAATGTTGTTTATGTCCACTCCTATCAATTTGTATTCATATACATCACTATTTAATTGATATGAGATGGGAAAAGCTGATTGAATATCTCAAACTTTTAAATCACAAGACTGAGTCTTTTTAATATATAAGCTGACTCTTTGATATGTTGACTCTCTTAAAAGTTTAGACCAGGGGGAATTGAAGCAACCGGTGTTACAGTTATATACAAATAATAAAAAAGGATATAAATTATGGTGATGCTGTGTATGATATAGCAAATCCTAACAAAGGGATATTTCAAAGTTATCCCAATTGCCCAATAATGTGATTAAAGCAATAACTATCTATTTTCTTCTGAAATCCTAAGATAGCAGGAACCTCCCGCTTCCTCTATAGAGCCTATATTTTCCCCAGTCCTGGAACCTCTAGGATGGGGCTCACTTTCCTGCATGCTACTCTCAATTCATACCAAATGATATTGCATCTGATGATCCCAACCTAATCAAGTAATGAGTACCACTTCAGTATGCTTCAATTCAGACTGTGTCCAGAGATGTCAGGCATGGAATGTCAACCCTTCACCTTCATTACTAAAGTGAGACCTTTCCTTTCATAGTATTATCTAATTCCAATCCAGGAGGTTCACTTCCTAACAAAGTCCCAAAACCTACATATAGACCAGGTCCCATAAGATAGAGCATATGTTCACATGTATCCATAAATTAGGGCAAAATATATACCTGAAAACAAAAGTACACAATAGTCTGCAGTGAGGTAGTACAATGTTGTCTACTTAGACAATACTGTCTACTTAGACTTAGATACCCTTCTCACCTACTTCCTATTACAGTTCTCTCACTCACTCCAAAGCTAACCTCATCAAAGCAAAGACTGCACAAGCTGAATAAGGGCAAGAGACTGGCATACTTTAAGGATGACTCTTTAGTCACTATCAGGCTACCCCATCAGCTGGGGCCCTAACTGGGGAGTCCTGAGATTCCCAAACAGACATGATGGACCTAGACCTCAAATAAATCCCTCTCCCCATTATTACCTGTCATCTTTATCAGCAACAACAAAATAGACCCCTTTGTGGGCCCCCCATTGTACCTTGCCCTCAACTGGGATCAATAATGGTAGTGAATGTTCCATCATCCGAAGGGAGGATGGACAACATACTCTATGCTACACCTGAGGAAGATGGGTCCTGATGTTGGGGCAGTTTGGAACATTGGATATTGGGACAGTTGTGACCACAGAATGTGAGGTCAGATCTACAGGGATGCAGAGGTCACATAGGCTCCTAAGCTGAATATGGGGCCTCAAATCACATCAAATCAATGGGGTTTAAGTCAACAATATTTATACTCCTTTCCTATATTTGGGAACTACTCACTTCTCTGATTTCTCTGTTTTCTGGTCCTTCTGCCAGCCATGACATCATCTCCCCAGACAATAATTAGGATCCACCTGCATATCAGATTTCAGGCTCGGGAAAAAACAACAAACACTAGGATAGCCAGAGGTCCTTTGGAATATAACTGAAATATGACAACTAGCTATCTACAAAAACAGAGCCCCCCCCCCCAACTCTTCACCTGCACTATTCCAGCCTTTAGGTCCTCCATGGTTATTCAACAATTTGTTTGGCTTTGTATGGTAACTCTCTTGTCATCCACCAGGTTCCAGATGCTAGCATGATGCCAATCATGTTTCCTTGAACAATCAACCCCACCAATGTGTCCTGGAGCTCTGCTTCCCCAGAGCCTTTCTCTAGTAGGGAAAGAGAAAGACAGGCTGGGAGTATGGATCAACCTATCAACGCCCATGTTCAGTGGGGAAGCAATTACAGAAGCCAGACCTTCCACCTTCTGCATCCCATAATGATCTTGGGTCCATACTCCCAGAGGGTTAAAGAATAGGAAAGCTATCAGTGGGATGGTATAAGGAAGTCTGGTGGTGGGAATTGTGCGAAGCTGTACCCCTCTTATCTTATGGTTCTGTCAATGTTTCCTTTTTATTAATAAAAAATTAAAAACCAAAAAAGAATAGGAAAGCTATCGGGAGGGGATGTGATACAGAGTTCTGTTGGTGGGAATTGTGTGAAGTACCCCTCTTATCCTATCATTTAGTCAGTGTTTCCTTTTTATAAACAAAAAATTTAAAAAAATAAATAACAGCTACTCAATGCTCTGGTAAAAAAAGAAAAAAAATGGAAGTTTTTCAAGTAGTGAAGCAGTGTAACAGGTGTCTCTCTGTCCTTTTCCCTCTGTCTCCACATTCCTTCTCAATTTCTGACTGTCTCTGTCAAATAAATAAAACTAAAAAATTTAAAAGCCCAAATTAAAAAAAAAAACTTTAAAAAAAGCACACACACACATTCTCTCTCTTCCTGGTTACACATGTATTCTTTCAGCTTGTTCAGATAGAAGAAGTATGGTGTGCTTTGTGTAGAAAGAATGTAAATTAAGGGAGTCGGGCTGTAGCGCAGCGGGTTAAGCGCAGGTGGTGCAGAGCACAAGGACCGGCATAAGGATTCCGGTTCGAGCCCCCGGATCCCCATCTGCAGGAGAGTTGCTTCACAGGCGGTGAAGCAGGTCTGCAGGTGTCTTTCTTTCCCCCTCTCTGTCTTCCCCTCCTCTCTCCATTTCTATCTGTGCTATCCAACAACAATAACATCAATAACTACAAGGGCAACAAAAGGGAATAAATAAAAAAAAATAATGTAAGTTATATTTGATTTTAAACCAAATATTGCTTGTTTGTAGTTTGTGAATGTGTTAAGGGATGTCAGTGGAGTAAGAGGAGGATACAAAACTTTGCACATAGATGCCTAGTGGAGCTAAGACCATCTTGTTTTCCTAACATTTCTTAAAAAAAAGTTTGGTGAATAAAAGTGACTCATCTCCTTGAAAAATTATTCATATCAGTTTTTATTATTTATGGAAATCAATGCATGAAATCAATCTTTAAAATGAGTGATGCACAGCAATTAAGCAGGTAAAACAGGGCATTCATGATATTTATTTGTTCTGCCATAATTGTGTGCCCTTTGTCTTTGTGTTGCTATGCTATTAAGTAAACAGAAAAGCCTAAACAACTATTTTACATGTCATGTTTTATTTCTTTACCAGTGTAGCTTCTACCTCATAGCAGGAATAGAATCTTTTGGCAATAGAGAATGGAAATCAAATTCCATAGATTATCAGATACACTGTATAGGAAACTGTAATCAGATGATCTGTTTTTGTCATTTCATAGTAATAAAGAGTCTTAAAATAGTTTTCTGTTTTTTTGTGTTTTTCAGTATTTATCCACAATGCAATTCCTTTCATAGGGTTTGGATTTTTGGATAATGCAATTATGATTGTTGCAGTAAGTTCTTTTCTCTTACCCTTTCTATTTTGAATTAAATAGAAATTAAAGATGTCTAAATTTTCCTAATGATTTTCACATTGTGGCTATAAGTCATAATGTATAAAGCTTTTTTCAATACTTCATGTTAATCAGGCTATAGCTTAATTTTAAGGCATATGTATTAATCATTAATAATTTGGTAAAACATTGATAAAAAGGTACATTTACTGAGTTTGTATGAATCTTTTATTTCTATAATCATGCTACAGGAAAATATAAGTAATTTTAATGTAATTTAATTACATTTATAGTTTCATCATGTTACTTTTCCCATGAAAATAATGCATGGTTTGCTTATTTAGTCCAAAGATATTTTAAATACAATTTAGAATATTTCCCTCTTCTGTCTTTGCTACATTGTAGTTTTTTTTTTTTTTTTTTAAAGTTCTCCTTGCTGTGGTCATTTTAATGTGAGGATGTGCCTTGAAAATATTGTACAGTTTAGGGGTGGCTGATAGCTTTATTTTATTTTTCTCTTTGGAGCCAAACACACGTGTGATTTCAGTGCTCCTTGTGCTACATCTTCACTCAATGTATGTAGAGAGAGAAGCCACAATATTGAAGCTTCGTATGCTTTTGAGCCTGGCCTTGACACATGGTGAGGCAGATGCCCCACCTGCTGAGCTGTCCCTCCAATTCTGACTTACCTTTCTTACTCCTTTTATGGTCTTTAAAAAAAAATTGGGGGGGGGGAAGATGCATATACTATACAGAGATATTGTTATAAACTATAGATATTGTTATAGAGGTACTGTTACAGACTATAATTTTTAAAAATCTGTTTCTAAAATAAGTTTATCTGATAATGGTTTTCTTTGCTCTTTATCTCATTTTATGTCCCAATTGTTGGGAATTAGATGTCTAGAAAATTGAAGTCATTCACTTGGTTGAGCAAACTTGCAGGGTTCACATGGTAAAAAAGTTTCCAGCTACTTCAGCTGTCACTGAAGATAAGCATCCAATTCAAAGATGACTGGCCCTGATATATTTGGGCTGATACATTTTATTATATGGACATTCATTGATGTGACATGTTAAGAATTAAATTGATCATGTTTATATACCTGTGAGTGTGAGAAATTGATTGACTCAGTCATTTAGAACCATGCAAACTTTTTTGAAGTTACTAAAACATGAGTTGCTTAGATGCTTAATTTAAATAGTTAATTTAAGTCAAGTCCTATTGTAACGAAAATGCCATTAGAATGGGTTTATAAGCTATAACTAAGACTTGATAATGTTCTCGAATAGAATGAATTATATCTTCTCTATGAAAATTTTTATTTTATTTTTCATTTTTTCCCCCTTCAGAGCACTGCTCAGCCCTGGCTTTTGGTGTTGCAGGGGACTGAATATGGGAGCCTTGGAGCCTCAGGCCTGAAAGTCTTTTCACATATGTTCACATAACCATTATGCTATCTCCCTTGCCTGAGAATTTCTTTTAGTTTTATGCAATTCAACACTTTAGATTCTAATTATTGACTAGTAATTATTTTTCACCTCAATATGACAGACATTAGATATTCAAATATTGAGACAGAGGTATAAGGAAATTCTGAATGGAGATCAGAGAATGGGCTCCTTAAATCCATAAGATTACTTTTCTGTCATTTCCTTGATATAAATATCTAAGTAACAGTTATCTTAGTTAAATGCAATTATAAAAATAAGCCACATTCTAGAACTGAATTACTATAATTTTATTTACTATTTTTATGTTATTCAGATCTATACCAGTGGAATCAAGAGTAGACTATTTTGGGAGGCCTATAATGATTGACTCCAAATTTAGTAATGTTTGCTTTTCTAGTTTACATTAAAATTCAGATTCTTCTAACTAGTTGTAACTTATATAATATTGAAATAATAAAGGATGGCTACTATATTTGAAATTTTTATTTCTATGAATTTTTATTTAATGAATAAAATGTTATTGATCTTATTTCTGCATGGATGTAAATACTTGATGACTACTGCCTTATATGAGCATGCTTAAGGTTAATTACTTTATGATTATTTCTAGGGAACTCATATCGAATTATCTATTGGAATTATTTTGGGAATTTCCACTATGGCAGGTATTTAATAATAATAATGTTGTTTTTCCATTGTATATTTATAAAATATTTCAGTGTGTTAGATTTAGAGGGAGATAATTAAAAAAAAATTTACCAGTGACAATATTAATTTATAAAATTATAAGATAACAGGAGTATAATTCTGTACTGTTCCCAGTACCAGAGTTCTTTATCCCCATTCTCTTCTTTGGAAGCTACAATAATTCTCCCAAGGTCATAGATATGGGTTGACTATTATTTTTATAACTATCTGTCTATATTTGTATATATTTTCCCTTTTCCCCCGTCTATGATTCTGCCATCTCATCTTTTCTAAATCACACCCCTACAACTATTACTACTTCCAAATGCCTTTCCTTTTTTCCTCTTCTCTCTCTGGGTCCTGATAGAGTTGGAGTTCAGATGCCTCTGGTCATTTCTCCCTGTTTGGGATTATGTGCCAAAATTCTTTTTGGGATGCAGAAGATGGGAGTCCTGGTTTCTGTAATTGCTTTTCTTCTGGACATATGTGTTGGCAGCTTAATCCATACCCCAAGCCTGCTAGAAGGAGATAATTTATTTGACTCAGTGTACTGAATGGTGTCTATTGGTTTAATCTCCTTAATTCTGTTCTTTTCATTCTTAAATTTATGATATAGCACTTTCTTTTCTGAGAAATTATAAGTAATTTCTATTAGCTAATGGGCAGGAATACTTAATTCATTGTTAAAAACAAGTATTTAATTAGTTAACAAGTCTTAATTTAGTAATATCCCAGAAATCTTTCTAACACATGTTTCTTTTGATTTTTTTTTTATTTTCAAGTTGGATAGCAAAATCAAAGAAGGAAACAGACTGAAAATTTAATTGGTTTTGCCTCCTTCTTCCTACCAACTACCACTGTGTTTCTCATGACAGTGAAATTTGGGGGTACTTTTGTGTTTGTTTAATGTATAGAAAGTGAGGTAGGTGAGTTAATGAGAGCCATTTGACTCCATGATTTCTTGAATTTCAGAGGTATCCATAGGCTTTACCCTGTAACCCCCACAGATTCATGTTTCCTTGACCAAATACTGTCTAAGAGATATAATATTTATACTGTATACAAGTATAAATGCTTCAGTATTGAAAACTGGCTGCCATACTAAAAAAAAAAAAAAAAAAACCCTACTAATTGATGGAGATAGAATTACTATGATCTTAGAAGAATTATGTTATATTTTGAAATCCTGGGATTTTTGATCTATTCAATGAGTTACTAATACTTGGATATGGCTGTGATAAATTGTGGAATATAGCTCTTCCAGATCAGTGCTTTATTTATTGCATAATGTTTAATAATGATTTTCCAGCTTCCATGTAACAATTCACTTGTTCCTTTATAAATTTTCTAGCTGCTGCTTTGGGAAATCTTGTGTCAGATTTAGCTGGACTTGGGTAGGTTCACAAAGTTCTTCCTTGTGCTTCTGTGTTCTTGCTCTCTTTCTCTATTTTTCTCTAGATGAGAAGGATGTGTTTAAAGGATATGTTTTTGTGTGTTTAAGAACTAGATATAAAAATTTTTATATAGTGTTTCTAAACCAGTAGCACTGAATTTTTAGTGTGCATCAAATACAGATGCCCTGGCTCTCACCCAGTCATATGTAGTTGGTGACACCGGGCCCTGCAGTTTAATATAGTCATTTCTAGCAATTCATTTATTGAAGTATCTACATGTCTTCATTGTCAAGGATGAGACAGAATTGAGAGCCAAATACTCCCACCATTACCCCACCCTACCTCCTCCCACCAAGCCCAGAGATAAGCAGCCTGACTTAAATCAGGATGCTAACTGGCCTTTCAAAGGACTTTCAAAGAGAATAGTAGACACTGCATATGTGGATTTGAACTTATCATTCCATGTGACAGGAATGTTGAAATCAAGTGTATTTACTCAGAAAAGGTAGCTTTTTCTCTTTACATTCTTTTCCAAGTGGCAGATGGCCTAGGCTACTTCCTGAACTTGGGGAAGTATAAATTAACCCAAGTTGGCACTCATTACTGCGATAAACATGCTCCCTCTTGCTTAGTTTTTGGCTCTATTTCTTCCTTCTTGGTTCATTAGAGTGGTAAATATTGATGTTTGAATTTAGATATATAGCCTTACTATTTAAGCAAAGTCAGCTTTGTAAGTTATCTAACCATATATGTTAGATTTGTGCTTTGGATTTTGGATCAAAGTTACCATCCGAAACAAAATTTATTTTCTTTTAGTCTAGTGCAGGAATTTTATATTCTCGAATTTATGCTATAGATCTATGATTCTATCACTCCTTTAGACATCTCACTTCCCAGTTTCTAGCACTAAGGTTGGTAAGGAGAATATCATTGCTAGTGTGATAGCTTTCTATATTTAATAAAACTAAATGATCTAATAAGTTGTACAGTCATTTAGTTTTATATTGTATCATAAAATTATTATTTTTAGAAATAGTAATTTTGTTGTAATTAAGAACTTTCTTCTCTACTTAAAAATAAAGTAACAAGTAAAGTATCATATCTTGTTATTACAGTTTTTTAGAACTTAATAAAGTTACTTATGAATATATGTTAAAATTGGATATACCTATATTCAGTAAAAGTGAAAATTCTAAAAATTTCTATAAAGTATCCATTACAGATATGAACTTATCTTTTTTCTGTGAGCAGTAGTCATTTTTTGCTATCTGATGACTTTCTTGTAACTTTTTTAAAAGTTATATTCTGTTTTCTTATATTTTGAAAGACTTGCCGGCTATGTTGAAGCTTTGGCTTCCAGATTAGGCTTATCAATTCCTGATTTAACACCAAAGCAAGTTGACATGTGGCAAACACGTGTTAGTACACATTTGGTAAGTACTTTATTTGGTTTATGATATTTAACTCAGGGAGCCAAATCAAGACACTGTGTAATTAAGTTTCTTGAGGAATTTTTTTTTTTTTTAACAAAAATTGCTCAAGCACCCTGGCAATTTTCAGAACCAGTAAGTTTTTTTGTTTTGTTTCTATTTTTTGTAAATACACTTGATCCTATACTGGGAGTGTGACGATGGAGAATAAGAGAGTCACTATAGGCTGCTGTAGGAGGTGAGAGTGGATAGGACACTTGTTCCCACAGTGTGATGCCAGGACCAGTAGAATCACCATTACTTAGGAGCTTGTGAGAAATTCAAATTCTCAGACTCTCCCTAATTAGACCTTATATTGCCATACATAAATTCACATATTTGTGTGTCCATATCCAGCAATTTGTAGATAAATGAAAGTGATGCTACCTAGGAAGTATTTGCCAGTTTGTTGTCGATCAAGTACACTAACATTCTAGTATTTGACTTACTGTTTTAGCAGTATAGTTGTGATCAACAGAAGAGTATTTTCCTAGAGTCATCTTTTCACATAATTGTTAGTTCTAATTTCTCTCTATATATATGTATATATATATACATTTCTCTCTCTAAATATATATATATATAGTGTTTATATTTTCATAAATTCTCCCACCAGCACATAGGTTGATTATATTTCTTAGTCTTTCTTCTTTCTCCTTCCCTCCCTCCCTCCTTCCCTCTCTTCCTTTCTCTCTTCTTTCTGTCTGCCTTCCTTCCTTCCTCTCTTCTTTTCCCCTCCCTCTCTTTCCCCCTCTCTTTTCCCTTCCCATCTTCCTTCCTTCTCTCCTTCCTTCCTTCCTTTCATTTTTATTGTCTAAGTTATATGGGAGAAAGAAGAGAGCATCAGTCTAGCACAAGTAGACCTAGAGCTGAGGACTGAACCATGAGCTTCATACAAGCAAGTCCTGCACTCTTTTCAGCTGAACCATTTTCCTTCCTTAGTTAACTCTCCACTTGCTTTATGTTAGGATCAATCTTCTACTTTGTGACATAATATTTAAAAACATATTTTATTTATTATTTATTATGGATAGAGACAGAGAAATTGAGAGGGAAGAGGGAGATGAGGGTTACCACTCATGAAGTTTCCTCTCTGCAGGTGGGGAATGGGGACTTGAACCTGGGTCTTTGTGCATGTTAATGCGTGCTCTTAATCAGTTGTACTATTGCCTGACTCCCTTTAACTGCTATTTTTTTTTTTAAAAAAAACCAATGCACTGGTGATGTCAGGAATTGAACCTGAGACCTGGGCATGAATGCCTTGTATAAAATTCCTGTCTTCTGACATTAAAATATATACACTTTTTAAATGTTTGGATGTTTTTTGATAACATTTTTATGGTAATCTGGAGAAAGTTTCTGTTTGCTTTTGATGTTAAGTTTTACTAGGTCTAGAACCTTTTGTAGTTTATTTCTTTATTCAGATACTATGATCAAAAGAAATGTGTTCATTTCAATTTTAGTGTGACTGTCATAGATAAGCAAGAATTCTTTTTAAGAGGAATTATTATTAATTTTTGTTTGTTTCCTTAGGGCAAAGCTGTTGGGGTGACTATTGGCTGCATTCTAGGAATGTTTCCTTTGCTTTTCTTTGGAGGAAGTGAAGAAGATGAGAAACTGGAAAAGAACAATTAACCCTCTTAGAATATCCATAAAAGCTGTAACTAATGTACCTCAGTTATTAAATATGCTGTTAGGACATTTAGGAATTAAGACAGCAACATTGTATAGACTTGGGATCAAATAACTCAGCATGTATTATGGATAACACTAACTTATTGTGGCTTGGTTGTCATAGGACATCTTTTAAAAAAATGTTTAGTATCATTTGGTATAAGTTGTTGAAATGCTTTTTCATCAATGCAATCAACGTTTGACCTTTTCCTTCTCTTTCATATGAAACTATCATTTCAGTAACAGTCACTGATAAATTGTACTGTCTTGGGGTTTGATTATGTGTTTCTTAACACATATACAGGCATGAGAACATTTTTTTTTGTCATTTTTCCCTAGAGTAACAACTTAACCTTAGTATTTTTCCTTTAAAGTTACCTGCCAAAGTTTTTCCTTCTTTTTTTTTTTTTTTGGCAACATCACTTTTGTACTGTTTTACATTTACAGTCATATAATTTTAGTATTTTAAAAACTCACCTTTACTTAAGATGATGCAATGATGCAGTCTTAACCTAAGGATCACTTTCCTATTTAAATATTCTGACCTTACTATTTCAAAAGCCAGAACTTCATCAAAATAAGCAATTATGTGGCTTCCTTACTACATAAAAACACCTACTGTCAAGTGTTATTTGATATTTTGCCTTTAATTTCTCAATGTTGAATAATTATATAGTGGTTCCTGATTGCTCAGAGGGAAGAAAAATGATTGTTTTAGGGTCTTTGTGGAGTTGTTGGGAGTAATATAAATTATGGAATTTGCGATGAAACTTGGAAATTAAGAGACTTTTTTTTGAGAATTAATGGGAACTGTCAAGGTATTAAGTGGTGAAGTTCAAGTGATGGTTATGAGCTTAGTAAGACACATTTACAAATTGAATTGTTTGGGAAGGACAAACAGTTCCCCTAGTATCTTCTCATATAAATTGAATGAGTTTTAGTACTGCAGACTTATAATTGTGATGTCATTTTATCTTGCTTAGAGAATTTTACTTCTAGATGACTTCTTTTGATGGAAAAACTAAATATTTAATATTCTGCTTGTTGCTATATGTAGTCTAGTAGTCAAAAGCTATACAAGGTGAATTTTTTCTGCCTTGTGTGTGTGTGTGTGTGTGTATGTGGTGCTTAAATCATAATCTAAATTGAAGTTATCATTTCTAGTTTTGTTGATTTTACTTATGTGTTACCATGTATGAATGATACATTTTTATTTTATGAACGCTAATAAAATTTGTTATCATGTGGTCTTTTACACATGATAAAAGTTTACTTTTAGCTTGTAGAAATAAATACATCATGGAGGAGAAAAATAAAATTATTTTGGGCAATACAATTGTTTATAGTACTAAATAGATGCAAAAGAGAACTTATAAAGTGACTGTATTTATAGTTATTTTAAAGTCTTCCTTACACTTTCAACTCTTATTTTCACAGGGGTTATTTTTTCCCAAAAGGCATCATGAGTTCTGTGCACTTCAAAAACAATTCAGTGCTCACTTTTATTCATAGACATTTGAAGGAAAAAAGAGAATGAACCAAACAATATAAAGATAACAATGAGTTACTGAGATTTTATTATGAATAAGAACATAGCAAGTAGATTAAATTAGAATTCAGTAATATCTTAACTAGAACTGTGATTTGTATCTTCCACAAAATACCATATACATCAATTTATTATTTCAGATAATAAAGGATTAGAATTTTTTTTTTGGCAAATATGTAAGTACTTTTTGTCTCTAACTTATATATCCCCAGTTCCTTCTATTTTCTAAAATAGTACTTTATTATGGTGCTTAACTTTTCTCCTTAATGAAGTTCTATATCCAGAAATCCCACCTATAAAGTTAGAAAGGGCTTGTGATTTTGATTTCTCCTATTTTCTTTTGGAAACAATTCAATTCACTGAATTTTTCAGCTGCTTTTTTTTAATAGAATTATTGAAGGTGTGGAAACATTAAATATGTAGACATCATATTCAGATGCATTTTAATTTATGGATATGGTACAAATTTGAATTGTGAAGGTAATTAATTTTTAAGACATGGAGACCTTTTGTCCTTAATGGAAGGTACACTTTTTTTTTTCAACATCTTATTCTACACTAGTGTGATACATTTGCACAAAATGATTACTGGGGAAAAAAAGTTCCCTCTAAGATAATCACTTCATCATTGTTTCATGTTATTTATCCCAGAGAATCTTATTTCACATTGAAACTGGAATTCTTATTTCTTATATAAGTGATCTTTGTCGGGAGCACAGTAACTGCACCATGAGCTCTGCTAATAGCACTATTTGTTTGCGATCCATGTAGTCCATGTATTATGATTGACTGACTTGTTGATGCATGTCAATCGGGTGCATTTTGTTGCCACTGTATGTTAAATGGTTACCAATGTTTTTACAAAGGAATTGAACAAAAAAAAAATCTTTTAAGAAATTTGGAATGTGGTTTGATTTTGAAATTTAAAGCCCTGGCTAAGGACTGGGTGGTAGCACACCTGCTTGAGTGTACACATTACGAGCCCGAGTTATTCTATTATGACAATATAGAATTAATGAATATAGATTTACTAGTAGGGTTTGAGGAATCACCCTGAGGTAGTAAAATAAATTATTTATTACTTCCCTGAAATCCATACTTATGATACATGACAAATATGATAGAATAATAATCCCATATTGAAATAATTTGATATTTAATAGTGTTAAAAAATAGTTTTAGATCGGTACCTATAGTAGAAATAACCAGACCATCTGTAGTTTTCCTTTTTTGTTGTGTCCCTATCTGCTTTTGGTGTCGGGTGATGTTGGCTTCGTAGAAGATGGGAGGGAGTGTTCCTGTTTCTTTGATCCTGTGGAAAAGCTTTAGAAGTATAGGTATTAGTTGTTTCCTGAAAGTTTTGTAGAATTTGTTTGTGAAGCCATCTGGTCCAGGACTTTTTTTGTTGGGAAGATACTTAATAACTGTTTTGATTTTTTTGTCTGTGATTGGTGCATTTAGGTTCTATAGTTCTTCTTGGTTCAGTTTTGTAAGGGCTTATGTTTCTAGGAATTTTTCCATTTCTTCCAGATTCTCTACCTTGGTGGCATATAGTTCTTCATAGAAGTTTCACATAATTTTATGGATTTTAGTGGTGTCAGTTGTGATCACTCCTCTATTGTTTACAATTCTATTTATTTGAGTCTCCCCCCCCCCTTTTTTTAAGTGAGTCTGGCTAGGACTTTGTCAATCTTGTTTAATTTTTCAAAGAACCAACATTGGGCTTCATTGATCTTTTTGTATGGATCTCTTATTTTTGATGTTGTTTATTTCTGCTCTAATTTTAGTGATTTCTGTCCATCTGGTTGCTTTAGGGCCCCTTTGCTTTTCTTCCTCTAAGTCCTTAGGGTATGCAGGAAGGTCGTTTATTTGAGCTTTATCTTGTTCTCTAATATGTAATTGTATGGCTATGAGTTTCTCTCTCAATACTGCTTTAGCTGTGTCCCAAATATTTTGATAACTTGTGTCTTTGTTTTCATTGATTCCAGGAATGTTTGAATTTCTTGCTTCAGTGTCTCTCTGACCCAGCGGTTCTTAACCTGCATGTTGTTGAGTTTTCAAATTCTGTGACTTTTAGTAATTTTCTGTTTGTTGGTAATTGTTAGTTTTACTCCACTGTGGTCTGAGAAGATACTTGGGATGATTTCAATGCTTTGGAATTTGTTGATACTGTCTTTGTGGCCTAACGTGGTCTATCCTTGAGGATATGCTGTGTGGATTGGAAAATAATGTGTATTCCAGTTTTTTGGGGTGATGGACTGAAAATGTCCAGGAGGTCTAGTCTGTCCATCTCTTCATTTAATTCTCTTGTTTCTTTGTTGATTCTCTGCTTCATTGATCTAAGTGTGAGTTTGGGGTATTAAAATATCTTACTATTACCATATTACTATTGATGTATTTTTGTAGTTCTTTCAGTAGGTTTTTGATGTATTTAGATGGTCCCTCATTAGGTACATAGATGTTAATAATTGTTAAATTTTCTTCGTTGATTGATCCTCTAATCATTATGAAATGACCTTACTTATATTTTAAATTTAAAGTCTATAGTGTCAGAGATGAGAATGGCTGTTCCTGCCCTTTTTTGTGGTCCATTAGCCTGTAAGATAGTTTTACATCCTTTCACTTTAATTCTGTGTTTGTCTTGTTGGATCAGGTGGGATTCCTGCAAGCAGCATATAGTTGGGTTGTGTTTACTGATACATCCTACCACTCTGTGCCTTTTAATGAGTGAATTTAATCTACTGACATTTATTTATATTATAGATTGAATATATTGTAGTGCCATTATTCAACAATTTTTTTATTTGTTCTTATATATGACAAGTATTATGGTGATGATCTTGTTTATAAGAGGTCTTTTAGAACCTCTTTCAGGGCAGGCTTGGAGATGGTTGCCTCCTTTAACTGTTGTCTGTCTGAGAATGTGTTGATCCCTCCATCTAGTTTGAATGAAAGTCTAGTAGGATCTATTATCCTTGGTTGAAACCCTTTTTCATTCAGGGCTTGATAGATATCTTGCCATTCTCTTCTGGCTTTTAGAGTTTGAGTGGAGATGTCTGCTGATAGTCTTATGGGTTTTCCCCTGTATGTGACTTTTTGTTTTTCTCTTGCAGCCTTTAGGATCCTTTATTTATTCTTACCTCTTTTCATTGATGTGTCTTTGTGTTCAGGTCTGGGTTGACCTCTTGAATCTTAATGTCCTTTCTGTTGTTTAGGTATGGGAAGTTTTCTTCCATTATTTCCTCTAGAATATTTACTTCCCATTCCTCTCTTTCTTCCTCTGGTAGGCCAATTATACGAATGTTACTTCTTTTGAGATCATCCCGTATGTCTGTTGTTTTCAGTGTCTCTCAATCTCTTTTTGAGCTCTTTTACGTCTTTCCCTGTTTTCTCTAGCTCATCCTCTGTCTGGTTAATTCTGTTTTCTGCTTCTGATAGCCTGCTTTTCCTTCCCTTAGCTTCTTCTTCAGTTCAGTTATAATATTAGCTTGTTCTGCTAATTGACCTTTTAATTCAGCTATTTCAGCTTTCAGTTCTCTAATTACCTCAGGGTAGCTAGTATTTTCTTTGAGGGTCTGATTTGTTGTTACCCTAATTCTGATAGCCCTTTCCTCCATAGTTGTCTTCATTTCTATGATTATTAGGTTTGCTATTGCTTGCATACTTATTTATGGTTACTTCTGACTGATTTGGAGTTTCCTCAGGGCTCCTATCTTGATTCATTGTGGTAGCAGTTTTATGTGCTCTTGATTTAAGCAAGTTTTTTTATTGATGTGTTCTTTATTTTTCTGTTCTGTTGTTGTTCAGTTGTTGTGTTTTGAGTACCAGCCATGCTATAGTAAATACCTTTATGACAAATGCAATCACTACCCTCAAAATTACAATAGTAGTAACTGAAGCAAGGATTGATGCACTTTGACTAATACCAGTTAGCCAAACAACACCTCCAGTCCAAGAAAAAATAGCAACCAAGTCCAAAAGAAAAAGGAGAAAAGGGACAGCAAGAATAGGCAATTGTGCAAATCCACTGTCCATTGTAAATTCTAGGTATAGCAAAAGGAGAAAGGGAAGTAGGGAAGTGACAAACACAGAGGGAGTCCACTCTGATTCAGATTTCTTCCCCCAAATAATTCACAAATGAGTATCAGTGAATTCAGAAAGCAAAAGAAGGAGAAAGGAAGAAAAGAAGACAAGAACAAGGAAAAAAAATAAAGAGTAGTTAAAGGAATGAGTTTTTTTTTTTAATTAGCTAGGAGGTGGGAAAATGGGGAGAGTGGAGGGATGAGGTAGAGTGAAATAAGTTTCTCTCACAATGGATAGGAAACACAGTCACCTAGCAATGGAAAAAACAATAAAAGTTAATGTTGGTCAACGTGAAGAAGGAGTGGGGAAAAGAGACATGTGTATACATAATAGTAATAATAAAATAGAATAGAGAAAAAAAAACCCTAGCAGTCAGTCTGCAGTTTGGATGGCTCTGGATTGGCTCAGGCAGCCTGAGAAGAGAGCCAATTTTAAGAAGTATCAAAAAAAAAAAAAATCCTCTAGGTAGTCTTTCCCAGGAAGGTGTGAGGCTATGATTGGTCAGATATTTTGTCACCCAAATAGAGCTCCAGTCACTTAGAAGAAAAATAGAAGCCAAACAAAAAATAAAAGGATTGGAATGACACCCCTGGTGAGAAAGAAATCTTGGTAAAGAAAATAGCTCAGTGGGAAACCTGCTAGGAGCAGCTGTCCAGCCCCTGGGGTCTGGTTCTGGAGTGAGGGTGAGGGGTAAGCTTCAGAAATAATTAAAAATTTTCTTTTTCCTCCATCTTGTAACCCAAGAGTGAGCTATAATACCCCTCCTTGGTGTCACATTTAGTACCCCTTATTCACCCTCCTGCTGACAGCACATACCCTGCCCTATCCAGCGAATACTTGGTCACAAGCTAGTGCTTGTTGGAGCTCATGCCAGCAGCTGCCTCCAAGTCGTCATCTTGGCTCTGCCCGACATCTTGTCTTTTTATCTGAGAAAAAAACAAAAATAACTTGGCCTGAAGTAGTAAAGCCCTGGTGACAAAAATATAAAAATAAAAACCAGTCCAAATGGTCATCAATAGGAGCACTATCTTACAATATGATGTAGTCACACACTAGCAATGAGAAGTATTGATACAACAGTCTGTACTGATTATAAACTGCAAGGAGTCAGGCAAACTGTATACATCCTATGATTCCATTTATATAAAATCTTAGAAAATACAACTAGTTGTAGTGCTTGCTTGAGGATGGAGGAAATTTAGGAGGGAAGGAAGACAAGAATTACAAAGGGGTCACAGGGAAACTCTTGGATGCATGCATTTATTATCCTGATTGTGGTGATTTTTTTCCTTTCTTTTTTTTTCTTTATTGGTGGATTAATGTTTTACAGTTGACAGTAAATACAATAGTTTGTACATGCATAACATTTCTCATTTTTCCACACAACAATACAATCCCCACTGGGTCCTCTGTCATCCTGTACCAGGACCTGAATCCCCACCACCACCACCCACCCACCCAGTCTTTTACTTTGGGGCAATTTACCCACTCCAGTCTAAGTTCTGCTTAATGTTTTTTCTTTTTTTCTGATCTTGTTTTTCAGCTTCTGCCTGTGAATGAAGTCATCCCATATTCATCCTTCTTTTTCTGACTTATTTCACTTAATATTATTTCTTCAAGCTCTACCCAAGATGGGCTGAAAACAGTGAAATCTCCATTTTTTTTTACTCTGGAAATGTCCAATAGTTCTAGTTTATCTCTTCATTTAGCTCCTTAATTTCTTTGTTGATTTTCTGCCTGGATGATCTGTCAAGTTGAGAGAGTAGGGTGTTTAAGTCCCCTACTATTACTGTGTTGCTGTTAATATATTGCTGTAGCTCTTGCAGCAGATGTTTGATGTATTTAGATGGCCTCTCTTTGGGTGCATAGATGCTGATAATCATTAAGTCCTATTAATTGATTGATCCTCTGAGCACTAAGTAATGTCCACCCCTATCTTTTTATTTTATTTATTTTAAGGTATATTATGTCAGATATGAGCATAGTTGTTCCAGCCCTTTTTTGTGGTCCATTGCCAAATAATTTGATTACAGCAATAACTATCTATTGCCTTCTTAAACCCTAAAAGAGCAGGAACCTCCTGCTTCCTCTATAGAGCCTATATTTCCCCCAGTCCTGGAACCTCTAGTGTGGGGCTTACTTTCCTGCATGCTTCTCTCAATTTATACCAACTGATACTGCATCTGCTGATCCAGACCTAATCAATGCAATGAGTACCACCTCAGCATGCTTCACTTTAGACTGTGTCCAGACACGTCAGTTGTGGAATGTCAACCCTTCAGCCTCATTACTCTGGTGAGACTTTTCCTTTCATAGGATTGTCTAGTTCCATTTCAGGTGGTTCACTTCCTAATGAAGTCCCAAAACCTAGATATAGACCAAGTTCTGTAAGATAGAGCATATATTCATATGTATCCATAAATTAGGGCAAAATATATACCTGAAAGCAAAAGTACACAATAGTCTGCAGTGAGTCAGTATAAAGTTCATAATGAAATAATGTCTACTTAGACTTAAATAACCTCCTCACCTACTTGCTATTATACTTCCCTCACTCACTCCAAAGATAACCTTATCAAAGTAAGGGTGTTTTCTGATCCATCTTCCTACTTGGTGCCTTTTAATAGGTGAATCCAGGCCATTGACATTTATTGATATTATAGATTAAGATATTTTAATGCCATTATTGTAGTTTTTAAGAGTGTTCTGATATATGGCATGTTTATAGGAGACCTCTGATATCTGACTGTTTATGAGAGACCTTTCAGAACTTCTTTCAGGGCAGGCTTATTGATAGTTGATTCCTTCAACTATTTCTTGTCAGAGAAGGTTTTTTTTTTTGCCTCCATCTAGTCTGAATGACAGTCTAGCGGGATACATCTCTTTGAGATCTCTTATTTCTTTCTCAGTTTTCTCTAATTCATACTCGATCTTGCTAATTATGTCTTTAGCCTCATTTATTCTATTCTCTCCTCTGTTTTCTGTAGCTCAGCTCTTTTGTTACCCTATTCTGATTCTGTATTAGCTTGTTCAGCTAGTTGTGCTCTTAGCTCAGCTATTTCAGCTTTCAGCTCTCTAATTACCTTGAGATAATGCTTTCTTTCAGAGACTCATTTGTTGTTTCTGCATTTCTGATGACAATTCTTTCAAACTCTTTCCTCACTCAGGTGACTAGTTCCTCAGCGTTCGGATGTTGATCTTTTTTTCTTATTTTCTACCTTTGGGGGGGCTTTTAGGTGGACTTTTGTCATGGCTTATTTTTCCAATATTTCTCCTTGGTTTAACCATTATTATAGTGTGTTTTGAGGTCCTTCTTTTAGCACTTTTTAGTCCATTAATCACTCTTTCCTGGATTGACTTGTGTCTAAGTAATGTACTTAAAGAGTTCACAGTTGTGGAATGTTGGTATGCATGAGACCCCTTCTGTTTCATTTGGTTTAAATCCCCCCTGCTTAACACTATTCTATTTACATAACCACTGCATTCTATTTACATAACCACTGTTAACAAGCACCACCCTCCCTCCAGGGCATTGGTGGTTCAGTGATAGGATTCTCGCCTGCTCCGCCCCCTCCTTGTCACACTCTGATTTTCACCAGTCACTTTTCTCTCCACCCTCTCTATGTCACATCCTGTTTCCACCCTACTTGGCAAGTATATATAAAGACAGCATTGTGAGTTTTAGGGTACCTTGAGTTTAGCTTAGCTCAGTTTAGATTGTGCTGCGCCCTGCATGAATAAAGATATACTGCCTACAGTTCAACAATGAGTCCCTGGTCGTCTGTTACCCACCTGTGAAGCCAGCCCGGTGAAAACAACATAGCCTGGCGAAAACAACAGTGGAAATAATAGTTGTTTCAATGTCATCTCAATCCGTGAGTTGAAGAACAGTGGCTGTTAAAGCCTCTTTAGTTCTTTTTCTTCCCTGTAGGTTATAGTCGCCTGAGGACTTTTTACCTATAAGTAGGTTTTAGGCTTTATCACTCACTCCTGACCGAGAGATAAAGCAGTGTTGGGGAGAGATAGCACAGTGGTTGTGCTAAGAGACTCTCATACCCCAAGGATCCAAAGCTTTGGGCTCAGTTCAGCTTCTCTGCCAAGCCAGGCAGCACTGCTGGGCCCTGTGAGTTTCTAAACAAGTCCCGTTTATAGTCTGTAGGTTCTGAGGCAATTATTTACCATGCTCTCATCAGGATAACAATGTGGAAAGGCTCCCCATTACACAGCCCCACTGCTAGGCCACTGGGGTGTAGATCTCCTGACTTTACTGGCCTGTTCTCTGCCCCCCAATGTCAGCACAGGGCCTCCTCCCTGCTGCTCCAGCCTCTGAGGGCAGTAGCAATTGGACTCACAATTGCATTTGGTGAGTCTTAGGGGAGTCCTCCTTTCTGCAGTTTTTTGTTGGTAAAACAGACTGGAGGTGGCTCCTCCACTGGCAAACTGTCAACCACTCAGGAGTAGATACGGGCTTTAGCCCCAGGAATCTCTCCTTAGGCTCCTTGCTGTGGACAAGTCACATGTGTTTTCACTCACTGGTGACTTGGTGGGTTCCCAAAGTAGTCTTGCTCTCATCTTGTTTCAGTCTCAGGTGATCTTTGACATTCCTTGTTCTTTAGAGAAGTTTCTCAACTGGGTAGAGGTGGAGGTCTGGGTAGAGTTGTGGTCTCTGCATGCTCTGGTGGTTCCCAAAGTAGTTCTAATCCTGTCTTGTTGTGGTCCCACGTGGTCTCCTTTGATATTACTAGTTGACCAAGGAGAGGAGAGAAAACCTGTAGTGGTGGTTTTACAGTTGTGTACTTTTCATATTTTATCATTGCTATAACATTTCCTTTGCTACTGTCACCTCAGATCCTCTAAGCAGGAAATAATGGCAATTCTACTTTATTCCCAAGTCACTGTTGACTGCCACTATAGCAGCTATCAAAGATTTCAGTCATTATTCCTGCAGTTAAGTGATGGAGATCAGAAAGTTATTATTGGGCTATACAATTTCTATGATGGTCTTGCCTGCATTCAATCATGTGACTATAATCAGATATTGAGTTGTCAGAAACTGACCATTTACAATGGTCTTGGCAAGGGGAGACTTGGGTCTCTCCCCATATGATTTCTTAGCATTGAGTCTTGTAAAATCTTTACTTGTGTTCCAAGAGTGTGAAAGCTGAAAATAAGGGGTCTCATAATGCTCATAATTTACACCACTTGACTCTCCCCATCTTCCCTTGGTCAATACAAGATCTAAAGCCAGTTCAGGGTCTAGTGGAATTGGAAATTGACTCATTTTGATGTGAAGAATGACTATATTCCTACAAAAGAACATGAACATGGGGAGGCATTATTCACTGGAGATATTTATAATGTTCTAGCATTCCATATTAGGTCATCTAATAGACATTTTGATGCCTGTATATCACCTATTATAAAATTCTTGAAAGTGTGACTCATATATTATGCATCTTTGTATAAGATATTCTGCTGTTTTTCAGACCTCAAATACGGTCTAAGTTTTAGATTTCCCCCATAGATGAGAAAGATGGGGAAGAGTTTAAATTAATTATACTATAGTAGAAGACTGGGAAATATGTGTTCCATGTATTTATAATCTTCATAACAGGCAAAAGGGAATAAGTAATGAGTCATTAGTATATATTTATTATTATTATTTATTTATTATTGTATTTTAGTTATTGTTGTTATTCATTTCTTCGTTATTGGCTAGGACAGAGAGAAATGGAGAGAGGAGGGGAGACAGAGAGGGAGAGAAAGATAGACACCTGCAGACCTGCTTCACCGCCTGTGAAGCAACTCCCCTTCAGGTGGGGAGCTGGGGGCTCAAACTGGGATTCCATGTGTTTGCACCACCTTCGCTTAACCCATTGCGCTACTGCCCGACTCCCAGTATATCTTAATAATAGCATTTTATGGCAAGACAATTAGAACAATACACTTTTTAAAAGATGTTTATTTATTTCCTTTTTGTTGCCCTTGTTTTTATTGTTGTTATACTTATTATTGTTGTTGATGCCGTTGTTGTTGGATAGGATTGAGAGAAATAGAGAGAGGAGAGGAAGACAGAGAGGGGGAGAGAAAGACAGGCACCTGCAGACCTGCATCACCGCCTGTGAAGCGACTCCCCTGCAGGTGGGGAGCCAGGGACTTGAACCAGGATCCTCAGGCTGGTCCTTGCACTTTGCTGCCACGTGCAGTTAACCCGCTGTGCCACTGCCTGACTCCCCGAATAGCACACTTTTATAGATAACGTTTGCATTGCTGTTTCACTAAATAGATCTTATTTAAATACAGATCTGACAGCAAATTCTAGATTCTTAATTTAAACAAAGTTTTAATACCATTTAAAAAATGTTTATTTATAAAATGGAAATATTGGCAAGACCGTAGGGTAAGAGGGATATAATTCCACACAGTTCCCACCACCAGAGCTCTGTATCCAATCTCCTCTCTTGATAGCTTTCCTATTCTTTATCCTCCTGGGAGTATGGAGCCAGGATCACTATGGGGTGCAGAAGGTGGAAGGTCTGGCTTCTGTAATTGCTTCCCTGATGAACATGGGCATTGGCAGGCAGGTCAATCCTGTGCTGTCTCTCCCTAATGGGGCAGGGATCTGGGGAGGTGAGACTCCAGGACACATTGGTGGGATAATCTGCTAAGGAAAGTCAGGTTGGAATCATGGTAGCATCTAGAACCTGGTCGCTGAAAAAGAGTTAAGATATAAAGTAGAACAAATTGTTGACTAATCATGAAACTAAAGGCAAAATAAATTGCAGATGAAGATTTGGGGTCTCCATTTTGGAAAAAGCTAGTAGGTCTATTTGAGATATATTCCAAGGGACCCACAACTCTAGTTTTTGCTTAACCCTGACATCTAATATGTAGTTGGACCCAAGTTATTGTCTGGGGAGATGGTGTCATAGTTGGAAAAAGGACTAGAAAGATAATACCACTTTTTATGAGAAAGGCACATAATCAAGGTTGCTTATATGAAAGTTCCTTTTATTTTTTAACTAACTTGTGAGGTAATACTTGTATTTCCATATTTTAAAATATTAAATTGACTTTACATTCTACAAAATTATAAGGTGTTAGTACAGTTACACACATTTGTATACAGATCATGACACACACCACCACATGAAACCTACTTTCCCCCCAATTCTTCTTCCTTTTTCCTCCTGCCAATCACAGTTTTCAATCTAAAAGATATTCTTCAGAAATTTCAGATGTACAGGATGGCATTTTGTTAATAATTGATGACACAAAGGGTAACTTTTAAAAGAGTAACCATTGTGGATGTTGGTATGTGCTTTTAGAGTCTGTATTTCCATTTGTAGAGAACGATGTCTATGGCCATACCATACTGAACACACCTGATCTTGTCTGATCTCAGAAACTAGAAAATGAAAGATTTGAGGGTCAGGGGTGGCACACTGGGATAAGCACACACAGTACAAAGTACAAGGACCTATGCAAGGATCCCAGTTTGAGTCCCTGGCTCCCCTTCACCTGCAGGAAGGACACTTCACAGATGGTGAAGCAGGTCTGCGGGTGACTTTTCCTCTCTACCATCTCCTCCCCTCTCAATTTTTCTCTGTCCTATTCAATAAAATGAAAGGAAAAAAAGTCTGCCAGTAGCAGTGGATTTGTAATGTTGGCACCAAACCCTAGCAATAACCCTGAAGACTAAATAAATAAATGATGATAATAAACATAGTTCATAACAGGAAGCCTTTGTAGTTATTCAGGCAAGGGGGAAAAAATCAAGAAGCCCTTGAACAGGGAAATTCAGTAGAGATAGATTTGAGGGGATATCTGTAAAGTAGCATGGTTAAATCAAAGATGATTTTAGAAATGTAAAAAAAAGAAAAGAAAATAAAAGATTGTAGAATAATGCTTCAGGTACTTGAAATAAACTCTCTTAATATATATCCTTTCTATTTCTAAGTAGTTATATTTCAAGGAAAAGCATGTAGAACTGCTCTGCCAACAGCTAAGCCCTACTTCTCTAGCCTTTCCTAGAAATCACAGCTAGTGTTTTGTCTGTCTGCTGTCAACACGTTACCCTTTGCATGCCATCTGATATTTGGCATATTTACAAACAGGCTGAAAACTCTAGGCTGAATTCTGGCTACATTGAGGTTTTATAATTATATCTTCCTGCAATATCCAGCTGCTTCAGATAACTAATAGTTTAACTGACTAATTTGAGATTCAGTCTTTCTCTTTGTCTCTGCAAAATTAGAAATTCAGAAAAAGTATTATCTCCATACATGTCTATCATTGCTGTATCTTTGGGCTTTATTGCACCTTACAATATCTTATCACTCTTCCTCTAAATTTTCTTTTAAATTAGCATCTGTATTTATTTCAAATTTCTAAAGACTTGATGAGCATTGTGGACTCATTGACAATATATGAATAAAGTACACTTATTTTTGTTGTTTAAATTCACTTTATTGGAAGGATTTATAAGATAGTTGTCACATGTGATAAGTTTGTCTGTTTATTCATTTGTTTACTACTACCGGGGTTATGGCTGGGACTTGGTACCAGCACTACCAATCCACTGCTTCTAGTAGTTTTTTTTTTTTTTTGACAGGACAGAAAGTGGGAGGGATCACCACTTATGAAGCATCCTCCCTGCAAGTGGGGAGCTGGGGCTTGAACCTGGTTCCTTGAGTATAGTAAAATGTGCACTCAACCAGGTGTATCATTGCCCAGCCTCCTCTGTCATAAATTTCTACATACTACATTTAGCACCTAACTGACATCTTCATATACTGTCATATGACTACCATATACTGGACCCTTCCTATTTCCTGTTTTCTGTCATTCAGTTTTGTTTTTTCTTTTTTAGTCTGCTGGGCTAGACCATAGCTAGTTTAAATTTGAGCCTGTATTCATTTGCTATTTTTAAAAATATATTTTTTCTTTTTTAAAAAATTTATTTTTTATTTAAGAATGGATAAATTAACAAAACCGTAGGGTAGGAGGGATACAACTCCACACAATTCCCACCACCCAATCTCCATATCCCATCCCCTCCCCTGATAGCCTTCCCATTCTCTATCCCTCTGGGAGCATGGACCCAGGGTCGCTGTGGGTTGCAGAAGGTGGAAGGTCTGGCTTCTGTAATTGCTTCCCTGCTGAACATGGACGTTGACTGGTCGGTCCATACTCCCAGTCTGCTTCTCTCTTTCCCTAGTAGGGTGGGTCTCTGGGGAAGTGGAGCTCCAGGGCACATTGGTGGGGTCCTCAGTCCAGGGAAGCCTGGCCAGCATCCTGATGGCATCTGGAACCTGGTGGCTGAAAAGAGAGTTAACATACGAAGCCAAACAAATTGTTGAGCAATCATGGACCCAAAGGTTGGAATAGTGGAGAGGAAGAGTTGGGGGCGGGGTACTCACTGAAAACTTTAGTGTACTTCTGCTTTCAGGTATATATTTTGCACTAGTTTATGGATACGTGTGAACATATGCTCTCTCTCACAGAACCTGGTCTATATCTAGGTTTTGGGACTTTGTTAGAAAGTGAACCACCTGGGACGGAATTAGAGAATACTATGAAAGGAAAGGTCTCACCCGAGTAATGAAGCTGAAGGGTTGTCATTCCACACCTGAAATCTCTGGACACAGTCTGAGCTGAAGCATATTGAGGTGGCTCTCATTGCGTTGATTAGGTTGCGATCAGCAGATGCAGTATTATTTGATATGGATTGGGAGAGGCATGCGGGAAAGTGGACCCTATCCTAAGGTTCCAGTACTGGGGGAAATATAGGCTCTCTAGTGGAGATGTGAGGTTCCTGCTGTCTTAGGGTTCAAAAAGACAATCGATAAGTAATGTTATCATCACATTATTTGGTAATTGGGTTGACTTTGAAAAGTCCTTTTGTTAGGGTTTGCTGTATAGTACCCAGTATCTTGTATTTAGCTGTACCATTGGTTGCTTCTGATCTACTTGGTCTAGGCTTTTGAGAGAGTCCGCATATCAATCACACAACCTATATATTAAAAAGAGTCTGTGTTTTAAAAACTTCAAGACATACAATTAATTTTCCCCTTCTCATATTAATTAACTAGTGATTTATATGACTACACTTTACTAGGAGTGTACATGAACACCATTCCCACCACCAAAAAACTGTGTCCCATCCCACCCCCCCTCCACCCCCCACTGGCCCAGGAAGCTGCTTGTCTACCCCTTACCACAGGGTTTTTACCTTGGTGTCCTACTTTCAATTCAGTCAGATCCTGCCTTTAGTTTCCCTCTCAGATCTTCTTACTCAACTTCTGTTGATGAGTGGGATCATCCCATACTCATCTTTATCTTTCTGACTTAGCTCACTTAACATAATTCCTTCTAGCTCTGTCCAAGATGGGTCAGAGAAGGTGGGTTCATTGTTCTTGATAGCTGCATAGTATTCCATTGTGTATATATACCACAGCTTTCTCAGCCATTCATCTGTTGTTGGGCACCTGGGTTGCTTCCAGGTTTTAGCTATTATGAATTGTGCTGCTATGAACATAGGAGTACACACCTCTTTTTGGTTGGGTGTTATGGAGTCCTTGGGGTATAACCCCAGGAGAGGAATTACTAGATCATATGGAAGGTCCATGTCTAGCCTTGTGAGAGTTCTCCAGACTGCTCTCCACAGAGGCTGGACCAATTTACATTCCCAAAAGCAGTACAGAAGGGTTCCTCTGTCCCCACAGCCTCTCCAGCACTTATGAAGCATCCTCCCTGCAAGTGGGGAGCTGGGGCTTGAACCTGGTTCCTTGAGTATGGTAAAATGTGCACTCAACCAGGTGTATCATTGCCCAGCCTCCTCTGTCATAAATTTCTACATACTACATTTAGCACCTAACTGACATCTTCATATACTGTCATATGACTCCCATATACTGGACCCTTCCTGTTTCCTGTTTTCTGTCATTCAGTTTTGTTTTTTCTTTTTTAGTCTGCTGGGCTAGACCATAGCTAGTTTAAATTTGAGCCTGTATTCATTTGCTATTTTAAAAAATGTATTTTTTCTTTTTAAAAATATCTCAGTTTTCTGCAAAACTGCCCCCCCCCCCCAGCCTAGGTCTTTCTCCGCCATCATTCACCAAGACCTGAAAAGCCCCCCTGACCCAGTCATTTATTTTGGTACAATACACAAACCCAGTTCAAGTTTTATTTTGTGTTTACTTTGTGTTTTCTGTTCTTGTTTCTCAGCTTCTCTCTGTGAGTGAGATGATCATCCTATATTCATTTTTAACATCTGAGTAGCATTTTTTAATTGGATCTTTATTTTTACTTGTGCTTCACTTCACAGGCGTTGAAGCAGTTCTGCAGGTGTCTTTCTTTCCCCCTCTCTGTCTTCCCCTCCTCTTTCCATTTTTCTCTGTCCTATCAAGCAACAATGACAGCAATAATAACAATGACAGCAATAAACAACAAGGGCAACAAAAGGAAAAAAAATAAAATAAAAAAAGTTTGTTGCATATATAATCAAAATAGGACACTTGCTACCTTAGTGCTTCACACACACATCATCATCCCCCCTATTAAAACAAAACAAAACTATTCCTGCCTGAAGGACTGCTGGTAATCATTGTAAGAAAAGTTGAATTGCTTATCTAAGATATCCACTAAACACACAACTGTGTGAGGAAGGAGACACAGGCTTAAACCAGGCCCCTATCCTAGAAGAGTCCCTTCCTCCCACCCCGATAAGCCACACTCACCCCCTTCTCTTAGCCAATTGTCACTGTAAAATCTTTTTTCTTTATTACCTTTATTTATTGGCTAGAGACAGCCAGAAATTGAAGGTGAAGGGAGTTATAGAGAGACAGAGAGACACTTGCAACACTGCTTCACCACTTGCAAAGCTTTCCCCTTGCTGGTGGGAACCAAGGGCTCAAACTTGGGTCCTTGCACATTGTAACATGTGCGCTCAAACAAGTGCACCACCACCATTTATGGATGAGGTATTCTTAAACATATTTATTTATGAGAGGAGAGAACCAGAGCATCATTCTGAAATATGTAATGCTGTGAGGATTAGATCCAGAACCTCATACATGAGAGTCCAACACTTTGTCCACTGTACCATTCCTGGGCCCGAGATGAAAGATTCTTACAGCAAAATAGATCAGGAGGAAAAATACTTTTTTAAATTGGTAAATTCAAGAACCTTAAACCTCAACTATGATATATAGTTTATAATACACTTTTCCTCTTTCATTGTCTGATTTGTGAGGGAGACACCCTTGTACTGCAAATGAGAAATCTGAGGCTCAGAGAGGCTAAGTGATTGAGCCAAGACTACACAACTCACCTGGTGCTAGAACCAGGTCTTCTATTTCCATGTTGCATCTTGCCTTCTCACTATGAAATAAAGCCTGAACAACAACAACTTCAGAAGAATTCTTGGGCCTTCTCCACTGGACATGGGCACTGGCAGGTCAATTCATACTCCTAGCCTGTTTTTATCTTTCTCTAGTGAGGCAGAGCTCTGGGGAGGTGGGTGTCCAGGACACATTGGTGAGGTCATCTGCCCAGGGATGTCAGGAAGGCATCTGGAATCTGGTGTCTGAAAAAACATTAGGATATAAAGCATAACAAATTGTTAAATAGTCAGGAACCTAAGATATAGTAGATGAGATTTGGGGTTTCCATTTTGGAGAAAGCTAGTAGATCTATTTTAGGTATATTCAAAAAGGCCTATGACTTTACTAGTTTTTGCCTGAGCCTAACAGCTAATATGCAGGTGGACTAGACGTACTGTTGGGGAGATGGTGTCATACTTGGAAATAAGACTAGAAAGCTGGGTCAGGGAAGAGAGTATCTCTCAAATATGGTAAAAGTTTATAAATATTGTTAACTGTAAACCCCATCAATTTGACCTGGGGCCCATATTTGTAACAGGAGCCTGTGTAACCTCTGCATCCTTGTAGGTCTGAGCTCACAGTCTGTGGTCACAGCTAGGAACATTCTAGGGTGCACTAATTTCAGGACCCATCTTTCTTGAGTGGTAGAGTATGTTGTCCAACCTCCCTTCAGAGAATGGGGCAGTCCCTACCATTATTGATCCACATTGAGGATAAGGTCCTATAGGGGCCCACAAAGGGGTCCATTATGTTGTTCCTGATGGAGATGACGAGTGACAGTGGTGACAGGGATCTGTTATCAGTCTAGATCCATCATGTATGTGTGGGAATCCCATGTGCGCTTAACCCACTGCATTACTGCCCAACCCCTTGATTAGGTACTCTATGGTGTCTTTTTTAGGTCTCTCTATTTGCATGCTGAATTTATTGACTAAAAACTATTGTGCACTTTTGCTTTAAGGTATATATTGGAAAGAATTCTTTAACACTGATCTCACATCCAGGATCTGAGTGAATATTGATTCAGCTGCAGTCAGTCTTGATGGCACAGCCACCAGCAATAGGGAAGTGTGAGGGAGCTTGTGGTGCTCAGGTAGCATAACAGGTGTGTATAGTTGGAGTGCAAAATGAGAGTGGAATTTTGGCAAAGGGTTAGAAGACAAAGGTTAAAGCATGAAGGATCTCTTTGTCCTACATAAGCAGATTAAATTTGTTCTCAGTGGTTTTGAAGTAGATGAAGAGTATGGTCATATTTCCCTGTGGGTTTTTTTATTTGACTTGGAAATTAGGGAGTCCTTCCTTGGAGAGGTACTTGTTAAAGTGGACTGCATGGAAGGACACAGTACCACCCAGTCTCAATGGCTGTTTATAGGTGTGCCAGCAAGGTGTGCCAGGTTTTACAATGATATGAATCAAAGCACACTTTTTCTATTATTGAGCTCCTGCTGCATTCCTTGGCACATGCAACTATACTTGTTAGTAATTGTAGTAGTAGTAGGAAGAGGAGTTTTGTGCATTGGAAGTGTCTCTGCTTATTTTTGTTACTGGAGTGGCTAATGGTTTATAGTAAGTACAACTGTTGACACATAGGTAAAATTTATTATTTCACTATGACAGGTGTCTGCAAAACATTCTGACCCCCAGCTCTTCACCATCATGAACCTGGACCTGAGACCCTCACCCCTCACACCCCTACACCTACCTTCCTTTGCTTTGGTCAATACACCAAACCCAGTCCAAATTCTACTTTGTGTTTCCACTTTCTGTCCTTGTTTCTTAAATTCTTCCCATGAGTGAGATTATCCCATAGCCTTCATTCTTACTTACTCATCACTTAACATGTTGCCTTCAAGCTCCATCCAAGAGGATGTGAAGAAGGGGAATTCATCAATTGTAACATGTTAGTAATATTCCATTATGCTATACTTATTTTTCACATTAAAACCTAACTTTATTAAGAATTAATAAATGTGGGAGTCGGGCGGTAGTGCAGTGGGTTAAGCGCAGATGGAGCAAAACACAAGGAACAGCATAAGGATCCCAGTTTGAGTCCCCGGCTCCGTACCTGCAGGGTAATCACTTCACAGGCGCTGAAGCAGGTCTGCAGGTGTCTATCTTTCTCTTCCCCTCTCTGCCTTCCCCTCCTCTCTCCATTTCTCTCTGTCCTATCTAACAACAAAGACATCAATAACAACAACAGTAATAACTACAACAATAAAACAACAAGGGCAACAAAAGGGAATAAATAAATATAATTAAAAAAGAATTAGTAAGTGTTGGGGTATATACTAAGGACTCCATAACACCCAATAAAAAAAAAAGGTATCTGTGTACCTATGTTCATAGCAGCACAATTCGTAGTAGCTAAAACCTAGAAGCAAACCAGGTGCCCAACAACAGGTGACTGGCTGAGAAATCTGTGGTATATTTGCACAATGGAATACTAATAGCTATTAAGAACAATGAACCCACCTTCTCTAACTCATCTTGGATGGAGATAGAAGGAATTATGTTAAGTAAGATAAGTCAGAAAGACAAAGAAGAGTATGGGATGATCCCACTCATAAACAGAAGTTGAGAAAGAAGAACAGGAAACACAAAGCAGAATCGGACTGAGTTTAGAGTATGGCACCAAAGTAAAAATCTCTGAGTGGAGGGTGACAGTAGATATTCAGCTTCAATGGGGGGTGCGAGGGAGGGATATGGGACACAGACTTTTGGTGGTGGGAATGGTGTTAATATACACTCCTATTAACTTATACTCTCACAAATCACTATTCAATTTATATGCGGGGGAAAATGGATCGAATTTCTCAAACTAAAAAAAACTTAAGAAAAAAGAATTCATTGGAGGGCATGCACCCAATGAAGGCCCACATAAATACATCAAATGCCTACTAAAAGAACTACAAAAAGACATCAATAGTAATACAATAATAGTGGGAGACTTTAACACCCTAATCTCATATGTAGACAGATAAATGAAACAGAGAATCAACAAAGAAACGAGAGTTAAATGAAGAGATGGACAGACTAGGCCTCCTGGACATTTTCAGAGTTCTTCACCCCCCAAAACTGGAATGCACATTTGTTTCAAATCCACACAGCACATACTCAAGGATAGACCACATGTTAGGCCACAAAGATAGTATCAACAAATTAAACAGCATTGAAATTCTTCTTCTTCTAGCGTTTGCCCTTCTTCCGTAGCCAGTCAACAGGTCAGGTTCAAAGCTGTCAGGAGCTGCTTGTTGCTGGCTTTGAAAGTGACTGGGATCCATGTGGATTCAGTCGGCTAGGAAGCATTGAAATTATCCCAAGTATCTTATCAGACCACAGTGGAGTAAAACTAACATTTAACAACAAAAAGAAATTACTAAAAGTCACAAAATTTGGAAACTCAGCAACATGCAAGTTAAGAACCACTGGGTCAGAGAGACACTGAAGCAAGAAATTGAAATGTTCCTGGAAACAAATGAAAATGAAGACGCAAGCTATCAAAATTTTGGGACACAGCTAAAGCAGTATTGAGAGGGAAACTCATAGCCATACAATCATATATTAGAGAATAAGAAAAAGCTCAAAGAAATGGCCTTCCTGCATGCCTTAAGGACTTAGAAGAAGAGGTACAAATGAACCCTACAGCTACCAGAAGGATGGAAATCATTAAAATTAGAGCAGAAATAAACAACATCGGAAATAAGAGAACCATACAAAAGATCAATGAAGCCAAATGTTGGTTCTTTGAAAAATTAAACAAGATTGACAAAGCCCTAGCCAAACTCACTTTAAAAAAAAGGGGGGGAGACTCAAATAAATAGAATTGTAGACAATAGAGGAGTGATCACAACTGACACCACTAAAATCCATAAAATCATGTGAAACTTCTATGAAGAACTATATGCCACCAAGGTAGAGAATCTGGAAGAAATGGAAAAATTCCTAGAAACATAAGCCCTTACAAAACTGAACCAAGAAGAACTAAAAAAACCTAAATGCACCAATCACAGACGAAGAAATCAAAACAGTTATTAAGAATCTTCCCAACAAAAAAAGTCCTGGACCAGATGGCTTCACAAATGAATTCTACAAAACCTTCAAGAAACAGTTAATACCCATACTTCTAAAGCTTTTCCATAAGATTGAAGAAACAGGAACACTCCCTTTCACCTTCTATGAAGGCAACATCATCCTGACACCAAAAGCAGATAGGGACACAACAAAAAAGGAAAACCACAGACTAGTATCTCTGATAAACATAGATGCCAAAATATTTAAAAAGATCCTGGCCAACTGGATACAGCAGTCTATCAAAAAGATTGTTCATCACAACCAAGTGGGATTTTTTCCAGGAATGCAAGGCTGGTACAACATACATAAGTCAATCAATGTCATTCACCACATCAATAAAAAAAAACCCAGAACCACATGATTATCTCAACAGATGGAGAGAAATCCTTTGACAAAATCCAACACCCATTCATGCTCAAAAACACTACAAAAAATGTGAATAGTTGGAAAATTCCTCAAGATAGCGGAGTCCATATATAGCAAACCTACAGCCAACATCATACTCAATGGACAGAAGTTGAAAAAATTCCCCCTCAGATCAGGGACTAGACAGGGGTCCCCATTATCACTATTACTTTTCAACATAGTATTAGAAGTTTTTGCCATAGCAGTCACGCAAGAGAAAAAAAATAAAAGGAATACAGATTGGAAGGAAAGGAGTCAAGCTCTCACTATTTGCAGATAATATGATAATATACAGAGAGAAACCTAAAGAATCCAGCAGAAAACTACTGGAAGTTATTAGGCAATATAGCACGGTGTCAGGCTACAAAATTAATGTACAAAATCAGTGGCATTTCTTTATGCATACACTAAATCTGAAGAAGAAGACATCCAGAAATCACTCCCATTCACTGCTGCAGCAAAATCAATAAAATACCTAGGAATAAAGCTGACCAAAGAAGTGAAAGACCTGTATACTGAAAACTGTGAGTCACTATTCAAAGAAATAGAAACTGATACCAAGAAATGGAAAGACATCCCATGCTCATGGATTGGAAGAATAAATATCATCAAAATGAACATTCTCCCCAGAGCCATATACAAATTTAATGCAATACCTATAAAATTTCCACCAAGCTTCTTTAAGAGAATATAACAAAAAATAAAATCATTTATCTGGAACCAGAAAACACCTAGAATTGCCAAAACCATCGTGAGGAAAAGAAACAGAAATGGAGGCATCACACACCCAGATCTCAAACTATATTATAAGGCCATTATCATCAAAACAAACCATTGGGACTACATCAAATTGAAAAGCTTCTGCACAGCCAAAGAAACTATCACACAAACAAAGAGACCCCTCACAGAATGGGAGAAGATCTTCACGTGCCATACGTCAGACAAGAGACCAATCACCAAAATATACAAAGAACTCAGCAAACTTAGCACCAAAAAAGCAATTGACCCCATCCAAAAATGGGCAGAGGATATGAACAAAACATTCACCTCAGAGGAGATCCAAAAGGCTAACAAACATATGAAAAACTGCTCTAGGTCACTGATTGTCAGAGAAATGCAAATTAAGACAACATTGAGATACCACCTCACTCCTGTGAGAATGGCATACATCAAAAAGGACAGCAGCAACAAATGCTAGAGAGGCTGTGGGGACAGAGGAACCCTTCTGCACTGCTGGTGGGAATGTAAATTGGTCCAACCTCTGTGGAGAGCTGTCTGGAGAACTTTCACAAGGCTAGACATGGGCCTTAGATATGAGCCAATAATCCCTCTCCTGGGGATATATATATACCCCAAGAACTCCATAACAAAAAGAAATGTGTTCACCTATGTTCATAGCAGCACAATGAGAGAGAGAGAGAGAGAGAGGAGAGAAAGAAACAGAGAGAGAGAGAAACAGAAAGATGGACAGAAACAGAGAGATGGAGGGGGAAAGATTACAATGCACTGAAGCTTCAGTGCTTTAATGACTGAGCTGGAACTTAGGTCATGTCAGAACTCAGTTTTCTTTCTTCTGTATTGAGGTAGGTTTACAAAACTATGTATTTTAGGGCTATAAATTCACATCTCTTCAAAATATGTGTTGCTACTACAAATCTACTACCAAAGTGATGGTATCTTTGCAACACAGCCCATGGAGACCTCTCTCCCTCACAGCCCTTCCCCTCTCTTTCATTACCTCAGTTCTGTTGTAGTGAAAGTTCAGAGTTTAAGAGGCTTTCTGTTTCACTGTTTCCTTGTTTGTTTGCTTGCTTGTTTTAATTTTCCACAAATGCTGGAGATCACCCAGTATTTGTCTTTCTCTGTCTGGCTTAACATGGCCCACCCTCCCCCTGCCACATCCCCTTTGCTATTAACATTGTAGCATAAGGGAAGATCCCGTCTTTCCTTAGAGCTGAGTGAGTGGTTATGTATTGTAGAAGTTTTCTGACCTCAGACTTCCTAATACTTATTATTAGAAATCCTACTATTTGTTACCTTTGTAGCTATGTTTTTAAAATATATGTTTTGATGGTTATTTATCTGCAGGGTACATTCCTTTGAATAAATATCATAGGGCCTGTATTTCAGACTCTGTCCCACTATCACAGAGTCCTGCTCTAAGGTGAAGTTTAGATGTTTTTTTTTAAAATCTTTTATTTATAAAAAGGAAACATTGACATAATCATAAGATAAGAGAGCTACAACTCCACACAATTCTCACCACCAGAACTCTGTATCCCATACCCTCACCAGATAGCTTTCTTATTCTTTAACCCTCTGGGAATATGGACCCAAGGTCATTATGGGATGTAGAAGGTTGAGGGTCTGGCTTCTGTAATTGCTTCCCTACTGAAGATGGGCTTTGACAGGTCGATCCATACTCCCAGCCTATCTCTCTCTTTCCCTAGTGGGGAAGGGCTCTGGGGAAGCAGAGATCCAGGACACATTGGTGGGGTTGTCTGTCTAGGGAAGCCTGGTCGGCATCATGCTAGCATCTGGAACCTGGTGGTTGAAAAGAGAGTTAACATACAAAGCCAAACAAATTGTTGACCATTCATGGACCTAAGGGCTGGAATAGTGCATATGAAGAGTTTTGGGTTCCTCCATTTTATAGGTAGCTGGTAGGCATATTTTAGTTATATTCCAGAGGCCTGTGGCTATACTAGTTTTCTTTCTTTTTTTTTTTTCTTTTTTCCCCTGAGCCCGAAATCTGATATGCAGGTGGATCCAAGTTATTGTCTGGGGAGATGATTCATGTTTGGAAAAGGACCAGAAAGCTGGATCAGGGAAGAGAGTAGCTCCCTAATATGGGAAAGGGGTGTAAATATTGTTGACTGTTAGCCCCATTGATTTGTTGTAATTTGGTAACCATATTCAGTTTAGGAGCCTATGTGACCTCAGCATCCCTCTAGATCTGAGCTCACATTCTATGGTCATGAGTAGAAACATTCCAAGCTGCCCCAATATCAGGACCCATCTTTCTTGGATGTAGCATAGATTATATTGTCCATCCTCCTTTCAGAGGATGGAATATTCCCTACTATTATTGATCCAAGTTGAGGGCAAGGTCTTATGAGGGCCCACAAAGGGGTGTGTTGTGTTGTTCCTGATAATGATGACCGGTAACAAAGGAGAGAGGGATTTATTCGAGGTCTAGGCCCATCATGTCTGTTTGGGAATCTCAGGACTCCCTGATTAGGGCCCCAGCTGATGGGGTGGCCTGAAAGTGATTAAACAGTCATCATTAAAGTATACCAGTCTCTTGCTCTTATTCAACTTTTGCAGTCCTTGCTTTGATGAGGATAGCTTTGGAGTGAGTGAGAGACCTGTAATAGGAAGAAGGTAAGGAGGGTATCTAAGTTTAAGTAGACACTATTTAATTATCAACTTTATACTGAATCACTACAGACTACTGTGTATTTTTGCTTTCAGGTATATATTTTGCCCTTATTGATAAATCTAGATCTTTTTTTTTTTTTTTTTTTCTGCTTTGCGTTTTTACTTCTTTTTTTTTTTTTTTTACATGCATAACATTTCCCAGATTCCCATTTAGCAATACAACCCCCACTATTTCATTCATCATTTTTCATGGACCTGTATTCTCCCCACCCACCCATCCACCCCAGAGTCTTTTACTTTGGTGTAATACTCCAATTCCATTTCAGGTTCGACTTGTGTTTTCTTTTCTAATCTTGTTTTTCAACTTCGGCCTGAGAGTGAGATCATCCCATATTCATCCTTCTGTTTCTGACTTATTTCACTCAACATGATTTTTTCAAGGTCCATCCAAGATCGGCTGAAAACGGTGAAGTCACCATTTTTTACAGCTGAGTAGTATTCCATTGTATATATATACCACAACTTGCTCAGCCACTCATCTGTTGTTGGACACCTGGGTTGCTTCCAGGTTTTGGCTATTACAAATTGTGCTGCCAAGAACATATGTGTACACAGATCTTTTTGGATGGATGTGTTGGGTTCCTTAGGATATATCCCCAGGAGGGGAATTGCAGGGTCATAGGGTAGGTCCATTTCTAGCCTTCTGAGAGTTCTCCAGACTGTTCTCCACAGAGGTTGGACCAATTGACATTCCCACCAGCAGTGCAGGAGGGTTCCTTTGACCCCACATCCTCTCCAGCATTTGCTGCTGTTTCCTTTTCTGATGTGTGACATTCTCACAGGAGTGAAGTGATATCTCATTGTTGTCTTGATTTGCATTTCTCTGACAATCAGAGACTTGGAGCATTTTTTTCATGTGTTTCTCGGCCTTTTGGATCTCTTCTGTGGTGAATATTCTGTCCAATTCCTCCCCCCATTTTTGGATGGGGTTATTTGTTGTCTTGTTGTTGAGTCTGGTAAGCTCCTTATATATGTTGGTTATTAAACTCTTATCTGATGTATGGCATGTAAAGATCTTCTCCCATTCTGTGAGGGGTCTCTTGATTTGGGTAGTGGTTTCTTTTGCTGTGAAGAAGCTTTTTAATTTGATGTAGTCCCATAGGTTTATACTTGCCTTAGTCTTCCTTGTAATTGGATTCGTTTCATTGAAAATGTCTTTAAAATTTATGCGGAAAAAAGTTCTTCCAATATTTTCCTCTAAGTATCTGATAGTTTCTGGTCTAACATCCAAGTCCTTGATCCACTTGGAATTTACTTTTGTATTTGGTGAAATACAGTGATTCAGCTTCATTCTTCTGCATGTTTCAACCCATTGTTTCCAACACCATTTGTTGAAGAGACTCTGCTTTCCCCATGTAATAGTCTGGGCCCCTTTGTCAAAGATTAGATGTCCATAGGTGTGGGGCCTCATTTCTGGGCTCTCAATTCTATTCCACTGGTCAGTGTGTCTGTTCATGTTCCAGTACCAAGCAGTTTTGATGACAATGGCCCTATAATACAGTTTGAGATCTGGCAGTGTGATGCCTCCGGTTCTGTTCTTTTTTCTCAAGATTGTTTTGGCAATTCTAGGTCTTTTCTGGTTCCAGATAAACATTTGTAGCATTTGTTCTATTCTCCTAAAAAATGTGCTTGGGATCTTGATGGGGATAGCATTAAATTTGTAGATGGCTCTGGGTAATATATTCATTTTGATGATGTTAATTCTTCCAACCCATGAGCATGGAATATCTTTCCACTTCTTTGTGTCTTTTTCAATTTCTTTGAGTAGTGACTCATAATTTTCAGTATACAAGTCTTTCACTTCTTTGGTTAGGTTTATTCCTAGATATTTTATTGTTTTTGTTGCTATAGAAAAAGGAACTGATTTCTGGATTTCAATTTCTTCTAACTTAGTGTTTGCATAGAGGAATGCCACTGACTTTTGAATGTTAATTTTATAGCCTGACACAGTACTGTATTGCCTGATGATTTCCAAAAGCTTCTTGCTAGATTCCTTAGGTTTTTCCATGTATACTATCATGTCATCTGCAAATAAGGAGAGTTTGACTTCTTCTCTTCCAATCTGTATTCCTTTAATTCCTTGCTCCTGCCTGATTGCTATGGCAAGAACTTCCAACACTATGTTGAATAGTAATGGTGATAGTGGGCAGCCCTGTCTAGTACCTGATCTGAGGGGAAATGCTTCCAGTTTTTCACCATTGAGTATGATGTTGGCTGTAGGTTTGCTATATATAGACTCCACTATCTTCAGGAATTTTCCATCTATTCCTGTTTTTTGTAGTGTTTTGATCATAAAGGGATGTTGTATTTTGTCAAAGGCTTTCTCTGCATCTATTGATATGACCATGTGGTTTTTGGTCTTACTTTTGTTGATGTGGTGGATCACATTGATTGATTTACGTATATTAAACCAACCTTGCATGCCTGGGATAAACCCCACTTGGTCATGATGAACAATCTTTTTGATATACTGCTGTATCCGGTTGGCTAGAATTTTGTTCAATATTTTCGCATCTATGTTCATCAGAGATATTGGTCTGTAGTTTTCTTTTTTGGTTGTGTCCCTGTCTGCTTTTGGTATCAGGGTGATGTTGGCTTCATAGAAGCTGGCAGGGAGTATTCCAGTGTCTTCAATCTTCTGGAAGACTTTTAAAAGTAGAGGTATTAGTTCTTCTTTGAAAGTTTTGTAGAATTCATTTGTAAAACCATCTGGTCCAGGACTTTTATTTTTGGGGAGATTTTTGATAACTGTTTCAATTTCATTAGCTGTGATGGGCCTGTTCATATTATCCACTTCCTCTTTACTTAGTTTTGGAAGTTGGTAGGTATCTAGGAAATCATTCATTTCTTCCAGGTTCTCTAACTTGGTGGCATATAGTTGTTCATAGAAGCCTCGCATGATATGTTGAATTTCTGCAGTGTCTGTTGTGATATCTCCTCTTTCATTTACTATCTGATTTATTTGGGTCTTCTCCCTTTTTTGTTTTGTGAGTCTGGCTAAAGGTTTGTCGATTTTGTTTACTCTTTCGAAGAACCAACATTTACTTTCATTGATCTTTTGTATGGTTTTCCTATTCTCAATGTTATTTATTTCTGCCCTAACTTTAGTAATTTCTGTCCTTCTGGTTGCTTTAGGGTTCCTTTGTTGTTCTTCTTCTAGGTCTTTAAGATGTGCAATCAGGCTGTTTATTTGTGCCTTTTCTTGTTTCCTAATGTGTGCTTGTATAGCTATGAACTTCCCTCTTAGGACTGCTTTAGCTGTGTCCCAAATATTTTGATAGCTTGTGTCTTCATTTTCATTGAACTCTCGAAACATTTTGATTTCTTCTTTGATTTCCTCTTTGACCCAGAAGTTGTTAAGAAGTGTACTGTTGAGCTTCCACATTTTGGCACTGTTACTAATCTTTTGTTGATTGTTAAGTGTTAGTTGAATTCCACTGTGGTCTGAGAAGATGCTTGGGATGATTTCAGTGCTCTTGAATAGGCTGATGCTGTCTTTGTGGCCTAACATATGGTCTATCCTTGAGAATGATCCATGTGGATTTGAGTAAAATGTGTATTCCAGTTTCTTGGGATGAATGACTCTGAAAATGTCCAATAGTTCTAGTTTATCTATCTCTTCATTTAGCTCCCTTATGTCTTTACTGATTTTCTTCCTGGATGATCTGTCAAGTTGAGATAGTGGGGTGTTGAAGTCCCCTACTATGATTGTGTTACTGTTAATATATTGCTGTAGCTCTTTCAGTAGAAGTTTGATGTATTTAGATGGCTTCTCATTGGGTGCATAGATATTAATAATTGTTAAGTCCTCTTGATTGACTGATCCTCTGAGCATTAAGTAGTGTCCATTCCTATCTTTTTTAATCTTATGTATTTTAAAGTCTATCATGTCAGATATGAGAATAGCTGTTCCTGCCCTTTTTTGTGGGCCATTGGCTTGAATGATAGTTTTCCATCCTTTCACTTTAAGTCTGTGTTTGTCTTGTTGAGTTAGGTGAGTTTCCTGTAGACAACATATTGTTGGGTTGTGTTTTCTGATCCATCTTCCTACTCTGTGTCTTTTAATAGGTGAATTCAGGCCATTCACATTTATTGATATCAAAGATTGAAGATATTTTAACGCCATTCTTGTAGAGTTTTAGAGTGTTTTGATATATGTTCTATTTGTGGTGGTCTGGTTGTTTATAGGAAACCTTTCAGAACTTCTTTCAAGGCAGGCTTGGTGATGGTTGCTTCCTTCAACTGTTGCTTGTCTGAGAAGGTTTTGATGCTTCCATCAAGTCTGAATGACAGTCTAGCAGGATATAGTATTCTTGGCTGAAAGCCTTTCTCATTGAGCACTCGATAGATATCTTGCCATTCTCTTCTGGCCTGTAGTGTTTGTATGGAGAAGTCTGCTGCTAATCTTATGGGTTTTCCTTTGTAGGTGACTCTTTGTTTTTCTCTTGCAGCCTTGAGGATCCTTTCTTTATCCTTATTCCTTTCCAATCTAAGTATGACATGTCTTGGTGTCTTTAGGTCTGGGTTAATTCTGTTTGGGACCCTCTGGGCTTCTTGAATCTTTATGTCTTTGGTGTTGTCTAGACTAGAGAAATTTTCAGCTATTATGGCCTGGAGAACGCTTTCTTCCTCCCCTTCTCTTTCTTCCTCTGGTAAGCCAATAATGCGTATATTGTTTCTTTTGAAGTCATCCCATAGGACTCTGTTGTTGTTTTCAGCATCTCTTAATCTCTTTTTGAGATCTCTTACTTCTTTTTTAGTTGTCTCTAATTCATCCTCAATCTTGCTAATTCTGTCTTCAGCCTCATTGATTCTATTCTCTCTGCCCACTACTGCTTTCTGGAGTTCATCTATTTTGTTGCCCTGCTCTGATACTGTTTTAGCTTGTTCAGCTAGTTGCCTTCTTAGCTCAGCAATTTCAGCTTTCAGCTCTCTAATAACCATGAGATTATTAGAATTTTCTTCCATATTCTCATTTGTTGTTCCTGCAGTTCTGATTACAATTTTTTCAAACTCTTTACTCACTCCTGTTATTATTTCCTTAGCTAATGTTTGGATGTTGAACTCGTTGTTTTGTGCTTCGCCCTCTGGAGGACTTTTAGCTGGACTCTTGTCCTGGTTCGAGTCTCCATTATTTTTTCTTGTTGTTTTAACCATTTTATATAAGTTAACAGTTTTTTCAATCCCTGAGTTGGAGTTCAGTGGTGTAAAAGCCTTTTTTTTTTTCCCCCTGTAGGCTATGGTAGCCTGAGGGCTTTTAAACTATCAATAGGCTTCTTGGCTTAATCAATGACTCCTGACCAAGAGATAAAGCAGGGTGTGGCAGAGATAATCCAGTGGTTATGCAAAGAGACTTTCACAGCCCTTCAGCTATGCCACCGAGGTATAGGTCTTCTCCTGAGTTTCCCGGTTAGATCTCTGTGCCCTGGTGTCCCTCCCTGTTGCTGCTCCAGATTCTGAGGGTAGTAGCAATGGAGACTCAGAGTTGTACTTGGTGAGTCTCTGGGGAGTCCTTTCCTCCCTTCAGCTGTCCCCTTGTTGGTGGAGCAGACTGGAGGTGGTGTCTCCACTGACAGACTGTCGAACTGTTAGCAGTCACTTAATCTCTCCTTAGGCCCCTCTCTCCTCTCTGTCACCAGCCTCGCGTGTTTGTACTCACGGGTGATTTACTGGGTTTCTGTGGTCATTCTAGTCCTGTCTTGTTTCGGTCTGGGTGGTCTCCTTTGGTGTTCCTAGTTGATCCGGGAGAGGAGAGGAGAGGAGAGAAAGCGATCTGCTGCTCGTAGCTCCGCCTCCGGAAGTCGAATCCAAATCTAGATCTTTTGTAGACTCCTGCCCACAGGCAGTAAAGGGTTGGATTACCACAGTGATCACCTATAAATCTGAATGTCTCCTGCTGCCCTGAGGGTCTGGAGACTGTGCATGGGATAATTGGAATCAACCCAATTATCTATGGCATCAAAAGAATGTACCTGACATTATGACATTTGGATAATGACAGTTTCACACACACTTACCCTGATGTTTTCTCCTGAGTATTGGATTCTGATCTTTGTTATGTAATGGATAACCACCTGTTATTTTGTCTGAACAACGTTATGCAATATAGTTTTATAGATAAATACTCCTTGAAGCTGGGGATGAGCAAGGCACACACTAGAAACTTTCCTAGCTAAGGATTTCATATGTATGTGTTTCCACCTGAACTCTTTTGATCAACTGTATGGCAACTGACTATGCCAGGCCCTGGCAACTGACTGGCTTCTCCACTGGCACATTCACAGTAGCTGTGGAATCATATTTTAAATAGCCTTGGCATCTTAGTGAGGATCCCAAGCTTGGTGTCTCTAGACAGCATTACTATTTTCAGACAGTGTCTATATCCCTGATGAGGCTGTGTTAATCAAAATGAGGTTATTGTGTGCAGGTGAGGAATGTGCCCAAGAACCACTTTTTAGTTCCAGCACCAATTCCCCTTGCTTGGCTATTGCTCTTTCTTCCCTTGTCTGATATCAAATATTCTAGTTGAAGTATTCCAGGTGCAGACCACACTGCAATGAGATGCCTGTTCTTGAATAAGATATTTAGCTAAGATAGCTAAATATGATCTTGGGCTGAGCCTATGAGAGTTCTCTCATCAGCTAGATGAGTTAATCACTATGCTCATCACAATGCATACTAGTTGGAACAGCACAGTGCCTTCCCCTAAGAATCCACATCCGTGGCAGGCCTGATGCCATCCACCTCACCTCAGAATCTCCCTTGAAATACTTCCACAACCACTCAATGAAAATTTCCATTGGGGTCACATGTGCCCTCTCCAATTACCATAATGTGGCTGGATATGCAGAGCTAACACACTTCATTGCCTCTGGGAAAAGGAAGCCAACACTTGCTCCCTCATGCCAGGAACAAGAATCAAAATGTTACAAGCATAGTTTTACTGTCTCTCTGAGCAGTATTGCTTCACCACTTATAAAGCTCTCTCTAAGCAGCTTGCTCTTCCAAAGCAGGAAACAAGTTGAAAGTAGGCAGTGGGCTGGTGTCTCCATGGGAAATCAGATGAAAAAGCTCTGTTAGCAGTTAAATCAGCAAAACTTACATGAATTGAGCCAAGCACCTCAACTATTTGTTGAGAAAGTGAGGAGTATGGGATTGTAGGAAAATGTACTCAAGATGACCTGGGTATAATTCTAAGGAGACAAAAAAGGAATCCTTGAAATCTACTTAATAGTGGATAATACTCACTTGTATTTTTCACTTTGGTGAAAAACTCTGTGAACCAAAGGTATAAGAAAGACTGAAGACCAGATCCAGGAATGGTTGAACCTTCCAAGCCCTGTATAGTGCTGTGTCCCTGTCCTTTGGCGTCACGATCCCTACTCTTGGGTGCCTGGATCTTCTTCTGTATCAGTTGATACACATCCAAACTTGGGATCTCGACACATCCAGGAAGCTTTTGATTCCAGTTCTAATTTTGATGCCCAAGTCCTTGTATAAATGAAAAGAGAGCTGAGTGATATTATGGGGGGCATATGGCTATGACTGGGAGTGCTACTTTTCATCTTTAGTTAGCAAATGGGCATTCTAACTTGGTCTCAGCCTCTAAGAAGTGGTGCCTGCTCTGGAAACTTCAAGGAGAGGCTTCCCCCTGAGAGCCATGTGACCACATCTCTCCATGTCAAGAATTTGCACTAGGAGCAAATAGGAGCAAGCTCTAAGGGGCAAGACAATTGCTGCTCCTAAATCAATAAATGTATTTTAATTGTACTTAGTGTTTCCTTGTGGAAACAATCTTTAGAGGGTAAAATTATTTTGAATTGCAAAGAGGGCCTGGATTAAGCTGACTGATTATAAAGTCATGTACAAACACGTGGGTTGGAGAATCTGGGCAATGGTACACTTGGGAGAGCACATATGTCGCAATACCCAAGAGTCTGGGTTCAAGGCCCTAGTTCCCACTTATGGGGGGAAGCTTTACAAGTGCTGAAGCAATACTGCAGGTGTCTCTCCTTCCCCTTTTCCTCTCAATTTCAGGGGTGTTTTTTTTTTTAGATTTTTAAAATTATTTTTACTTATTTATTAGGTAGAGACAGAGAGAAATTGAGAGGAGAAGAGGAGACAGAGAGGGACAGAGACAGAGAGACACCTGCAGCCCTGCTCCACCACTCGTGAAGCTTCCCCCTACAGGTGGGGGCCAGGGTCTTGATCCTGGGTCTTTGCACATTGTAACACATGTACTCAACTAGGTACACCACCACCTCAATTTTGTTTCTACACATAAATAAATCAAACAAAAATAAATAAAAACAAATAATATAGTTTGAAGGAGGAATATCAGATCCTCCCATGGCACCAAAATCTCTTCTCTTTCTGGTGATGACCGTATAGATCAGACCATTTTATCATTTTATTCCGGAGTAGACACTGGTTTGAGCCAAGGAATTGGAGCCTTTATCTACTATTCACTGCAAGCTTTGTTCTACTCTGGTGATTTTTTTCCCTTTGGATAATAATAATTCACTTAGAAATGTCAGCAAAGCAGTCTTCTTCTTCTTCTAGCATTTGCCAGCAAAGCAGTGACACTTTTAAAAGACATTTCAGTTGCTCAGTATGAAGCTGTGAGGGAGATGAATTATATGAGATCCAGTTTCTGCCAGGATCTCTTTACAGTCATGAAGGTTGCCTACTGTTCAATTTTGGAGCAAACTCTTTTCACTCTGGAAAACAATGATTTGCCCCTCCCTCTCTCTTCAGGTCATTCAATGCAATGTGTGGTATTTGGGGGAGCTGTGGCACAACCAGAGAACTTTTAACAGTCTGAATCTGAAGGTTACAGCTAGAGTGTGGAGCTCCTCACAGTACCCCAAGTGTGAAACATTTTACTAAGTGCAGGAATTGGGACTGAAAGCTGTGAATTCCTTTTGTGAGTAGTTTTGTGCATATTCATGAAAAGAGCATTTCAGTAAAGTTACTAGAAATGATTGCATGAAAAACCTAGCCATGGAAAATAGTGGAATGTGAGCAAGAAGTAACTGTGGGCTCCGGTCTCACCTTTGTGAGCTGCGATGCCTCTTCAGGATGAATGAGGGGTTGAAGGAAGCCAGTGCTGTGGCTCTTTCCTTCCTGCACTGTTGAGTGATGACACCTTAAATATGTAAAACTAGATGGAAATAGCATTTCTCAAAACCAACATAGAAATGAGTCAGCATTGTTTATTTGTTTAAGTTTATTTTACTTTATTTCTTATAATTTGCCTATTTATTTAGGATTTTTTAATTTTTAATTTAATTTATTTATAAAATAGAAAATATTAACAAAACCATAGGATAAGAGGGGTAAAGTTCCACACATTTCCCACCACCAGGGTGCCATATCCCATTCCTTCCACTGGAAGCTTTCGTATTTTTAAAAAATTTTAATATTTATTTATTTATTTATTCCCTTTTGTTGGCCTTGTTGTTTTATTGTTGTAGTAATTATGATTGATGTCGTTGTTGTTGGATGGGACATAGAGAAATGGAGAGAGGAGGGGAAGACAGAGGGGGAGGGAAAGATAGACACCTGTAGACCTGCTTCACTGCCTGTGAAGCGACTCCCCTGCAGGTGGGGAGCCAGGGGCTCGAACCAGGATCCTTATGCTGTTCCTTGTGCTTTGTGCCATGTGTGCTTAACCCACTGCACTACTGCCCAACCCCCCTGCCCCCATATAGCTGTATCTTATAAGATAATGCCATCAGTTGATTCTATTCTCCCTGGTCTAAGCTTTTAGGAGATTTAAATTTTCTAAGAATAAGTCATTATTAGAAATGCATAAATAATTTGATCCCACTGTTAAGGTTCAATCTGATTATCAATTTGAAGTTTTCAAGTGCTTAGATTGAGGGAACATATACTCAAAGCTATGGTCTATACATCGAAATGTTTGAGATATTCAATCCATTTTTCACCTCTCATATTAACTAAGTAGTTATTTGTGGGACTATAAATTAACAGGAGTGTATATTAACACTATTCCCACCACCAAAGGTCATTGTCCCTTCCCACTCACCCCTGAATTAAGCCGAACATCTACCATAATCCTCCACCCAGAGATTTTTTTAATTTATTTTTTATTTAAGAAAGGATAAATTAACAAAACCATAGGGTAGGAGGGGTACAACTCCACACAATTCCCACCACCCAATCTCCATATCCCATCCCCTCCCCTGATAGCTTTCCCACTCTCTATCCCTCTGGGAGCATGGACCCAGGGTCGTTGTGGGTTCTGTAATTGCTTCTCCACTGAACATGGACATTGACTGGTCGCAACGATTGCCACCTCAACATGCTTCACTTCAGACTGTGTCCAGAGCCTTCACGTGGAATGACAACCCTTCAGCTTCATCACCTGGGTGAGACCTTTCCTCTCCACTATTCCAACCTTTGGGTCCATGATTGCTCAACAATGTTTGGCTTTGTATGTTAACTCTCTTTTCAGCCACCAGGTTCCAGATGCCATCAAGATGCCGGCCAGGCTTCCCTGGACTGAAGACCCCACCAATGTCCTGGAGCCCTGCTTCCCCAGAGACCCACCCTACTAGGGAAAGAGAGAGGCAGACTGGGAGTATGGACTGACCAGTCAACACCCATGTTCAGTGGGGAAGCAATTACAGAAGCCAAACCTTCCACCTTCTGCAACCCACAATGACCCTGGGTCCATGCTCCCAGAGGGTCCCTATGGTTTTGTTAATTTATCCTTTCTTAAATGAAAAATAAATAAATAAAAAGACTCAGTCTGTGCTTTGAAAAATTTGAAACATACAATCAATTTCCCTTCTCATATTAATTAACTAGTGATTTATATGACTACAAATTAATAGGAGTGTACATAAACACCATTCCCACCACCAAAAGATTGTGTCCCATCCCACTCACCCACCCCTTCCCATGCCTCCCTGGAAAGCCAAATATCCACTCTCACCCTCACTCCAGGGTTTTTACTTTGGTACCCTACTCCACCAGGCTGTTTTTCTAACTTGGGAAGTGTATTACTTCTCCCTGGAGTTCAGCTTTGGCTCATTGCCTCTGGAGAAATTACTTTTTGAAAAGGTAGGAAAAACATTTCTGTAAGTACAGGAACTCTTTTTGAAAGTCTCACAAGAGACTATAGGAGGCTCTTCATATTTTTATAAAGTAAACAGACTGTAAAAAGGAAAACGAACTTGGCCCTGTGCCAGAGAAGAAAGGTATAATTAATAAGATCAACAAATATAGGCTATCAACAGCAAAGATGATTTCTAATTTTGTGTATTTTGTTGTTATGTTTAGCCAAATATTGTCTTTAATGTGTCAGTCCTTGGATACCAATGTAAACTAATCTCCTTTTCATCCTCCAAGCACTGGAATTTTTTAATCTTTTTTTTATTGGAGGATTAATGGTTTATAGTTGACAGCAAGATACAACAGTTTGTACATGCATAACATTTCCCAGTTTTCCATGTAACAATTTAACCTCCATTAGGTCCTCCTCTGCCATCATGTTCTAGGACCTGAACTCTGCCCCCAACCCTAGAGTCTTTTACTTTGGTGAAATATACCAACTCTAGTCCACGTTCTGCTTAGTGTTTTCCCTTATGATCTTGTTTTTCAACTTTTGTCTATAAGTGAGATCATCCAATATTCATTCTTTTGTTTCTCATTTATCTCACTTGACATGATTCCTTCAAGCTCTATCCAGGATGGGATGAAGAAGGCGAATTCACCATTTTTAATAGCTGAGTAATATTCCATTAAGTATATATACCACAGCTTGCTCAGACACTCATCTGCTGTTGGACACCTGTATTACTTCCAGGTTTTGGCTATTAGAAATTGTGCTGCTATGTACATAGTTGTACACAAATATTTTTGGATGGGTGTGTTTGCTTCCTTAGGATATATTCCCAGGACAGGAATTGCAGGATCATAGGGTAGATGCACATCTAGCCTTCTGAGAATTCTCCAGACTGATCTTCACAGGGTTTCGAGCCATTGACATTACCACCAGCAGTGCAGGAGGAGGGTTTCTTTGTACCCACAACCTCCACTGGACAGATTAATGCCTATATTTTATGGTGATACTAAAAGGAAGGATATTAATTATGTATTAACTGTGTGCATTCATTGGCTAGGGCCATTGGATTTATTTGCTATGGTCATCTTCACAGAATCCAATGAGACTCTCTTATTGAATTCTGATATGTTGGTACCACATATAATTGGTCCAAAACAGAAACCAGAGGACCGTGGGTGATTCAATGATTAAAGATCATCTTAATGGTCCTTGAGGTGATATTGAAGGTGAAGTGTGAATCTGGACAGCGAAATGGGAGACTGACTATCATATTGACAAAGTTGATGAAACTTTGGAGTGGACATGATACTCAGGTGAACCAACTTGGCTCACTGATTCTGCTGATGCCTAGGACTCTCTGGTCAACACAGATTCTCCCATAGAATGTACCATGTCCCAATTGCAAGGAAGACTAAAGCAGAAACAAACCAATGGGACTACATCAAATTGAAAAGCTTCTGCACATCCAAAGAAACTATTAAACAAACAGAGAGACCCCTCACAGAATGGGAGAAGATCTTCACATGCCAGACATCAGACAAGAAACTAATCACCAAAATATATAGAGAGCTCAGCAAACTTAGCACCAAAAAAGCAATTGACCCCATCCAAAAATGGGCAGAGGATATGAACAAAACATTCACCTCAGAGGAGATCCAAAAGGCTAACAAACATATGAAAAACTGCTCTAGGTCACTGATTGTCAGAGAAATGCAAATTAAGACAACACTAAGATACCACCTCACTCCTGTAAGAATGGCATACATCAAAAAGGACAGCAGCAACAAATGCTGGAGAGGATGTGGGGACAGAGGAACCCTTTTACATTGCTGGTGGGAATGTAAATTGGTCCAGCCTCTGTGGAGAGCAGTCTGGAGAACTCTCACAAGGCTAGACATGGACCTTCCATATGATCCAGTAATTCCTCTCCTGGGGTTATACCCCAAGGACTCCATAACACCCAACCAAAAAGAGGTGTGTACTCCTATGTTCATAGCAGCACAATTCATAATAGCTAAAACCTGGAAGCAACCCAGGTGCCCAACAACAGATGAGTGGCTGAGAAAGCTGTGGTATACATACACAATGGAATACTATGCAGCTATCAAGAACAATGAACCCACCTTCTCTGACCCATCTTGGACAGAGTAGAAGGAATTATGTTAAGTGAGCTAAGTCAGAAAGATAAAGATGAGTATGGGATGATCCCACTCATCGACAGAAGTTGAGTAAGAAGATCTGAAAGAGAAACTAAAAGCAGGACCTGATCAAATTGTAAGTAGGGCACCAAAGTGGAGGCCCTGTGGTGAGGGGTAGACATGCATCTTCCTGGGCCAGTGGGGGGTGGGAGTGGGTGGGAGGGATGGGTCACAGTCTTTTGGTGGTAGGAATGGTGTTTGTGTACACTCCTAGCGAAGTGTAGACATATAAATCAGTAGTTAATTAATGTGAGAGGGGGAAAATCAGTTGTATGTCTCAAAGTTTCTCAAAACACAAACTGAATCTTTTTAATATATAGGCTGTGTATTTGATATGCGGACTCTCTCAAAAGCCTAGACCAAGTAGATTGGAAGCATCCAATGGCACAGCTATATACAAGATACTGGATACTGTACAGCAAACCATAACAAAAGGACTTTTCAAAGTTAACCTAATTACCAAATAATGTGATGATAACATTAACTATCGATTGTCTTTTTGAACCCTAAGACAGCAGGAACCTCACATCTCCACTATAGAGCTCCTACTTCCCCCAGTCCTGGAACCCTTGGACAGGGCCCACTTTCCCATATGCGTCTCCCAATCCAAACCAAATGATATTGCATCCGCCGATCACAACCTAACCAACGCAACGATTGCCACCTCAACATGCTTCACTTCAGACTGTGTCCAGAGACTTCACATGTGGAATGACAACCCTTCGGCTTCATTACTCGGGTGAGACCTTTCCTTTTATAGTACACTCTAATTTCATCTCAGGTAGTTCAATTTCTAACAAAGTCCCATAACCTAGATATATACCAGTTTCTGTGAGAGAGAGCTTATGTGCACACGTATCCATAAACTACTGCAAAATATATACCTGAAAGCAGAAGTACATTAGAGTTTGTAGTGAGTACCTCCCTAACACTTCCTCTCCACTATTCCAAGTTTGGGATCCATGATTGTTCAACAAATTGTTTGGCTTCGTATGTTAACTCTCTTTTCAATCACCAGGTTCCAGATGCCACCAGGATGCTGGCCAGGCTTCCCTCGATTGAAGACCCCACCAATGTGTCCTGGAGCTCAGCTTCCCCAGAGACACACCTTACTAGGGAAAGAGAGAGGCAGACTGGGAGTATGGACTGACCAGTCAACGCCCATGTTCAGCAGGGAAGCAATTACAGAAGCCAGACCTTCTACCTTCTGCAACCCACAATGACCCTGGGTCCATGCTCCCAGAGGGCTAGAGAATGGGAAAGCTATCATGGGAGGGGGTGGGTTATGGAGATTGGGTGGTGGGAATTGTGTGGAGTTGTACCCCTCCTACCTTATGTTTTTTTTCATTAATCCTTTCTTAAAAAAAAAAAATTAAAAAAAGAATGTACCATGTATCTCTATAAGGCTAGAAAGTTATACCCTTGGCAGGAAGGTATAAGAATGGGCAGAGGACTGAGAAAAGGAGACTTAGGATCCCCTACTATCTCTGGTATACGCAGTGTGTAATTGTGTGTAGTTTCCCTTTATGAGACTTATTCTGCATCCCTGAAATGATCAAAGGCCATCAACTTTCTTTATGTATACTCCAGAGAAATTTTAGAAATTACTCACTTGCCTAAACCTTACTTTCAGTGACTACTTTGCACTGGATTTGGAAAGGGGCCTACGTGTGTGTTATAAATGTTCTCCAGAGGAATTGTCAGGCTCATTGGGGTTGAGAAACACTGGACTAGACCATACCCTCCAGTTCTGGAATCCCACTTCTGGGGACTAATAGTTCTTCAATTCTAAAACTTTACTTTCCTAGGGAAACAACACAGAAGGAAATTGGCATTTTATTGAGAAAATATCCTATGGTACATTCGTGGTATCATTTATTGCTCAGAGTGGTTTTCTAGGCTGTCATACTCAATTTTAATAGCTGAAGTTATGAAGTGTTGACAATTCATGTAACAATGTTTACTGAACAACTGCTGTGGACTGGGTCCTATCATAGCTAATGGGGGACAAACAATGGACAAGACAAATCACGTACCTGTTCTGATGTGTCTCATGTCCTAATCTGTGAGATGGAAAATTAAGGTTTCCATTAGTCCCTACTCTGTCTGGGTTCATAAGCATCTGGTTACTATTTTTGGCATGGCCTTTCACTCTCAAACTCCCCGATTTGACTGGTAATTTTCCCCCCACATTTAGTAAGTAAAAAATGAACAAAGTAGTTTGAGGTGGTAATAAAGAGAAAGAAAGAAAAGTCATAACACTGTCTTCTGGTAAAATTCCACACATTTCATAGTGTATAGATACAGAGTTCTTAAAGTCTTAAATTTCAAAATAGCAATGTCAAGTTATTTGGAGGAGTACCTGCTGGCTTTGGGTAGTCAAGATATGCTTCCTGAGGAGAGTAATTGTAAGTTGAGATGTGAATTGCAGACATGTAGATAGATAAGGTGTGGAAACATCAAGTACAAAGACCCTCAGCTCAGTGTCATCATAAAAGACTACAAAATCTAGATAAAGGCACTAAACTGACTCACTTAATGACTGACTCATTTTTTGGTCAATACCAGACCACCTCCATCATCTGAGGTTCTATACAGGGAATCCTCGAATTCCCACACAGAAATGATGGGCCTAGACCTCTAATAGGTCCCTCTCTCCACCATCACTGGTCACTTCCATCAGAAACATCAGCATAAGCCCTTTTGTGGGCCAATCCAGGAATTTGTCCTCCCTCCGTATAAAGTAGTAATTGTAGGAACTTCCCCTGTCTCAGAAGGGAGACTGGGTCATCCTACCTTGCCACTCAAGGAAGACTAGTCCTGAAATGAGTGCAACCTAGAATGTTCCTAGCTGTGACCATGAACTGTGGGCTCAGACCAACAGGGACTCAGAGGTTACACAGACTTCTGTGATAAATATAATTATATATATGGGCCCTGGGTCAGATGGATGGAGTAAACAGTTAATTTTATTTATTATAAAGTTTCTTCAAGATTGGGAGCTACTCTCAGCCCTAAATCAGACTTTCTGTTCTTAACTCTGACACTGTCTTTTCAGACAACACTTGTCCACCTCCATCAAACTCAGTCCAAAACTATGAAAGTCATAGTCCCCTAGGAATATACTTCCTAGCCTCTTTCCACCCTAAGATGCCTATTCTCATCTGCTCTACTCCTACTTTCTGGTTCGTGCTCATTACTCATTTCTCTTGCATATCTTATCACCTTTCAGCCACAAAGTTGCAGACTTTATCATGATTCTATCCTGACTTCCTCAGGCAGATGACCTCACCAACGCATCCTGAAACCCCACCTCTCTGGAGCTCTACCCCACTAGGGGAAGATAGAATAAGGCTGGGGGCATGGATTGACCTGCCAATGCCTATGTCCAGATGAGAAACCATTACAGAAGCCAGAATCCTCACCTTCTGTACCCCATGAAGAATAGTGGTCCATATTCCTGCAGGGGAGAAGTGATAGTGGGAAGATAATTAGAGGGCTCTTAACTAAACTCCGTCAAGATCTGAAGAGAGATGAGGAAAAAAGGAAGGAAATTCAGAAGTAGTAATATTTGTGTCTGTGATTTGGAAAGGAAGAGAAGATGAGCCATGGGAAAAAATGGGCAAATATAGACAGTTATAGAAATAATATTTAGGCTATATCTGTAACCTAGGGAGCTTTCAAGAGAGGGAGTGGGGACATAGAACTCTGGTGGTGAGAATGGTGTGGAATTATACCACTGTTACCTTATAATTTTGTAAATCAATATTAAGTCACTAATAAAATTAAAATAAACAAAAAAGATCCATTTGATATATAAATAACGGTGTCAGACATGTGCATGCATATGTGTGTAAACCTCCTAAAGAGTTATTTTTCAACTTTAATTTTTTTTAAAGTGAGGAAATTTTGCTTCATAAGATTGTTGCCTTTTCAGGGGGTAGAATCCCACACCTCCTGAAAAGTGCTTTAGCTCACCTTGTCCAAAGTGCTCATTACCCTTTCAGTACATTGAAACTTCTTCCCCTTTAAGTTCCCATCTCCTGATCCCTTGGTAACCTCACACATAGACTTAGAGTTTATTTATCATTATGATTTTTGATTGGTTTTTAAGATTGATTTATATATGTAGTAATGTGTGAGAGAAGGAATTATGCACAAGACAAAGAGAAAGACAAAAGGAGAAAGAAAGAAAGAAACCAGAACACCTCTCTAGCTCATACAGAGCTAAGAATTGAACTGGGTAACTGAACCATGGATGTCCATTGCTCTACTAGTTGAATCATTACCCAGACCATAGTTATGTTTTATCCTATCCATTTGCTCCATTTAGTAGATTTTTCCCCCTTTTAGATAGAGATGTATAAGCAGAGAAAGCCAGTGAAAGAGATCAAAACACTAGAGCTCACTTCAATGCAATGGCATCTGGGCTTGACCTTGAATTGTGCACATGGAAAAGCAGCACACGATTCAGGTGAGTTATCTTGCTGATCCTCAGGAGTTATTCATATGGACTCACACTCTCTCACTCTTTCTCTTTTTCCTTTTTCTTTTACCACTTAGGTTATATGATTGATGCTGTTTGTATAAAACAGGCTTCTGAAACTGTGACACCAACACCCCCCCCCCCCCCCCCCCCCGGCCAGCAGCATCAGTATCAATTGGAAACTTGTTAGAAATAGAGATTGGCAGTGGTGGGGGAGGGTATGCAAAACAATTCACTTGGATGGCATGCTCTTTTGCCATGTGCACAGTCCAGGCCCTGGACCCCACTATACTGAAGGAAGCTTCATGCTGTGGTTCCTTCAGTTTCTCTATATGCAGATTCTTGGACTCTCCTAAATCTCCTGAATCAGCAAATTCTAGGGGGTGGAACCCAACAATCTATTTTACAAGCTCTCTGGAGGACTTGCAGTTGGATTTGACAGTCCAGTCTGGCATCAGCAGTTGCTGGCTGAGGAGCATCAATGGGCCTTAGTGAGGTGACTCATGCCAAGCATCTGACAAGAATCAGAGCTGCCAAAATGATCCTTTCCCAGAAAATTACACTTTTCAGTGTCCTGTGTCAAAATACATATTTAACAAGAAATGACTTATGCACTTTCAGAAACAAGATCTCCTTCCTTCTGCACCCAAACATAATTTCAGTCCATACTCCTAGAGGGGAGAAAGCATAGGGAAAGATGACTAGGAGGCTGTGGACACCAATTCTACTGGGATTCAAAACATTTGTCATCAGGAATCTTTACTTGTATTTATTTATTTGTTTACTTAAATTGTATTTTATTGGCGATTTAATAATGATCAATAAGATGTGGGATAACAGGGGTACAATTCCACACAATTCCCACCACCAGAGTTCTGCGTCCCATCCCCTCCATTGGAAGCTTACGTATTCTTTCTCCCTCTGGGAGTATGGATCAAAATTCTTTTTGGGGTGCAGAAGATGGGAATTCTGTCTTCTGTAATTAGCTTCTCCTCTGGACATAGACATTGGCAGGTTGATCCATACCCTCAGCCTCTTTCTATCTTTCCATAGTGGGGCAGGGCTCTGGAGAGTTAGGATTCTAGGACTCATTGTTGAGGTTGCCTTCCCAGGGAAGTCAGGTTGGTGTTATGGTGGCATCTGCAACTTGGTGGCTAAAAAGCATTAAGATATAAAGCAGAACAAATTGTTTAATAATCAGGAACCTAAAGGTAAGAGTATAGCAGATGAGATTTGGACTTTTCATGCTGTAAGAGGCTTGGAAGTTTATTTTAGGTATAAGAAATCTTTGCTTTTATACCATCACTAAAAGGGAAGCAAATCTGGAAAACACCAAAGGAAATCAGACACTGTTTCTCTTATCTGAGAAAGAAGAAGAAAAAGGAAGGGCACTTTGCAGTAGTAATAAGTATAGATGTGACTTAGAAAAGAAGTGAAAGCAGGGCCATAGGAAAAAAAAAAAGGCGAGATAGAGAGAGATAGAGAGAGGTAGAGGTAGAGGTAGAGGTAGAGGTAGAGGTAGAGGTAGAGGTAGAGGTAGAGATAGAGATAGAGATAGAGTCAGCCCCTACCAGTGACCTTAGGAAAACTATGGCAGTTTCTACTGCAGGGGGATAGGGACATAGAACTCGGGTGGTGGGAACAGTGGGAATTATCTTATAATTTTGTAACTTACTATTAAATCACACACACAAAAAGAAATGGCGTCTGTTGAAACTTAAAAATGGTAGTTTCAGTGAGACCTGTCATATCTCAATACAGAATCTGAATCTCAGAACACCCCCTGTGATTCAGCATCTATGCCCCTAGGAAAAAAGGAAGCTGGGGTCACAAGTGTTTGTCCTTCCTGTTATCTCATGATGACATCTGTTCTCATAAGGCCAGCAGGCAGGATACCCCACCTGCCCTCAACCCCCCCCCCACACACATACCACACACGCCCTCTCAGGTCCAGAAAGCCTCCTGGTTACAGCGTCAAATGCCTACTCCCCCTTCCTGGAAACTGACAGAAACTCCTAAGTAGTTCAGGACCCAGATCCCACCTCTCAGGTGCAGCTTTAGTTCCAGCATCTGATTTTGCTGTCTGCTCTCTTGGATAGTCTGTACAGACTAATTTGCAACTAGTGTTTATAAGTGTTTTGGTTCCCATCCCAAATACTAAAGTGAAGAATATTAAGGGAAGGGAGAAGAAAGGGAGCTGTTTAATCTGTGTCCTTTTTACCACTTCACTCAAGGTGGAGTAAAGAGATAATGGGAAATAATTACCATCTTTCACATTTCAGTAAAGCTATGCTTAATGGAAATTATATTGTATTAACTGTTTACTCCTTTCATTATTTTATTACTATTATTTTTAAGAGAGAGAGAGAGACCCATAGCATTGAAACTACCTTCAATGTGGTGGGAACTGGAGTTGGACATGGGCTTTATACATGACACACTATTTAAGCGAGCTATTCAAAAAGGAGAACACTTTTTAAATGACTTTATTGGAAGGGGGAGTAATGGTTTGCAGTACAGTTGTTGACACATAAGTACATTTATCTTCTCCCCATGACAGGTGGAGAGATGGCTCTGTATAGATGGTTATCTATAGCTTAAAGCCTACAAAACCCTCACTTATATCCTTTTCCACTACTGTGAACTGCAACCCTGATGTCTTCTCTACCCACTTCTCTTCCCTCCTCCTCCAGGGTTTTTTACTTTGGTGCAGTCCTCTTCCCTGCCTTTTTTTGTTTAATCTGGAGTGATGAATACCAAATCTATGGTTTCACACATGTACTCTACTGCCAAGCTGTCTCCCTGGCCCTGACATTTATTATTTTTTTTATTGAAGTAGTATTGGTTTATTGCACTCTGTGAGTTTCATATGTATAGCTTTACACACTAGTAGGTGTGTGCACACCATCAGGTATACAGGCATCAGTATCCATGAGTCCAATTTGTGATTATCACAAAAATCTGGTTTCCATTCATCATCAAGTATTTGGCCTCTGTAGCCTACTTGAACTCAACCCCTCTTGGGTAATCAACAGCATGTTATCTGCATTTACTAGTTTTGTTGTTTGCTTTCTTTGTCTCTGTATTTCATGAGCAAAATCATATGGTAATTGTATTTGTCCATCTGATTACTCACAATGGCCTCCAAAGAATGTTTAGTCTCCATTTTACAGATGAGGAAGTAGGGTTACAGAAAGATTCATCATGCCCAGACCTTCAGTCTCATAACTAGAATGTAATGCTGGCAGGATTCTCTGGAAGTGTACTGCAGACCTAGAGATGCTACTCCCCCTGCACCCCTTGCCCCCGAGTTATAGCTGGATGTAGTGAATTCTGATAACCTTATATTTTGACACAACCAGAGACAGTTGACTTGACAGTGGTCTAAACCTGGGTTTCATGTAGGAATTGCCTGGGAAGCTTTAGGAAATACTTTTATGCTTGGTTGGATCTTTCCCTAGAGATTCATATATCATTGTTCAGGGGTGTGAGCTGGGCACTGAGTATTTCAAAAGCTCTTTTTTTTTTTTTATAGAACTTGAGTGGTTGGTTTTATTTTTATGTCACTGAATATCCAAAAGGTTAGCCTTTTTGTAAATTTTTTATTTATAAAAAGAAACATTGACTAAACAATAGGATAAGAGGGGTACAAATACACACAATTCCCACCACCAGAACTCTGTATCCCCTCCCCTCCCCTGATAGATTTCCTATTCTTTATCCCTCTGGGAGTATGGACCCAAGGTCATTGTGGGATGTAGAAGGTGGAAGGTCTGGCTTCTGTAATTGCTTCCCTGCTGAACATGGGCATTGAAAGGTCAATCCATACTCCCAGCCTGTCTTTCTTTCCCTAGTGGGGTAGGGCCCTGGGGAGTCGGAACTCCAGGACACATTGGTGGAGTTGTCTGTCCAGGGAAGTCTGGTCGGCATCCTGCTAGCATCTGGAACCTGGTGGTTGACAAGACAGTTAACATACAAAGCCAAACAAATTGTTGACTAGTCACAGACCTAAAGGCTGGACTACTGCAGATGAAGAGTTGGGGGAGTGGATCTCCAATTTGTAGATAGCTAGTAGGCATATTGTAGTTATATTCCAATTCCAGGTTTTTTTTTTTTTTTTTTGCCTGAGTGTGAAATTTGATATGCAGATGGATCCTAATTATTATCTGAGGAGATGATGTCATGGCTGGCCAAAGGACCAGAAAGCTGGATCAGGGAAGAGAGTAGCTCCCAAATATGAGAAAGGTGTATAAATATTGTTAATTGTAAACCCCATCGATTTGATGTGATCTGGGGCCCATATTCAGCTTAGGAGCCTATGTGACCTCAGCATCCCTCTAGATCTGAGCTCACATTCTGTGGAAATAAGTAAGAATGTTCCAAGGTGCCCCAATATATCAGGACCCATCTTCCTCAGGTGTAGCATAGAGTATATTGTCTATCCTCCCTTCAGAGGATGGAACATTCTCTACCATTTTTGATCCAAGTTGAGGGCATGGTCTTATGGGGGCTCAAAAAGAGCTCTATTTTGTGTTCCTGATAGAAATGACTGGTAACACTTCCATATGACCCAATAATTCCTCTCCTGGGGTTATACCCCAAGGACTCCATAACACCCAACCAAAAAGAGGTGTGTACTCCTATGTTCATAGCAGCACAATTCATAATAGCTAAAACCTGGAAGCAACCCAGGTGCCCAACAACAGATGAATGGCTGAGAAAGCTGTGGTATATATACACAATGGAATACTATGCAGCTATCAAGAACAATGAACCCACCTTCTCTGACCCATCTTGGACAGAGCTAGAAGGAATTATGTTAAGTGAACTGAGTCAGAAAGTTAAAGATGAGTATGGGATGATCCCACTCATCAACAGAAGCTGACTTAGAAGATCTGAAAGGGAAACTAAAAGCAGGACCTGATCAAATTGTAAGTAGGGCACCAAAGAAAAAACCCAGTGGTGAGGGGTAGACATGTAGCTTTCTGGGCCAGTGGGGGGTGGGAATTGGCGGGAGGGATGGGTCACGGTCCTTTGGTGATGGGAATGGTGTTTATGTACACTCCTAGCAAAATGTAGACATATAAATCAGTAGTTAATTAATATGAGAGGGGGAAATCAATTGTATGTCTCAAAGGTTCTCAGGAGACAAACTGAATCTTTTTAATAGATAGGCTACGTATTTGATATGCGGACTCTCTCAAAAGCCTAGACCAAGTAGATTGGAGGCTTCCAATAGCACAGCTATATACAAGATACTGGGTACTGTACAGCAAACCATAACAAAGGGACTTTTCAAAGTTAACCCAATTAACAAATAATGTGATGATAATATTAACTATTGATTGTCTTTTTGAACCCTAAGACAGCAGGAACCTCACATCTTCACTATAGAGCCCCTACTTCCCCCAGTCCTGGCACCCATGGATAGGGCTCACTTTCCCGTATGCTTCTCCCAATCCATACCAAATAATATTGCATCCGCCGATCACAACCTAACCAAAGCAACGATTGCCATCTCAACATGCTTCACCTCAGAGTGTATCCAGAGACTTCACGTGTGGAATGACAACCCTTCAGCTTCATTACTCGGGTGAGACCTTTCCTTTTATAGTACACTCTAATTTCATCTCAGGTAGTTCACTTTCTAACAAAGTCCCATAACCTAGACATACACCAGTTTCTGTGAGAGAGAGCGTATGCGCACATGTATCCATAAACTACTGCAAAATATATACCTGAAAGCAGGATTACACTAGAGTTTGCAGTGAGTACCTCCCCAACACTTCCTCTCCACTATTCCAATCTTGGGATCCATGTTTGCTCAACAAATTGTTTGGCTTTGTATGTTAACTCTCTTTTCAATCACCAGGTTCCAGATGCCACCAGGATGCTGGCTAGGCTTCCCTGGATTGAAGACCCCACCAATGTGTCCTGGAGCTCAGCTTCCCCAGAGACACACCTTACTAGGGAAAGAGAGAGGCAGACTGGGAGTATGGACCGACCAGTCAACGCCCATGTTCAGCGGGGAAGCAATTACAGAAGCCAGACCCTCTACCTTCTGCAACCCTCAACGACCCTGGGTCCATGCTCCCAGAGGGCTAGAGAATGGGAAGGCTATCATGGGAGAGGGTGGGTTATGGGGATTGGGTGGTGGGAATTGTGTGGAGTTGTACCCCTCCTACCTTATGCTTTTGTTCACTAATCCTTTCTTAAATTAAAAATTTAAATAAAAAAATAAAATTAAAAAAAAAAAAAAAAAAAAGAAATGACTGGTAACAATGGAGAGAGGGATTTATTCGAGTTCTAGGCCCATCATGTCTATTTGGGAATCTCAGGACTCCCTGATTAGGGCCCCAACTGATGGGGTAGCCTGATAGTGACTAAAGAGTCATCGTTAAAGTATGCCAGTCTCTTGCCCTTATTCAGCTTTTGCAGTCCTTGCTTTGCTAAGGTTAGCTTTGGAGTGAGTGAGAGAACTGTAATAGGAAGTAGGTGAGGAGAGTATCTAAGTCTAAGTAGACACTATTTCATTAGGAACTTGATACTGACTCACTACACACTATTGTATATTTTTGCTTTCAGGTATATATTTTGCCCTAATTTATGGATACATGTGAACATATGCTCTATCTTATGGAATCTGGTTTATATCTAGGTTTTGGAACTTTGTTAGGAAGTGAACCACCTGGAATGGAATTAGAGAATCCTATGAAAGGAAAGGTCTCACTTTAGTAATGAGGGTGAAGGGTTGACATTCCATGCCTGACGTCTCTAGATACAGTCTGAACTGAAGCATGCTGAGGTAGTACTCATTGCATTGATTAGGTTGGGATCATCAGATGCAATATCATTTGGTGTTAATTGAAAGAAGCATGCAGGAAAGTGAGCCCCACATTAGAGGTTCCAGGACTGGGGCAAATAGAGGCTCTATAGAGGAAGTGGGAGGTTCCTGCTTTCTTAGGGTTTAAGAAGACAATAAATAGTTATTGTTACAATCACAATATTTGACAATTGGGTTAACTTTGAAATATCCCTTTGTTAGGATTTGCTGTATCGTACACAACATCACCATAATTTATGTCCTTTGACATTATTTGTATATTGCTGTGCCACCGGGTTGCTTCTGTTGTCCCTGGTCTAAGCTTTAAAGAGACTCATATTAGAGACTCAGCCTATGTATTAAAAAGACTCAGTCTGTGCTTTAAAAAGTTTAAGACATTCAGTCAATTTCCCCCTCTAATATTAATTAAATAATGATTTATATGACTAAAAATGGATAGGAGTGTATAAACACTATTCCCACCACTAAAAGACTGTGTTCCATGCCATCTCCCCTCCACTTCCCCCCTTCCCCCTACCCTGTGAAGCTGAACATCCACCCTCACCCTCAACCCAGGGTTTTACTTTGGTGCCCTACTTCAAAAGCTCTTAAGATGATCCCAGTAGAAGTTCAAGCTGAGAAAGTCTGTCACAGATTAGAATGAGGCTTCAAAAGTAGTGAAGCCTCTGAGCATGTGTAAATGGATAGAGATTTAGTTTTAATGTTTGGCTGCTCAGGAAGTGACATAGTCTTCTTTAAACAGACAAGCAGTGTCTCAATTTTTCAGGTGGACCATTGTAGTTCTCTTAGTATCAAGAACTCACCATTGGAAATGACGCAGTTGTAATGCTGTTTTATTTTTGGCTATAATTCTCTGACTACTCTTTTAACTGCCCTACTCCCAAAATGTTTGACTGGCTGAATTCTATTTCTTGAAAGAAGTACTTGTTAGCTTGGCCTGGACCAGAGATTGATGGGGAAGAAGATCATTTTAACATGTAATATCAGGATGGCCACAGAAGCTGATTAGGAGAATAAGAGGCTCAAGGGGGGTTTCCATGCATCAAGAGGAGATTCTGACATACAGAAAACCCCCCCTCCAATATCACTTCTTATCTGAGGCTGTGCATGGTGTGTGTGGGTGTCTGCAGCATGTCTGTTGCTACGCTAGGGGGATTTCTTAGTTGGAAGTCCCTCTGATTTCTTCTGAAGAACCCATTAGCTTTGAAAAATTTTGTTTTTTTTATTGCAGATGATTTCTGAAGTAGGAAGCCAGAAAACTTGGGTTTAAATTCCTACACTTGTTTCAACTTGGGAAAGACACTAGACCCTTCTGTATTCCAGCAGCATCATCGGCCATTATAACCCTAATGACAGTTGCCACTCATGAGAATCCAATAAAACACTGGAGACCTTCCACCTTCTGCATGCCATAATAGCCTTGGGTCCATAGTCCCAGAGGAATAAAGAATAGGAAATCTATCAGGGGAGGGGATGGGATATGGAGATCTGGTGGTGGGAACTATGTGGAGTTGTACCCCTCTTATCCTATGGTTTTGTTAATGTCTCCTTTTTTAAATAAATTTAAAAAAAATAAAAAAAACACTGGAGGATGAACAGGCATAGTGCAAATCAAGACATTTGTAAAGCAAGTCTTTCTCACTAAGTATTCAGAGTTTCATTTTATGAACAAGCAGAATAGAAGCCCATCTTTCATTGTCAGTGGCAGGATTAGAAATGTCTACCCCTGGAGTTGAGATTAAGGTAATTTAGCATTTAAGGTTGAACTAGCATTATAAGTGCCCTTAGTTAAATTTGTTTCAGTGATGTCACTGCTCTCCCCAAGTCTCCCCAGCACCTTCAGTAGAATCACCAAGTGAATCAAGGTGACACACTGCTTAGCTAAATTGTGTAACTCCTTAATATCCTTGCTTCTTCTAGGATGAGTGTGCATTGATTCTCTTTTCTGTCCATATTTCAAAGAAAGAAGATTTAAGTTCGCTGTTGATTGTGATTTGCTTTGAATCTGAGTGACTCTGTGTGTGTGTGGTGGGGGGCTCAGGGGCTCTGACTAATGCCAGAAATGACAAGTGGTTCCTCTTCCCTTTTTTTTTTTTTCCTCCGGGGTTATTGCTGGGCTCGGTGCCTGCACCATGAATCCACCGCTCCTGGAGGCCATTTTTCCCCCTTTTTGTTGCCCTAGTTGTTGCAGCCTCGTTGCGGTTATTATTGCCATTGTTGACATTGCTTTGTTGTTGGATAGGACAGAGAGAAATGGAAAGAGGAGGGGAAGACAGAGAGAGAGGGGAGAGAAAGATAGACACCTGCAGACCTGCTTCACCGCCTGTGAAGCGACTCCCCGGCAGGTGGGGAGCCGGGGGCTCGAACTGGGATCCTTGCCGGTCCCTGTGCTTTGCGCCACTGCGCTTAACCCACTGCGCCACCGCCCGACTCCCCCCCCCCCCTTTTTTTTTAATGACTAATTTGGACAAAGAGAAAGAAAGAAACCCAAAGCTGTAAGAGTTAAATAAGTACTTGTTCAGTCTCTGTGTAAGAAGGAGTTGTTAACATCTCTTGGGTTTGTTGGCTTATCTGGAATGTATCCTGGGTTCAATTGGCTGAAGCTTCTAGGGGCCCAAAGCTGTCAGTACGATTATAGTTAGGTAACAGTCCTAACCAGATGGGGGACTCAGTTAAAAGTATATAATGTTGTCTGTGAATTGAGGAAATTAAGTGAATGACTTCTGGGGTCATTTCACTTTTTCTTTTATTTGATAGCACAGAGAGAAATTGAGAAGGGAGGGTGAGATAGAGAGGGAGAGAGAAAGAAACACCTGCAGACTTGCATCATACCTCATGAAGCTTCCCATGATGCAAGTAGAGACTTGGAACTTGAACCCAGATCCTTATATATGATAACATGTGAACTCAACCAGCTGTGCCACTATCTGTCCTCCTCTGAGGTGAGGTTCTTTGTGTTAGGCTTAGTTTAGTTCACCTGTGGGACCTAAATAGAAGAACAAGGTATTAAAAAGTACTTGGATTTATGTATTATATCTACATAATTTAGATGAAGAACTTTGAAGAACATAAAAACAATGCTTCTTTCTATGTTACTTGCCAATGATAATCTAAACAATCCCATGTAAAGTCAGATGTTTTGACAACCCATGTCACAATTATTTATATTTGAGAAATATTGTAGACAGTACATTCTGGGTGGGATCTTTCTCATTTCCACTTTACAGTAAAGTGATAGGAGGAAGGGAGAGGTTGGGAAATATAACACATGGAAATTTATTGAATGATAAGTAGGAAGTACAAATTAAATGCTGTAGGGCTTTTTGGAGAAATGAATGGATGTATTTGAGTTGTGAGAAGGAGGAAGCTGATTTAGGAGATGCACCTCAGAGAGAAAAAAGGATCTAAAGTAGGAACATGGGAACAGAGAATAGAAGGTGACTTCCAGGGGGTGGAGGAGGAAGAAATGAGTAATTTTTGTTCAGTATATATGAAGTTTCAACTTTGTAAGATGGATAAATTAGAGACCTTCCATTATGAAGTAGTACCTATTACTCATACAACCTCTGTTGACTGGATTTCTTGATAATATCATTGTCTCTTATGCTTGATTTAATCTCATGTTGTTTTGTTCATGTTTATAGCACCTAAGCATGCAAAATCCACTGCTATTGGTGCCAGTGAGAGGCCACATTGCATGATTGACTTGGAAATATTATTCAAAGTGATTAAAGACTACAAAAGTGGAAAATCACTGTTAGTTTATTTGCCAGTTGGGTTTGCATCATTCCACCATAATTATAATTTTGAAAAATAAGAACAAATTAACTCTAAAAGGTCCTTCATCACTAAAAGCAATAAGATTCACAAAAAACTGAAGGTGTATATCAGATATGGAGAAACTTCTAATGACCTGACTGAACACCAGATACAGATACATATCCCTCTTGAGACCATGAGCCTCACAATGAAAACAAAGGTCTTGTTTGTGATGTTGAAAGAAAAAGGTTAGGGCTGGTGAAATATCTCACTTGAGTAGTGTGCTGCTTTGTTATATGTGCAACTCAATTCTCATTGCATTTAAGGAAGCTTTGGTGCTGTGATCAATCTCTATTTCTCTCTCAGAAAGAAAGGAGACAAAATAAGGCTGGACCACACAATGATGTTGAGTCTAGCTCTGGGTAGTTTAAATGACGTAATAACCTCAGTACTTCATCGTTATTAAGCACATAATGTAAAATAGTAAGAGATGAGCCTTCCAGTGCTCAAGTAAAGGCAGCTGAATATTTTCTGGAAACTTTAGATAAATTGATTGTGGAGGAAAATTACTTTTCAGAGGTTATTTTCGATATGGATGAAACATCTCTATTCTAGAAACAGATGCCTTTTATCCATGAAGATGCAAGCCAATGTCAGATTTCAAGGCTGGTAGGTGTATGATAATAATCTATCTTTTGGGCAATACTGTAAGCTGCAAGTTAAAATCATCCTGATGTGACACAGTGAGCACTTCAAGGACTTCAAGTATATCAATAAGCACACACTGCTAATCTACTACAGGAACAATAAGAAGTCATGAATGTCCCATCTCTTCTTCCAGGGTGATCTTCAGTGAGATAAGAAAATATTTATTTTTTCAAATCACATATCTTCTAAGATTTTGCTTATTGTTGATCATGTTTCCAGACATCTGTCTTTTAGTGGTGATCTTCCTCCTAATACAAAGTATTATTTCTCCTCCAAATACCACCTTTTTGATCAAACCACTGTATCATGGAATTAAAGCAGATTTTGAAGATCTACTTCTTGAGGGAAATCTTTATCTAGGCTACTACTACAACCAAACAAGGTATTTACAATTCTAGAATGATTATAATATCATTGATTGCATCAAGAACATTATTTGGACTTGAGGTAATGACACCAAGGAGTGTATGAGTGATACATGGGGGAAACATTAAGAGACATATCTATGATTTCAAATAATTTACTGAAGATAAAACTACTTAAAAGATCAGAAAAATTATGGTTGATATAACAAACAATTTTGACCTGGATGTGGAAAAGATGATATTGAAGAGATTCTAGAGGTAGATCCTAAAGACTTGACTAGGAGTTGTTGGAACTAGAGCAGAAAGTCATAGTTAAAGAAAAGAAAATCCACTTACTTTAGTTCTCTATTTTGTACATTGAGGGAAGCCATTTGGTAGTTGTCTTTCACCTCTTAATGCAACCTAGCATAATCACCTTTAGTTCCATCTGTTTTGTTTTGTAAGCTACAATGCCATCTTTATTAGTGGTCATATAGCAAAAACAAAGGAACACATAAACAGAAACAAAACTGTGAAAAACTTCGTGGTTATCAGAGAGAAGTGGGTGGGGAAGAAGTAGTGACAGGAGGAAGGGCACAAGCACTTTGATGGTGGATGCACTAGTTGCACTATATACATCTACAAGCATGCATGCATTGGTGTGAAACTCTACTACTGAAATCTTATAATTTTGTAAACTTATTTTAAATTTCAAAAAGTGAAGTGGTCCAGGAGGTGGCACAATGAGTAAAGAACAGTACTCTCAAGCATGAGGCCCTGAGTTCAATCCCTGGCAGCATATGTACCAGAGTGATGTCTTGTTCTTTCTCTCTCTCACCCTATCTTTCTCATTAATAAACAAATAAATATTTTTTTTTAATTTAAAAAGTTAAAAGGAAGATACAAGAAAAAAGAAAACTACTAGAGGAAAAAAAAGAGCACCTCCTAAAAATCACAGTGGAAATTTAACAAGTATGTTTCCAACAAACTCCTTATGGAGTTTAAAAACATGAACCCTAACACCAAAAGACCCTCATTAACAGTGTGGAAAGTTCATTGTGCATTGTCAGTTAACAAGCAAATATCTGATTAGAAAACAAAGATGAAGAAGTAAACCAAGAAAATCACCATGTATATACTTCTGAAAAGAAACATCTCTTCAAGAGGAAACCTCAGTTTGTGCTCATAAGAAAGTATTGTTATCATAGGAGTTGACAGACATGAAATTACTAACCAGGAAGACATATCCCCCTCCCCATAGGATGGAATGTAACAGTAATACTGATGATCCTGACCTATTGTAGACTTGGGCCAATATTTCTGTTTATATCTTGGCTTTTGACAAAACAACTTATAAAGTGAAAAACAAGAAAAATTAAAAGTAGAAAAAAGTCAACAGTACAAGGATATAAGAAAAGAACAATATTTTTGCACAGCTTTACAATATGTGTTTTTTTAAATTATTTTTATTGTTCATCTTTATTTATTCATTGGGTAGATACAACCATAAATTGAGAGGGAAGGGAGTGATAAAGAGGGAAAGAGATAGAGAGGCACCTGCAGCCCTTTCACCACTCGTGAAGCTTTCCCCCTGCAGGTGGAGACCGAGGACTCAAACCTGGGTCCTTGTGCACTGTAACGTGTGCTCAACCAGGTGCACCACCACCTGGCCCTGTACAATATGTGTTTTAAAATAAATACTATTTTAAAAATGAGTCAAAAGTTAAAAATGTACATAAAATATTGTGTGCTGTGTACTTGGCACACCTTCTATCATGTTATTGGGGGTGGGGTTGGTGGTTTATAGCACAGTCATTGACACATGGGTATATTTCTCATCTGTGTGTGACAGGCACCTGCAAAACAGTCTTACCCCCAACTTAGGTTCTTTTCCACCATCACACACTAGGACCCTAATGCTTCCCTCTACTCCTTCCCATGTGTATTGATATACCTTTTCGTGTCTTAAGTATTTTTAGGTACAACAACAGTGTGGGGAGCCACATGTGCCCTCAAGGTTGCTATTGGCATGGCCACAGAGTCTTTGTTCACAGAAGGCCTTGTTTAAAAGATAAGTTTCTGTTAGAGTCCCTGTTCACAGATGGCCTTGCTCAAAAGTTAAGTTTCTGTCTCCCAACTCCACTTCCCCATGAATCACCCAGGACCTTCCAGATAATGGCTGATTACCTTGACAACACACCACTTCAATCAACAGTCCCCAGCTGCTAACTCCCCCCCAGCCCCGGCCTTAAAAACAGCACCTTCGGTGCTAATAAACAGACTTGATCAGAATCTTGACTTGTCTCATTTCTCTTGTGTGTCTTGTCCTTCTTTCCTTGTCTCCATTCCCTCTCCCTCTTGTCCTTGTCCTCACTCCCTCTCCTAGGTTTACCCACGTTGAAGGTCCCATGGGACGGGACACAACAGCACATTATCATTGCCTATATCACAACAGTGACATGAGCCTGGGAACAACAGGTTACATCACATACTTTAGTTGGGTAGTTGGCTATGGCATGTTTATCTAATTACACATTGTGATACATTATACTAATGACATACTTCATGGACATAATCCATGTCACTAAGTGACACGTGATTATTCATACTAATATGTATTACTGTTCCTGATTCACTAAAAGGACAGATTTAAAAGGGTTTATTCACTACTGGAACTCCCACAGCTAGAATAGTGCTGAGGCATCACAGCCATTCAGAAAACATGCATGTTTATATTCAATATACATATATATGTTATCTTATCTACTCCTCTAAGGACCAATCTTTCTACTTCACAGAAACTAAGATTTGGGACTTAGATATTTTTAGAAGGTATTTGGAGAGACATCATTTCTGGCTTACAGAAAGGAAAATAATTCTTTCCCCCAAGAAAATATGAAACAAATAGAATTTATTTAGCTTAATTTTGCTTATAGAAGGTGGATTTATTCTGAATTGAGTATGTAATTCACCATTTTCCACTACTGATTTTCTGATTCTAACATATGTGTGGAAGGAGGGATTATACTTACAGCTTCCCTAACCAGAGGTGAAAGGGCATGACTAATCACCAATAACAAACAAACAAATAAACAAACAACCTGCCAGAGTCTGGCCTTGATGTAAATGTTCTTACTTTCTCCTTTTCACCAACCTGAGGATGAAAGTAGCCACAGAATTTCCTAGCCCATCTGGTCTTCTCATCTTTTCTTTGAGTCTCCTCACTTCATCTGTTGGACAGAAAAGCATTTGTCATCATTACACCCCTAGTGACCAGCAGAACATAGTAGGTGCCTTGTACATGCCAACTGATTCCATGGATTCCCCCAAACCCCAATAAACCCAGGAACACTCACTGTCTCCCAAGCACTCCCAGATCCTTGCTTGTGCCTTCTGACTGCTCACTGGGCAATCTGAAGGTGCAGGCAGTGAGATGAAGAAAATATTGTGGCCTCTGTCTATTGACAGGACAGATGGTGATTAATTTGGTGATTATCTTGATATTATCCAGCAATTTTATTATCCCTTAGCCTTTTGATTAACTGAGTGGCTCCTGGCAGTGTGTGGGAACATTTCATGCTTCACTGATGAATCCCACTAAGTCTCCCTAAGTCAATTAAGTTGAGTAGGGACAAAGGGACAAAGGGACAAAGGGAGAAGCCAAGAGCAGAGGTGGGAATTACATGACTTAGCTTGTTAAACAAAGTCAGGTGGATCTAGGGTTGTAACTGGAGGATAGCTATCAATTTACTGTCCCTGGAAATCCATACAGATTCCTCTGGATCCTGTGTGGATTCTGCCTTCATGGTCAACAATGTACAGCAAAGTTAGAGATGAGACTTCTGTGCACAAAACTAAAATCCCAGAGAAAAATCCCCAGGAGCAACGCCAAGAGAATGCTCTGGCTCTTTAGAGGAAAACAAGGACTGTTGGAGTGTGTGTGGCAATTATGGGCAAAGGGGATCTGGGAAAGGGTTTCTGCAAGAGGTTGCTTGACTGGGTCTTAAAGTGGTGGTATCACTGGTGTAGAGAACAAAAGCATCCAGATAGCAGGTATAAGCTGAAATACTGGTCAGGAAGGGCAGGAAGTGAATGTTGAACACTAAGTAGCTCCTCAGCTGGAGCAGAAGGTTCACAGAACAGAAAACCTGCAGGGGAAGTAATCCTGGGAAACCCAAACTCTAGACTGAGCAAGAGCCTCCGAATTTTTAACAACAAATGGCGCCCATGTGGACCTGACCTACACATCTCGCAGATAAGTAAAGACAATTTGGCTACCTATGTACTATGGCCTTCTCTTCTGCTTGTGAAGAGACCTCCAAAGGCCTCTGCTCTTTCTTCACGAGACTGTTTTGCTGTTTCTGGAACATTTATCTCTGGACCACTCTGTGGTTTCCACTCGCTCCGGCGAACTCAGAACAGCCAGCGGGAATAGCCATCGGGCGGGAGGCGAGGTGCGGAGCTGCTGTTTCCACCTGGTTAAACAGCCAGCCAGCCGGCTGCGCCCATTCAACCCCGCGCACCGCGCCCGCAGCCCCGCAGCCCGCAGGAGGCTGACGCCAGCACGCAGGAGCCCGATGCCACCATGCAGGAGCCCGATGCCAGCATGCAGGAGCCCGATGCCACCACGCAGGAGCCCGATGCCACCACGCAGGAGCCCAATGCCAGCACGCAGGCCAGCCCACAGGAGCCGGCTCTCCACCGCGTGGCGCAGGGCACTGGATGTGTGATCCCTCCATGCTGCTCGGCCACTGCGAATAGGGCAGCAGACATGGCAGGGCCATGGGGCAGGGCCACAGTGGCCTATCATGGCTGCCACCCCTGGGCACCTAGGCCCACGCCTTCTACAAAGCTGGCCTGCCTGCCCTCTTGCTATAAATTCTGGAACGATCCCGGACCTCCCAGACCCCCGGGCTCCCTGCCGAAACTGGGCACACGAGATCTCCAGCCGCCAGTCCGGTCTGAAGGCAGACAAGCTGGAGTATGCAGAGATTTGTGCAGAGATCACAACCTGCAATTCCTAGAAGTGAAGCTGCATGGGAAGCCACCTCCGGATGGTGAACCCCCCCCCAACAACTAAGACAGTACAGATTTAAATTTGTGTTTAAAATGACATGTCTTCGTAACAAAGGTTTCTCTCCTTGTGTATTAATGACCATGTTTATGTGTATGTTTAAAGTTTGGTAAACAGTAACTTTAAGGCTAAATTCTTACTAGTCAAAGTTAAATGAAAAAGGTTTTCAACGTAATTCTCATAAAGATAAAATTAACTTACATTTAAAGTCTGAGGTAAAAATTAGTTAACAATCAATATATTTCAACTAAGTTGGTCTAAGCAAAAGGTTAAATAGACTTGTTGATATGTAAAACTCTTCATTACCTTCTCTATTAGAAATGGTAGATCGCACAGTGGCTATGCTAATTATTCTCATGCCTGAGGTTTCCTTTCCTGCACATGTCTCCATCTTGAATGGGTGTAACAAAAGGTTAAAAAGGCATTATTGCTATGTAAAAGTCTCAAATTCCTTCTCTATTAGAACATTAGATTCTGCTGTAGATATGCTAATAACAAGTTTTGTTTCATAGTAAGTAAATTGCAGCCAGCTGCCTTTGGGACTCTAGGCCGTTCCCCACCCCCATGCAAATGCCCATCGAGGCAAGAAAGTACGCCCCCCAGAGGCAAGAAATGTTTTTTTAAGCTGATAAAGTTTTGCCCACAGAGGCAAAAATGGCCCCCTCAGGCCTTCCGTTGGCAGCACACTGGTTCTTGTTACTTGCTTCCATGTTTCTCCATGTTTGTGCCAGTTTCTTTTTTAAAAATGCCTAGTTAGTTTGTCTTAGTTTATGAATCGTTCTTGAATAAAGAAATACAGCTTCCCTGCCCAGCCGTATGTCTCTGGTCGTCTCTGTTACCCGCCCGTGAAGCTAGCCCAGCCAGCTGGAGCCTCCGAATTTTAACAACACAAACTAATCACCAAACAGAACTCTGCTGTCTCTTTGTGGCGGCGCAAGCACTCTCTTACTCTGCAACTCTCCAACTCTGGAACTCTGGAACTCTGGCGGGGTTCCTAGGGGTGGGGCCAAGCGGGCCCGCGAAACTAACTAGACTGATCCAATTCTCTTGGCAGGGGAGAACTAGAACAACCCAATGTAAAGCATACAACAATTCCCCCTTTTCTTTTTAACTAAATGACTACAGTATCAAGGGTGTGGGGTGAACAGAAACATATATCATACAGGCATTTTTAATCAATATTTCTATTTTATAAATAAAAGTTATAGAAACAAACAAACAAAAGAAATGGACTTACTCTATGACCCTGCAATTTCTTTCCTGGGAATATATCCTAAGGAGCCCAACACACCCATCCAAAAAGATTTGTGTACACCTATGTTCATAGCAACACAATTTGTAATGGCCAAAACCTGGAAGCAACCCAGGTGTCCAACAACAGATGAGTGTCTGAGCAAGCTGTGGTATATATACTCAATGGAGTACTACTTAGCTACTAAAAATGGTGATTTCACCTTCTTTACCACATCCTGGATGGAGCTTGAAGGAATCATGTCAAGTGAGATAAGTCAGGAACAAAAGAATGAATATTAGAGGATCTCATTCATAAACAGAAGTTGAAAAACAAGAAAATAAGGGAAAACACTAAGCAGAACATGGACTAGAGTTGGTGTATTTCACCAAAGTAAAAGACTCTAGGGTTGGGGGCAGGGTTCAGGTCCTGCAACATGATGGCAGAGGACCTAGTGGGAGTTGGTTAGATTTTTATGTGGAAAACTGGGAAATGTTATCCATGTACAAACTATTGTATTTTACTGTTAACTGTAAACCATTAATCCTCCAATAAAGAAATTTTAAAAAGAAGAAAAGAAAAATAAAAATCTGGCACTGACTCTTTTCTCTGGGCTAGAATACAACTAAAGATACTCCTCTGTGAAGGAGGGTCCACCACAGATACTAAACCTGCTTGCATCTTGATTTTAGTACATCACACACTCTAAAGCAGCAAGAAGTGAGTTTATGACTGAAGATGGAAAAAAAAAAAACCAGGCCTTTTAAAAATAACTTCAGTTGCATATTGGTGCACTTGGATTTGGTACAATTTATGGCACAACTACAGAAAGTATTATTTAGGAATATTTGAAAATCTAAGGTTAGAAATCACAGATGTTGGAGGTTCCCGGAAGATGGCAGACTGAGAAGCTGCTAGTGGCTTCAGCTCTAACCACATCTTCTGGAAACGGTAGGATTTTCTGCCTTTGGTAGGCCAGTCAATAAGGGGTCCTAGCAGTGACTATAACTTAATTTGGGTTAAAAAATAGAGTAGAAAAAAAGAGAAAAAAATTTTTTTCTTTTAAAATTATTAAGCACACCTCCTCCCCCTTACCCCCCCATAATCAGTCCCTGGGGACCAGCTCCTAGCAGGCTCCCTTGCTGAGCTTATTTCTTTACCATGATTCCTGTCCGACCAGGGAGTATCATCCATTCTAAGTCTATACCCTTCTGAAACCTCTGGCCTTTTTTCTTTCTAAGTAGCCAACCCCCCACCCACCTCACCCCGCATAGCTAATTAAATATAAATAAATAAATAAATAAATAAATAAATAAATAAACTCTTTCCTTTCACTGCTCTTTTATGACTGTTCTTTTTCTTATCTTTTTCTTTTTTCTCTCTCTCTTTCTTTTTTTTTTTCTTTTTCTCATTCTTGTCATCCTTTCTTCCTTAATCCTACAGCTTCCAAAGCCACAGCCCCCAGCCCCCACACCACCAAACAGTGTGCTTTTTTGAGTTCACTGATACACATTTGGGAAGTATTTGGGGGAAGAATTCTGACTCAGTGTGGACTCTCACTGCAAGTGTCTCTGCTCAACTTCCCTTCCTCCTTTAGCCACCTCTAGAATATACAGTGGATAGTAGATTTGCATAACTGTCTATTTCAGCTATCCTTGTCTAGTCCTGAGGTTTTTTTTTTTTTTTTTCCTCATTCTCAACAATCAGCTGCCTCTGAGCACGAGGTTTGAGGTAATCTGGGACAGGGTTTTTATTTTATTTTTTTTACCCTGCTATATTTTATTATTAATATTGTATAAAGGCATATATCTTCCCTTCCTTTAGGTTGATCAGAATTAACTCTTAGGGTATCTTTCATTGCTAGGGTAGTGGGCATCTTATCTATTGTGGGAGGAACTTGTCTTGTTACTCCTACCTCCTCTACAGACTTTCCCCTCCCTTCTCCTCCTATCTAATTAAAAAAAATCAAATTAAATTAAATTAAGAATAAAGTAATAAAAAACCTTTCATTTCACTGCTCTTTAATTACAGCTCTTTTTCTTATCTTTTCCCTTTTCTCTCACTTGTCTCTTTTTTCTTTTTTCTCTTTTTTTTTTTTAACCGGTCGTACACTTCTTCCTTCCTTCTTCTTTGCCTTTCTGAATTTGTGGATTATTTGGGGGAATAAATCTGACTCAGAGTGGACTCTCTATGTGTGTATCTCTGCTCTAGTTCCCTTTCCCCTCTTGTTACCCCTATAATATACAATGGATAGTAGATTTGCATAACTGTCTATTCTTGCTATCCCTTCTTTCTTTTCTCTTTCTTCTTCACTGGGATTTGGTTACTATTTTTTCACGGACTGGAGAAATTGTTTGGCTAACTGGTAGTGATTAAACTGCTTCAATACTTGCTTCAGTTGTTACTGTAATTGCTGAGGTCGGTGAGTGCAATTGTCATAAAGGTATTTAGTACAGTGTTGCTTATACTCAAGACACAACAACTGAGGAACAACAGAGCATAAAAAAGAAACACATAAATAAAAAAAATGGGTAGATCAAAAACAAATAAAACTGCTACTCCAATGAATGAAGACAAGAGCCCAGAAGAAACTACATATCAGCCAGAAGTAACCATAGATAAGAAAAGTATGCAAGCAATAATAAACTTATTAATCACAGAAATGAAAACAACATTGGAGGAAAGGAAAAGGTAGTATTAGGAAACAATAGTTGAAACCCCCAAGGAAAATACTGATTATCTTGAGGCAATTAGAAAGCTGAAAGCTGAAATAGCTGTAATGAAGAAAGAAGCTGAGGCAAGGGAAAGCAGACTAACAGAAGCAGAAAACAGAATTAGTCAGACAGAGGATGAGTTAGAGAAAATGAAGAAAGAGGTGAAAGAGCTTAAAAAGAGATTGAGAGACACTGAAAACAACAACAGAGACATATGGGATGATCTCAAAAGAAGTAACATTCATATAATTGGCCTGCCAGAGGAAGAAAGAGAGGAAGGGGAAACAAACATTCTAGAGGAAATAATAGAAGAAAACTTCCCAGACCTGAATAACAGAAAGGACATCAAGATTCAAGAGGCCCAGAGAGTACCAAACAGAATCAACCCAGAGCTGAAGACACCAAGACACATCATAGTCACAATGAGAAGAAGTAAGGATAAAGAAGGATCCTAAAGGCTGAAAGAGAGAAACAAAAAGTCACATACAAGGGTAAACTCATAAGATTATTGGCAGACTTCTCCTCTCAAACTCTAAAAGCCAGAAGAGAATGGCAAGATGTCTATAGAGACCTGAATGAAAAAGGGTTTCAACCAAGGATAATATATCCTGCTAGACTTTCATTCAAACTAGATGGAGGGATCAAAACTTTCTTAGACAAACAACAGTTAAAGGAGGCAACCTTAACCAAACCGGCCCTGAAAGAGGTTCTAAAAGACGTCTTATAAACAAGAACATCACTATAATGCTTGCAATGTATCAGAGCAAACAAAATTTTTTTTTGAACAATGGCACTACAATACATTAAATCCATAATATCAATAAACGTCAATGGCTTAAACTCACCCATCAAAAGGCACAGAGTGGGGGGATGGATCAGAAAACATAACCCAACCATATGCTGCTTGCAAGAATCCCATCTGTCACAGCAAGATAAACACAGACTTAAAGTGAAAGGATGGAAAACTATCATACATGCTAATGGACCACAAAAAAAGGCAGGAACAGCCATTCTCATCTCAGACACGATAGATTTTAAATTAAATAAAGTAATAAAAGATAGGCAAGGACATTACATAATTATTAGAGGGTCAATCAGCCAAGAAGACTTTACAATTATTAACATCTATGCACCCAATGAGGGACCATCTAAATACATCAAGCACCTACTGAAAGAATTTCAAAAATACATCTATAGTAATACAATAATAGTGGGAGACTTCAATACCCCATTCTCACACTTAGACAGATCAACAAAGCAGAGAATCAACAAAGATACAAGAGAATTGAATGAAGAGATTGACAGACTAGACCTCTTGGACATTTTCAGAGTCATTCACCCAAAAAAACTGGAATATACTTTTTTTTTCAAATCCACATAACACATACTCAAGGATAGACCACATGTTAGGCCACAAAGACAGCATCAGTAAATTCAAGAACATCGAAATCATCCCAAGTATCTTCTCAGACCACAGTGGAGTAAAACTAACATTTAACAACAAACAGAAAATTATTAAAAGTCACAGAATTTGGAAACTAAACAACATACTCCTTAAGAAAAAGCTGTGGTATATATACATAATGGAATACTATGCAGCTATCAAGATCAATGAACCCACCTTCTCTGACCCATCTTGGACAGAACTAGAAGGGATTATGTTAAGTGAGCTAAGTCAGAAAGATAAAGATGAGTATGGGATGATCCCACTCATCAACAGAAGTTGAGTAAGAAGATCTGAAAGGGAAACTAAAAGCAGGACCTGACCAAATTGTAAGTAGGAGTACACACCTCTTTTTGGTTGGGTGTTATGGAGTCCTTGGGGTATAAGTCCAGGAAAGGAATTAATGGATCACATGGAAGGTCCATGTCTAGCCTTCTGAGAGTTTTCCAGACTGCTCTCCACAGAGGATGGACCAATTTACATTCCCACCAGCAATGTAAAAGGGTTCCCCTGTTCCCACAGCCTCTCCAGCATTTGTTGCTGCGGTCCTGTTTGATGTATGCCATTCTTATAGGAGTGAGGTAGTATCTTAGTGTTGTCTTAATTTGCATTTCTCTGACAATCAGTGACCTAGAGCAGTTTTTCATATGTTTGTTAGCCTTTTGGATCTCCTCTGAGGTGAATGTTTTGTTCATATCCTCTGCCCATTTTTGGATGGGGTCATTTGCTTTTTTGGTGCTAAGTTTGCTGAGCTCTTTATATATTTTGTTGATTAGTTTCTTGTCTGATGTATGGCATGTGAAGATCTTCTCCCATTCTGTGAGGGGTCTTTTTGTTTGTGTGATAGTTTCTTTGGATGTACAGAAGCTTTTTAATTTGATGTAGTCCCATTGGTTTGTTTCTGCTTTAGTCTTCCTTGCTATTGGGTTTGAGTCATCAAAGATGTCCTTGAGGTGTATGTGGGAAACTGTTTTACCAATGTTTTCCTCTAAGTATTTGATTGTTTCTGGTCTAACATCCAGGTTTTGATCCATTTGGAGTTGATTTTTGTTTCTGGTGAGATAAAGTGGTTCAATTTCATTCTTCTGCATGTTACAACCCACTTTTCCCAGCACCATTTATTGAAGAGAGCCTCCTTTTTCCATTTAATGCTTTGGGCCCCCTTATCAAAGATTAGATGTCCATAGCTGTGGGGATTTATTTCTGGGCTTTCAATTCTGTTCCACTGCTCTGTGTGCCTATTTTTGTTCCAGTACCATGCTGTTTTGATGATGATGGCTTTATAATATAGTTTAAGGTCTGGGAGTGTGATGTCTCCATTTCTGTTTCTTTTCCTCAAGATGGTTTTGGCAATTCTAGGTGTTTTCAGGTTTTAGATAAATGATTGTAGTTTTTGTTCTACTCTCTTAGAGAAGCTTGGTGGAACTTTGATGGGTATTGCTTTAAATTTGTATATGGCTCTGGGGAGAATATTCATTTTGATGATACTTATTCTTCCAATCCATGAGCATGGGATATCTTTCCATTTCTTGGTATCAGTTTCTATTTCCTTGAGTAGCGACTCATAGTTTTCAGTGTACAAGTCTTTCTCTTCTTTGGTCAGGTATATTACTAGGTATTTGATTGATTTTGCTGAAACAGTAAATGGGAGTGATTTCTGGATGTCTTCTTCTTCAGATTTACTGTTTGCATAAAGAAATGCCACTGATTTTTGTACGTTGGTTTTGTAGCCTGATACCTTGCTATATTGCCTAATAACTTCCAGTAATTTTATTCTGGATTCTTTAGGTTTTCTATGTATACTATCATATCATCTGCAAATAGTGAGAGCTTGACTTCTTCCCTTCCAATCTGTATTCCTTTGATTTCTTTCTCTTGCCTGATTGCTATGGCAAGAACTTCCAATACTATGTTGAAGAGTAATGGTGACAGTGGACAGCCCTATCTAGTCCCCGATTTGAGGGGGAATGATTTCAGCTTCTGTCCATTGAGTATGATGTTGGCTGTAGGTTTGCTATATATAGACTCCACTATCTTGAGGAATTTCCCATATATTCCCATTTTTTGTAGAGTTTTGAGCATGAATGGGTGTTGCATTTTGTCAAAGGCTTTCTCTGCATCTATTGAGATAATCATGTGGTTTTTGCCTTTGCTTTTATTGATGTGGTGAATGACATTGATTGACTTATGGATGTTGAACCAGCCTTCCATTCCTGGGATGAATCCCACTTGGTCGTGATGAAGAATCTTTGTGATATGTTGCTGTATCCGGTTGGCCAAGATCTTGTTTAATATTTTGGAATCTATGTTCATCAGAGATATTTGTTTGTAGTTTTCCTTTTTTGTTGTGTCCCTATCAGCTTTTGGTATCAGGGTGATGTTGGCTTCATAGAAGGTGGAAGGTAGTATTCCTGTTTCTTCAATCTTATGGAAAAGGTTAAGAAGTATGGGTACTAACTGTTTCCTGAAAGTATTGTAGAATTCATTTGTGAAGCCATCTGGTCCAGGACATTTGTTGTTGGGGAGATTCTTAATAACGGTTTCAATTTCTTTGTCTGTGATTGGTGCATTTAGATTTTGTAGTTCTTCTTGGTTCAGTTTTGTAAGGGCATATGCTTCTAGAAATTGATCCATTTCTTCCAGATTCTCTAGCTTGGTGGCATATAGTTCTTTATAGAAGTTTCTCAGGATTCTCTGGATTTCTGTGGTGTCAGTTGTCATATCTCCTCTATCGTTTACAATTCTATTAATTTGAGTCTTCTGTCTTTTTTGTTTGGTGAGTCTGGCTAGGGGTTTGTCAATTTTGTTTAATCATTCAAAGAACCAACATTTGGCTTCATTGATCTTTTGTATGGTTCTTTTATTTTTGATGTTGTTTATTTCTGGTCTAAGTTTAGTGATTTCTGTCCTTCCGGTTGCTTTAGGGCTCCTTTGTTCCTCTTCCTCTAAGTCCTTGAGGTGTGCAGAAGGTCGTTCATTTGAGCTTCTTCTTGGTGTTTAATATGTGATTGTATGGCTATAAGTTTCCCTCTCAGTACTGTTTTAGCTGTGTCCCAAATATTTTGATAGGTTGTGTCTTCATTTTCATGTGTTTCCAGGAACATTTGAATTTCCTGCTTGAGTGAATCTCTGACCCAGTGGTTCTTAAAGAGTATGTTGTTTAGTTTCCAAATTCTGTGACTTTTAATAATTTTCTGTTTGTTGTTAAATGTTAGTTTTACTCCACTGTGGTCTGAGAAGATACTTGGGATGATTTCGATGTTCTTGAATTTACTGATGCTGTCCTTGTGGCCTAACCTGTGGTCTATCCTTGAGTATGTGTTATGTGGATTTGAAAAGAAGGTGTATTCCAGTTTTTTTGGGGTGAAGAACTCTGAAAATGTCCAAGAGGTCTAGTCTGTCACTCTGAAAATGTCCAAGAGGTCTAATCTGTCAATCTCTTCTTTTAATTCTCTTGTATCTTTGTTGATTCTCTGCTTTGTTGATCTTTCTAAGTGTGAGAGTGGGGTATTGAAGTCTCCCACTTCTTCTTCTAGCGTTTGTCCTTCTTCTGTAGCCAGTCAACAGCGTCAGGTTGAAAGCTGTCAGGAGCTGCTTGTTTCTGGCTTTGAAAGTGACTGGGATCCATGTGGATTCAGTCAGCTAGGAAGGATCATCCGTTTCCCCAATGAATGGGTACTCACGGGATGTACCACGAGAAGGTCGATCCAATGTTGCATTACTATTGATGTATTTTTGAAGTTCTTTCAGTAGGTGCTTGATGTATTTAGATGGTCCCTCATTGGGTGCATAGATATTAATAATTGTAAAACCTTCTTGGCTGATTGATCCTCTAATAATTATGTAATGTCCTTGCCTTTTATTACTTTATTTAATTTAAAATCTATCGTGTCTGAGATGAGAATGGCTGTTCCTGCCTTTTTTTGTGGTATGTTACCCTGTATGATAGTTTTCCATCCTTTCACTTTAAGTCTGTGTTTATCTTGATGTGACAGATGGGATTCTTGCAAGCAGCATATGGTTGGGTTATGTTTTCTGATCCATCCCCCCACTCTGTGCCTTTTGATGGGTGAGTTTAAGCCATTGACATTTATTGATATTATGGATTTAATGTATTGTAGTGTCATTGTTCAAAAAAAATTTTTTTTTGCTCTGATATATTGCAAGTATTATAGTGATGTTTTTGTTGATAAGAGGTCTTTTAGAACCTCTTTCAGGGCCGGTTTGGTGATGGTTGCCTCCTTTAACTGTTGTTTGTCTAAGAAGGTTTTGATCCCTCCATCTAGTTTGAATGAAAGTCTAGCAGGATATATTATCCTTGGTTGAAACCCTTTTTCATTCAGGTCTCTATAGACATCTTGCCATTCTCTTCTGGCTTTTAGAGTTTGAGTGGAGAAGTCTGCAGATAATCTTATGGGTTTTCCCCTGTATGTGACTTTTTGTTTTCTCTTGCAGTCTTTAGGATCCTTTCTTTATCCTTATTCCTTCTCATTGTAGCCACTGTTTAGAATCAGTGTGTAGTTATTGTGTTAAACAGTGTACTATGAGTATAGGGATACTGGCATGTTGACTTGACAAGGACTTGAACCCAGTTTGGTTGTATCTTTTGTTGTGTCTATCTCTTAACCTATTGTCCTGGGGCTTATGCTCCTCAGCCCCTATTGCCATGTTCTCTGTGTTCCAGGACTTGATGGTGCTCCTACCTCCCAGCCTTTCCTACCAGCAATTTTAAGCCTCATTAAAAGAGAGTAGTTGGTGACCTTGTTACAGTAACAATCCCATCATTCAGAAACAGTTTTATTTAAAAAATAGTATAGGAGCACTACTCAGCATATCTTTGGTGGTGTTGGGGGCAAAACCAAAGATCTTTCACATGTAAGGACTGTACATTACCACTGCACTGGCTCCCCATGCCCAATAGTTAATTTTAACTCAATGGATCCAACTTCTTCAGGTACTGCTTTCAGTTCTGTTCATTAATGTTGAGAGTCCACATGACCATCTGTTTTTCACTTATAGTAGCTTTTAGCAAATTGCAGGAGACATGCAACAACATTCTTTTCTTAACTTAAATGTTCTTAGAGTGTTTAAATTGTATACTTAGTAGGTTTGATGAAGTGAAAGCAACTTGTGATGTTTTCAGTTTAGGATGGGTTTATTAGGATATAACCCCATTGTAAGTCCAGGAGGTCTCTAAAGGACCCCCTTCCTGTCATTGCTCTTGATCACAGCATACCACATAGTTCCAAGCATTCATTCAAATTTGTAATTATTGCAGCAAGTGCTGGAGAGGTTGTGGGGAGAAAGGAATCCTCCTACACTGCTGTTGGGAATGTCGATTAGTCCAACTTCTGTGAAGCGCATTCTGGAGAACACTCAGAAGGTTAGAAATGGACCTACCCTATGACCCTACAATTCCTCTCTGGGAATATATCCTAAGGAACCCAAACAACAATAGTGGTCCGGGAGGTGGCGCAATGGATAAATCACTGGATTCTCAAGCATGAGGTCCCGAGTTCAATCCCTGGCAGCACATATACCAGAGCGATATCTAGTTCTTTCTTTCTCTCCTCCTGTCTTTCTCATTAATAAATAAATAAAATATTTTTTTTAAAAAAGAAAGTTCATGTTTTAACTACTAAATCTTCACTCCACTGAGGAGGAAGTAGGTAACAAAAGTGTCATAGGGGAAGGTTAGCATTGAAAGAACTAACACTGGATTCCAAATACTTTTCAGGATTATTCCCATTGAACTTCAAAATCGAAACAGTGTGATTCAAAAGATTTCTGACAGTAAGTTGTCAAAGGTCATACAGATAGTCAATGACAGAGATAGGATTCAAACTCAAGTCTGTTTGCTTACAGTCTATGTATCTCCACTGTTTTGTGCCAACTAATGGCTAATAAAAGTAAATAAGAATCAGCACTCCAGATCCCTGTCTGGAAACCTCATGCTTTCTATAATTCTGCTTTAGTGGAAATGTAGCTTTTCTGGTGGACACGCTGGCTTCTCTTTGTTTCTATCTTTAGTGACAGTGATTGTGTCACACTTCATGATAGGACCTGACCTTGGTTAGATAATTACAGCAAACTGCTCAGTTATCTAAAATTCTTCCTTTGTAAAATAAGGATACTAATATTCATTTTTTTCTGGCTTCATCAGGCTACTGCAAAGATCTAATAACATTATGCTATTCAAAAGAGATTTGAATACTACAAGAGTCTCTGAAGGAAATATGGAACAGTGTGATGACTGAAAACAAGTTCAGGGGAACCAAGGGCAAAAACTTGGCACAGCCTAATGCAATGACAGTTGTGAGTGATTTCTATGCAGGTGTGTCTTTGACTTCTGTCTCAAAGTCATGATTTTCAGGTCAATTTCTTTCCCATTGACTTTATATTCTGGAGATGCTTAGAAAGGAAAAAATGCCAGAAAGTCTTTTGTTGGTGGGAATGGTGTTGATGTACACTCTTATTAACTTGTAGTCTCATAAATCACTATTCAGTTAATATGAAAGGGAAAAAACTGATTGAATATCTCAAACCTTTTAATGCACAGACCATAGGGTGATACAGAAAAGAAAGAAAGAAAAAAAAATCAATTTTCCCACCCATCTACTTATTACATAATAAGCATCCCAGTTATTAGAAACACAACATAGTGCCCCAAGTAGTGAACCACCCCCAGCATAGTTCTGATGGAGAGATAGGTTTCTCTTTCTGTGTGTGTGTGTGTGTGTGTGTGTTTGATATTTTACTGAGCATTCAGAGAACTCACAACAATAAATACTTTACCCATACTTTGCTGCTTTATCTTTACAGAAATTTAGTAATGAATAAAGAGCATGTCTTCCTATTTTTTTTCTTTTTTTATATATATTTAATTAAATTATTAATTAATTAATTAATTTATTTATTCCCTTTTGTTGCCCTTGTTGTTTTTTTTTTTTTGTTGTAGTTATTGTTGTTGTTGTAGTTGTTGGATAGGACAGAGAGAAATGGAGAGAGGAGGGGAAGACAGAGAGGAGGAGAGAAAGATAGACACCTGCAGACCTGCTTCACTGCCTGTGAAGCAACTCCCCTGCAGGTGGGGAGCCGGGATTCTAACCGGGATCCTTATGCCGGTCCTTGTGCTTTGCGCCACCTGCGCTTAACCCGCTGCGCTACAGCCCAACTCCCATGTCTTCCTATTTTATAGCTAAAGAAATTAAGACTTGGAAAAGTTAACATCTGGACTAAAGTTTAATGACTAGAAAGAATGGAGACAAAATTCATTCTCAGTTATAACTCCAGAACCTTTATTAATGTACCAAATTATATGTGTATAATTTCTTCAAATTTTTCCTCCTTTCTGGTGGCTCTTTTAACATTTGCTGATGTTATCAATCATCAAAACATGGAACTACCCTATGACTCTACAATTCTCCTGGGGATATTTCCTTTAGGTTCCTGATTATTAAACAATTTGTTCTTCTTTATGTCTTAATACTTTTCAGCCACCAAGTTGCTGATGATACCATGATGCCAACCTGACTTCCCTTGGCAGATGTACCCTCGAACTCCACCTCCCCAGAGCCCTGCCTCACTAGGGAAAGAAAGAAAGAGAGAGAGAGAGAGAGAGAAAGGAAAAGAAAGAAAGAGAGAGAGAGAGAGGTAGATAGGTAGGTAGGTAGATAGATAGATAGATAGATAGATAGATAGATAGATAGATAGATAGATAGATAGATAAAGGGCTAGGAGTATGAATCCACCTGCCAATGTCCATGTCCAGCAGAGAAGCAATTACAGAAGCTAGACTTCCACTTTCTGCACTCCATAATGATCCTGGGTCCATGATCACAGAGGGAGAAAGAATAGGAAAAGTTCCACTGGAGGGGTGGGATATGGAACTCAAGTGGTGGGACTTGCATAGAATTAGAACCCTCTTATCCTACAATCTTGTTGATCGTTATTAGATCACTAATAAAAATAAATAAAAATAAAAAAGAAATAAAGAAATTTATCTCTATATAATATCCTTAGTAACTAGTTTTTCAGATTCATTTCTAGCCTTTGGTGATGGGTGTTATAATTCTTATATTAACTATGGATTTTAGCATTGCAGAGGTAAAAAAAAAAAAAAGCTTGAAGAAAACTTATTGATTTTGTATCATCTTCCAGGCCACTACACTTATCCACAATCCATTCTAAGCCTGACTTAGAATGAAAAACTTAAAGGTATTTTATCAATGCCATTATTATTATTATGTTCTTAGTCTCTTCCAGTTTTTACATTAACTTTTAAAAATATTCTAACTGTGATAAAGTATACTGAAGATAAGAATTGCCAGCTATTATCATTTAGTGTACAGTTGGATGACATTAATTCATTCAGGTAAGAATAGGGCAGATGAGATTTGGGGGTCTCCATTTTGGAAAAAGCTAGGAAGCCTATTTTAAGTATATTCCAAAGGGCCCATGACTTTTCTACTTTTTGCCTGAGCCTGACAGCTAACATGCAGGTGGGCTAAAGGTATTTCCTAAGGAACCAAAAACACTCATCCAAAAAGATTTGTGTATAACTATATTCATAGCAGCACAATTGTAATAGCCAACTCAGGTGGCCAACAACAGATGAGTGGCTGAATAAGTTGTGGTATATATACACGGCTATTAAAAATAGTGAATTCATCTTTTTCATCCCATCCTGGATGGAGCTTGAAGTAATTATCAGATAAGTTGGAAACAGAAGGGTGAATATGGGATGATCTCACTCATAGACAGAAGTTGAGAAATAAGAACAGAAGGTAAAATACAGAGCAGAATTTAGATTGGATGTGGTGTATTGCACCAAAGTAAAAGACTGTGGGGTGGGGTGGGCGGTGGGGGGTTCAGGTCCTGGAACTAGATGGTGGAAGAAGATTGAGTGGGAGTTGAATTGCTATATGGAAAACTGAGAAATGTTACACATGTACAAACTACTATATTTTACTTTTGACTATAAGCCATTAATCCCCCAATAAAAAAAAGTATCCCTTCCAGTGGTGGTGGAGGCTGCTGCTATTGCTTTTTCTATCCCCACTTACCCTCCTCCTTCTTATTTTTTCCTTTTTCATTTCTGGAGCTTTGCCACTTAGGGCTGACTTTTTTCAGATACAAACAGAGAGGCCTACACAGAGAGGGGAAAGCTTCCTCCAGTGCAATGGGGGACTGGGCTTGAACCTAGATCATGTGCATAACAAAGTAAATACACTATCCAGGAGAGCTATTTTCCTGAATCCTGCCAATATTCTTACTTTGTATCTTACATACGCTGACATAGAACCCTCTAGCTTGGTTTAGCTTTGGTTGAGGTTCTCTTAGGCTCATGGAATTTCAGGAGAAATCAAGTCTAGCCTCCCCGTCCTTCCCCCATGAGAAAGCTGAGCCTCATGAGGAGACTCTCCAGAATAACCACATTCTTTTCTCTTTTCATTTTCTTTGTCCATAACTGAGAGTTTTTCTTTCTGTAAAATCTGGTGCTTTTCAATTTCTTTGCTCCACACACTCACAACTCTTCATTTTGTTGTGTATGGTCTTTTCTTCTCTAAAAACAAAACAAAACAAACAGCAACAACGAAACATAGACATCAAATTGTAGAAATGATAGCCATCTAGGGCAGGCTCAAGAATATATTTAGGGGCTGTTAAGAAATGATATTGGAGGAGTTGAGCAGTAGTGCAACAGGTTAAGCACACATGGCGCAAAGCGCAAGGACCGGTATAAGGATCCCGGTTCGGGCCCGGCTCCCCACCTGTAGGGGAGTCACTTCACAGGTGGTGAAGCACGTCTGCAGGTGTCTATCTTTATCTCTCCCTCTCTGTCTTCCCCTCCTCTCTCTATTTCTCTCTGTCCTATTTAACAATGACATCATCAACAACAACAATAATAACTACAACAATAATGGAAAACAAGGGGAACAAAAAGGGAAAATAAATAAATATAAAAAAATTTAAAAAATTAAAAAAAAAGAAATAATATTAGCTAGCCTGTAATGGAACAAAGAAGCCAAAGGTGATGAAGCCACAGTTAGGGATAAGTGATGTCTGAAAAGTAGTATTAGAGAGGCTTTTTAAAAAAATTTTTTTTTTAATTTAAGAAAATTAACAAAACCATAGGGTAGGAGGGGTACAATTCCACACAATTCCCACCACCCAATCTCCATTTCCCACCCCCTGCCCTGATAGCTTTCCCATTATCTATCCCTCTGGGAGCATGGGCCCACAGTCATTGTGGGTTGCAGAAGGTAGAAGGTCTGGCTTCTGTAATTGCTGGATATACACCAGTTTCTGTGAGTGAGAGCATATGTTCACATGTATCCGTAAACTACTGCAAAATATATACCTGAAAGCAGAAGTACACTAGAGTTTGCAGTGAGTACTCCCCTAACACTTCCTCTCCACTATTCCAAGCTTTGGGTCCATGATTGCTCAACAATTTGTTTGGCTTCGTATGTTAACTCTCTTTTCAGTCACCAGGCTCCAGATGTCATCAGGATGCCGGCCAGGCTTCCCTAGACTGAAGACCCCACCAATGTGTCCTGGAGCTCAGCTTCCCCAGAGACCCACCCTACTAGGGAAAGAGAGAGGCAGACTGGGAGTATGGACCGACCAGTCAATGCCCATGTTTGTTTTATCAGAGCACAGCTCAGCTCTGGCTTATGGTGGTGCAGTGGACTGAGCCTGGGACTTTGAAGCCTCAGGAATGAAAGTCTCTTTGCATAACCATTATTCTACCTAGCCCTGCCCTATCAGCATATTGGTGACTTGAAAAGTCCAAAATTTCCAGGCTGAGATCACATAGAACTTTCTTTTTGCCTATAATATTCCTTGTTTTATTGGCTATGGTTCTATGACAGCAGAAAATTCACCATCAATGTTATGAAATAAGGGGGTGCATCACAGGAATTCCACCTTTCATGGTGCAGAAAGTGATAAAGAAGTTTATGTTGTCCTAGGTCAGCAAGCCTAGCAGTCATGAGGAGAGAATGGCTGTGAGGCAATTTAGAATCTGCAAGTATAAACTGGAATTCATGCATATTAATGCTTCTCTGTTGGACATGGACATTGGCAGGTGGATTCATACTCCTAGCCCTTTATCTATCTATCTATCTATCTATCTATCTATCTATCTATCTATCTATCTGACAGTCTTATCCAATTAAATGGAAAAAATGGCTGCCAGGAGCAGTAGATTCATAGTACATCTATACAATTTAGTCCTTAATTGAGTCCTGATTATATGAAATTGTCCTATTTTCAGACTTGATGGTAACTCCTTCAATTCAGAACTGTACTTTATAGTTTTAATTTCCTAGTAGTATCCAGATGAGTAATAGGAAACAAGCCTTCAATGAACAGCAGACTGAAGGGTTCCTATCCATGCCTGTCATCTCTACCAACTTTATGTTTTTATAATGGACACTCTATCTGCCCTGATCCAACTTTCTGGTCCTATCCTAATTCTGACACCATCTTCCCAACAATACCTTTGGTCCATCTGTATGTTAGCTATCAGGCTTAGGCAAAAACTAGTAAAGTCATGGGATCCTTGGAATATACCTAAAACAGATTTCCTAGCCTTTTCCAAAATGGAGACCCCCAAAGCTCATCTGCTATATTCTTACCTTTTTAGTTTCCTGATTGTTAAAGAATTTATTCTTCTTTATATCTAATGCTTTTCAGCCACCAAGTTGCTGATGATACCATGATGCCAACCTGACCTCCCTGGGTAGATGTACCCTTGAACCCCACCTCCCCAGAGCCCTATACCACTAGGGAAAGAAAGAAAGAGAGAAAGGAAGGAAGAAAGAAAGAAAGATAAAGGGATAGGAGTATGAATCCACCTGACAATGTCCATGTCCAGCAGAGAAGCAATTACAGTAGCCAGACCTTCCACTTTCTTTACACTTGCACTTTACAATGATCCTGGGTCCATGCTCACAGAGGGAGAAAGAATAGGAAAGTTTCCACTGGAGGGGGTGGGATATGGAACTCGGGTGGTGAGACTTGCATAGAATTAGAACCCTCTTATCCTACAATGCTGGGGTTCATGTGGAGTGGCTCCAACCAGGGGGTAAGCCTCCAACCCTCCCTCACTGGATCAAGAGACTGCGTGAATCAGAAAGAGGCATTGGGGAATATTCTGGTATGAACATTCATTTATTTGGAGAAGGGTACAGGTCTTTATACTGAGTTAAACAAAGAACATTTTTCACATATGTCAGAAATTACAGGTTTCTTAAAGGTCAGCTTGCCCCTACGGTAGGGGGCTGGTATGACAAGAATTGATGAGATACATAAAGGTCAAAATGATTAGTCTCCATGATGCAGGCAAGTTAATTATCCAAAGGTATTTGAGAGAATCATAGGGGTTAAACCAGTAAGGTGAAGTAGAAAAGAAGAAAAACAAAGATTGATGTAAATCACAGTTATCAAAGAGCACAAGAAAATAGAATATGGGGTCTTATTACCTGGTGTTGGAGAGGTGTATGATAGAGTGTGTTCTCCTTTATGATCAAAAGGTGAAGTGGATGTGTGAACTTTGAGTGAACCCTAAAGCAGGCAACCATTTGGCCTGCTGCTAGCAGGGGAAACTAAGTGTGAGAAGCCTGCAGGCTTTCTGTGAGCTTGAGAGACTAACAGGGAGAAACTAAGTCTGGGAAACTTTTCTCTCTTGGCTCATCTCTATAAGGAGAGAGGCTAACAAGAGGGGTGTCTTTCCAGACCTCTATCCAAGGATGGGAGAGCTCCCCTAAACTCTACCAAGCTTTCACATAGTCCCACACTACAATTTTGTTGATGATTATTAAATCACTAATAAAAAGTAAAGAAAAAAGAAATAAAGAAAAAAAATTCATCTCTATATAATGTCCTTAGCAACTAGTTATTCAGATTCATTTCTAGCCTTTGGTGACAGGTGTTATAATTCTTTTAGTAACTATGGATTTTAGCATTGCAGAGGTTAAAAAAAAAAGCTTGAAGAAAACTTACTGATTTTGTATCATCTTCCAGGCCACTGGACTTATTCACAATCTATTCTAAGCCTGACTTAGAATGAAAAACTTTTTAAATTATATTTATTCCCTTTTGTTGCCCTTGTTGTTTTGTTGTTGTTGGATAGGACAGAGAGAAATGGAGAGGGGAGGGGAAGACAGAGAGGGGGAGAGAAAGATAGACACCTGCAGACCTGCTTCACCACTTGTGAAATGACTCCCCTGCAGGTGGAGAGCTGGGGGCTCTAACTAGGATCCTTCTGCTGGTCCTTGCACTTTGCTCCACGTGTGCTTAAGCCGCTGTGCAGTGCCATTATTATTATAATGTTCTTAGTCTCTTCCATTTTTTACATTCACTTTTTAAAATATTCTAACTGTGATAAAGTATATTGAAGATAAAAATTGCCAGCTTGTTGGTATGCTTCTAAAATCCCTTCTGTTTCATTGGCTTAATCCCCCCTTCTTAACACTGTATTCTATTTACATAAACCACTGTTAACTAAGCACTACCCTGCCTCCAGGGCATTGGTTTAATCCCACTGGTTCATATTCTCTTTTTGCTCCGCCCCCTCTCCTTGTCACACCCTGATTTTCACCAATCTCTTTTCTTTCCACCCTATCTACGTCACATCCTGTTTCCACCCTACTTGGTGAGTATATATAAGGTCAGGATTGTGATTAGAAATGGCTTAGATTGCACTGCCTTCCACATGAATAAAGAGATACTGTGTACAGCTCAGCCTTGAGTCACTGGTCATCTGTCTCCCACCTGGAAGCTAGCCCGGCACCAGCTATTATCATTTTGTGTACAGTTGAGTGACATTAATTCATTCACATTATTCTGGTATCATCATCACCACCTACCCACATAATGATTTTCATCTTGCAAGATCAAAGTGTGTTTTTATTAAACACTCACTTTCCATTTGTTCCTTCCCATAACTCCTCACAACCATCATTCTACCTTCTGCCTCTGTGAGTTTGACAAGTACCTCAAAAAAGCAGGAAAGTACAGTATTTGGTTTCTTTGTGGCTGACTTATTTCACTTGGATAATATGTCAAGTTTCCTCCAAATTGCAGCATTTATCAGTTTTCTTAAACTACCTTCATTATCAAGACTGAATTGTATTTCATTTTATGTTTACCTCATTTTGCTATTGTTTACAGTATTTTTGCTGTTGTTTACAGTATTTTTCTACCCTTTAATAAGCCATATGATTAGGGAGTTGAGGGAAATTTATAATCTAATTTTGTGCAGAAGTCTTGATTAATTTTAATCTTCTTAAGTGTGTAGAGAAAATGCAAGGTTTAATATAATATGAAGATCTGTAGTTACCTAAATTTAACCTAATGGAATGAAACTCTATCAAAGAGAAATTCTCCAGGAGTTGTGACTGTAAATAAACTAAAAAAGCAAATGACAAAAAACCAAAATTCAAGAGAGTTTTGCCTTTACAGGTGTCTGCTTTGCAGTATGCATGAGCCATGCTCAAATTTGGCCCTTTCTGACTGGGCAGGAGCTTTGTTGTTGTGCCATCTTTCTCTCTTTGTCTCCTGTCATGAAAAAAGCTGGCCTGGAGTATTGAAACCCTAGCGGTGACAAGAAAACAAAACAAAACAGATCATGGCAAGTAGGGGTTTATAGAACTCTTAAAATTAAGATATTTAAATTAATATTTCACAACAAAATTTGCAAGCACAATCAGCATTTCTCTGGAAGGTATGCACTATTGGCATAGACACTTTCTCACTGTGGTTTGGGTTAGCGACTTGATGATGACTTCTACTCGCTAAGGGCTCACTGTACACCAGACCCACTGCCAAGTGTCTTACATGCTCTCTCATTCCCTAGATGGTGGTGCCACTATTATCCTCATCTTGCAGAAGACATGACCAAGACACAGATGACCTACCACAGCCATATAGTGAGTATGTACTAGAATTGTGAATAATTATAGGTGGCCTAATTCCAGAGTCTTGGCTTTCTCATAAGCACAGTGGGATAATGTATAAACTGGAGATAAAAATGCTAAAATGTTATTAAGTGTGCCTGGCATTTAATGGATCCTTTGTAGATGGTGCTTTGAAGAAAACATTCCTACTTCTTTCAAGCCTTTTGTGCCTTGTTTCTTTTGGCTTCTTAGAAATTCCTTAAGAAGACTTATTATTTCTGCCTAATTTAACTTCTCAAGCCATTTGGCAGGAGAGATCATTTTGTTGGCAAAGTAGTTCTCAGTCACTTCTCCTATGCTCTTTCTTACTGCAGTGTTTCTAAGTATATAGGTAGTGTGTTCTGTGAGGTGTGTATATAATGTACGTATGAGGTACCTATAGCCTGTATGTGTAATGTGTGTACAGACACTTTGGTGTATATGAGAATGTGTGCATAGTGAGGGTGTCTATAGCGGGTGATGGGGCAGGCAGGGGGTGGAACTGCCGTTTTATTATTACTGTTTGTTTGCTTTTGTAATAGCCAGGGACTTCAGTGCTCCAGGATGACTTTTTTTTTCAGATAGAGTCTCTCTGTCTCTCTCTCTCTCTCTCTCACACACACACACACACACACACACACACACACAACACTGAAGCTTCTTTCAGTGTAACACAGGAGCCTGTGTAACTTCTGAGTCCCTGTTGGTCTGAGCTCTCAGTTCATGGTCACAACTGGGAACATTTTAGGCTGCATTCGTTTCAGGACCAGGGTAGGAAGACTCAACCGCTCCTCAGAGAGTGGGGCATTCCCTACCATTGCTACTTTAGAAGAAGGACAAGTTGCTGGAGTGGCCCACGAGAGGGTTTATGCTGACATTCCTGATGGAAGTGATAAGTGATGGTGGAGAGAAGGATTTATTAGAGTCTAGGCCCATCATATCTGTGTGGGAATTTGAGGATTCCCTGACTAGAGCCCCAGATGATGTGGTCATACGGTATTGACCAAAAAAGACATTATTAAGTGAGTCAGTCTCTTGGCCTTCCTTATCCAGCTTTTGTAGTCTTTTTCTTTTTTCTAATGACCTTAGATTTTCTGTCAGTTGTTAACTCTTGAGCATTACTTATTGTATCAAGCCAGTATTAGGTTTGTGGGGTCTACCTTATATGGGCCTTTCCACTAGATTGCCAAGTATATTTGGTCTAATTGGTTAGAGAATTTATGATGCCTTCTTTAAGCTATTTAACTGACACCCCAGGATTATTAGGTCTAAGTGTAACCATGAAATTTTATAATTAGAATTTTATAATTTTTTCTTGCTTATGAATACATGTACACCTGTGCGCAGTACCCTAAATCCTAGTCTGTATCTAGTATCTGTGACTTTGTTAGATAATGTGCAACCTGAAATCTGAAACTAGGTAGTCCCATGTGTTAGGAAAGATCTCTCCAGATTAGAGGAGTTGGAAGGTTGACATCTCAGTTTTGGCATCTCTGGTGACAATTTGCAGTAACAAGTTAGTAGAGGCATAACATGGCCTGGCAGGACTGGTAGCATTGATTTAGTTGAGGTCAACAGGGGCAGTATGATGGTAAGGGATCAGAGAGAAGAAACATCAAGAAATGTGGGCATTGTCCTAGAGGTTCCAGGACTAGGGGAAATAAAGATCTTAAAGAGAATGGGAAGGGTTCCTTATTGTCTTAGAAAGAGTTCAAAATAGCAATAGTTAATTCCTATTATAAAAAAGTTAGTTTGGGAGTTTGTTTTTCTATGAAAATCCAGTGAAAGCCTCATTCTAAATAAAAATGGGCACTGTTGCTTTTGGTGAAATAGATGTGGCTACATTGATACAAGTTAAGCTTCCACCACAGCATCTATTGCATTGGTGACAATGAGGCCAGCAACATGTTTATAAAAATTTAAAAAATAATAAAAAATAAAAATACTCCTAGCAAAATGTAGACATATAAATCAGTAGTTAATTAATATGAGAGGGGGAAATCAATTGTATGTCTCAAAATTTCTCAAAAGACAAACAGAATCTTTTTAATATATAGGCTGTGTATTTGATATGCGGACTCTCTCAAAAGCCTAGACCAAGTAGATTAGAAGCATCCAATAGCACAGCTATATACAAGATACTGGGTACTGTACAGCAAACCATAACAAAGGGACTTTTCAAAGTTAACCCAATTAACAAATAAAGTGATGATAATATTAACTATCGATTGTCTTTCTGAACCCTAAGACAGCAGGAACCTCACATCTTTACTATAGAGCCCCTACTTCCCCCAGCCCTGGAACCCTTGGATAGGGCCCACTTTCCTATATGCATCTCCCAATCCGAACCAAATAATATTGCATCCGCCGATCACAACCCTTCCAAAGCAACGATTGCCACCTCAATATGCTTCACCTCAGACTATATCCAGAGACTTCACGTGTGGAATGACAACCCTTCAGCTTCATTACTCGGGTGAGACCTTTCCTTTTATAGTACACTCTAATTTCATCCCAGGTAGTTCACTTTCTAACAAAGTCCCATAATCTAGATATACACCAGTTTCTGTGAGAGAGAGCTTATGTGCACACGTATCCATATAAACTACTGCAAAATATATACCTGAAAGCAGAAGTACACTAGAGTTTGCAGTGAGTACCTCCCTAACACTTCCTCTCCACTATTCCAAGCTTGGGATCCATGATTGCTCAACAAATTGTTTGGCCTCATATGTTAACTCTCTTTTCAATCACCAGGTTCCAGATGCCACCTGGATGCTGGCTAGGCTTCCCTGGATTGAAGACCCCACCAATGTGTCCTGGAGCTCAGCTTCCCCAGAGACACACCCTACTAGGGAAAGAGAGAGGCAGACTGGGAGTATGGACCAACCAGTCAACGCCCATGTTCAGCGGGGAAGCAATTACAGAAGCCAGACCTTCTACCTTCTGCAACCCTCAACGACCCTGGGTCCATGCTCCCAGAGGGATAGAGAATGGGAAAGCTACCATCGGAGGGGGGGATTATGGGGATTGGGTGGTGGGAATTGTGTGGAGTTGTACCCCTTCTACCTTATGTTTTTGTTCACTAATCCTTTCTTAAATTAAAAAAAAATTTAAAAAATAATAAAAAATAAAAATAAAATTTAAAAATAATAAAAAATAAATTACAAATTAAAACTAACTAAATAAATACAGTTGTTGGGGTCTACATTAATATATCTGAACTCAGTGTGCTTTGTGTTCTTTAGGGGTATCTGCTAATCACTGTATATTAGATACTGACTGGGTCAGATGGTTCTGATCTATCTGGTCCAAGGCTGTAGATAACTTAGATATATAAAAAACTACATATACACATATATTTATAGAACTCCTTGAACAACTTAAGCCAAGGAGTATTTTATATGAGCAACTTTTGATAATCTGCTAAAAGTGAAATACTTCTCTAAGACAAGTTTTGCACTAAGCATTTTTATGTAGTTTCCAGTGCCTATCTTGCTATACAGATCTCCTTGGGAGAATATTTTACCTCCTTTGTACTCATTTGATTGCTTCCTCAACATCACAGAGCATGCACAATGATGACTCTAGAGGAGGAAGGCTGATGATGAATATATTTACCTATTTTTACTGTGGTAGAATCTGATTAGTTTCAGCCTGATATGTAATCCGGAAACGCTTCTTCCTTGACGTTTATTTCTGAGAGTTTTTTCAGGCCTCTTCTAAATATCATTTCATGCACTGCAGCTCCACTGCCTGTCCTCATGGGACACATTTAGATTTACTGATACCCTGCAGAACCTGTTTCTTGATACAGATCTCATTCCCTCTCTACTATCTCTGAATTCCAGCTAATTTTTTTAAAACCACTAATTATGAATGAGGAGACAGTGATAAAAATATTTTAAAAATATTTTGTTCATTTATTATTTGTTGGATACAGACTCAAATTGAGAGGAAAGGGGGAGGAGAGAGAAAGAGAGAGAGAGAGAGAGAGAGAGAGAGAGAGAGAGGGAGAGAGGAAGTTGCTTCCCTTCTGGTGCGACCTGTAGTTTGAACCTGGATCCTTGTGCATTGTAGCAAGTGCACTGAACTGGGTGTACCATGGCCCAGGCCTTGTGATAAAAACCTCTCTGTAGTTAGTGAGCTAGCTACAAGAGAAAAAAAATTACTTACCAGACAATAACATTTATACACCTTTCCTGTATTTGGAAGCTACTCTCTTTCCTGATCCAGGTTTTTGGTCCTTTTTCTAGTCATGACATGATCTCCCCAGACAATAACTTGGGCCCACCTGCATATCAGATGTCAGGCTCAAAAAAAAAATTAGTATAGTATAGTCATGGGCCCTTTGTAATATAACTAAAATAGGCCTCTAACTCTCTATAATATGGAGACCCCCAAATCTTCATCTGCACTATTCCAGCCTTTAGGTTCATGATTAGTCAACAATTTGTTTGGCTTTATATGTTAACTCTTTTCAGTCACCAGGTTCCAGATACTAACATGATGCCAACTGGACTTCACTGGGCAGATGACCCCACCAATATGTCCTGGAGCCCTGCTTCCCCAGAGCCTGACCCACCAAGGAAAGAGAGAGGAAGGCTGGGAGTATGGATCAACCTGTCAATGTCCATGTTCAGTAGGGAAGCAATTATAGAAGCCCGACCTTCCACCTTCTACACCTCATAATGTCCATGCCCTCTGAGGAATAAAGAATAGGAAAGCTATCAGGGGAGGGGATGGGATACAGAGTTATGGTGGTGGGAAGTGTGTGGAGTTGTACCCTTCTTATCCTGTTTTTCATCACTGTTTTCTTTTTATAAATAAAGATCATAAAAAAATATTTAAGAGGTTACTCTGTCCCCAAAACACCTTTTGAAATTCTATAATGAGGGTTTTTTTTTAGTTCATGTTATTTATTTATTTATTTAAAATTTTTTATTTAAGAAAGGATTAATGAACAAAAACATAAGGTAGGAGGGGTACAACTCCACACAATTCCCACCACCCAATCTCCATAACCCACCCCCTCCCATGATCGCTTTCCCATTCTCTATCCCTCTGGGAGCATGGACCCAGGGTCGTTGAGGGTTGCAGAAGGTAGAAGGTCTGGCTTCTGTAATTGCTTCCCCGCTGAACATGGGCGTTGACTGGTCGGTCCATACTCCCAGTCTGCCTCTCTCTTTCCCTAGTAGGGTGGGTCTCTGGGGAAGCTGAGCTCCAGGACACATTGGTGGGGTCTTCAATCGAGGGAAGCCTGGCCAGCATCCTGGTGGCATCTGGAACCTGGTGATTGAAAAGAGAGTTAACATACGAAGCCAAACAATTTGTTGAACAATCATGGATCCCAAACTTGGAATAGTGGAGAGGAAGTGTTAGGGAGGTACTCACTGCAAACTCTAGTGTACTTCTGCTTTCAGGTATATATTTTGCAGTAGTTTATGGGTACTTGTGAACATAAGCTCTCTCTCACAGAAACTGGTGTATATCTAGGTTATGGGACTTTGTTAGAAAGTGAACTACCTGAGATGAAATTAGAGTGTATTATAAAAGGAAAGGTCTCACCCGAGTAATGAAGCTGAAGGGTTGTCATTCCACACGTGAAGTCTCTGGACACAGTCTGAGGTGAAGCATGTTGAGGTGGCAATCATTGCATTGGTTAGGTTGTGATTGGCGGATGCAATATTATTTGGTTTGGATTGGGAGATGCATACGGGAAAGTGGGCCCTATCCAAGGGTTCCAGGACTGGGGGAACTCATCAACAGAAGTTGACTAAGAAGATCTGAAAGGGAAACTAAAAGCAGGACCTGATCAAATTGTAAGTAGGGCACCAAAGTAAAATCCCAGTGGTGAGGGGTAGACATGCAGCTTCCTGGGCCAGTGGGGGATGGGAGTGGGCGGGAGGGATGGGTCACTGTCCTTTGGTGGTGGGAATGGTGTTTATGTACACTCCTAGCAAAATGTAGACATATAAATAAGTAGTTAATTAATATGAGAGGGGTAAAATCAATTGTATGTCTCAAAGTTTCTCAAAACACAAACTGAATCTTTTTAATATATAGGCTGTGTATTTGATATGCGGACTCTCTCAAAAGCCTAGACTAAGTAGATTAGAAGCATCCAATAGCACAGCTATATACAAGATACTGGATACTGTACAGCAAACCATAACAAAAGGACTTTTCAAAGTTAACCCAATTACCAAATAATGTGATGGTAACATTAACTATCGATTGTCCTTTTGAACCCTAAGACAGCAGGAACCTCACATCTCCACTATAGAGGTTTTTTTTTTTTTAATCAGACATCCCGAAATGAAAAGAGTAATGACTTCCTGCAAGATTATAAATAGGTCAGATTGGCTGACCTAAACCAGAAATCACTGCTTATGTTGTGTCTAATGCTAGACACCAGGAGGAATTAATTGGGATAGGAATAAACAAGCCTACAGAAAAAAAGAAAAAGATAGTTTCCTGAAAAGTTTGCCCCTAAAGGACTTGGAAGGACTCGAGACACTATGGAAAGCCAGATAAAGGTCATTCCCTCTGTGTTCTGCTACTCAGGGTTAATAAGGAGGCTGATAAACAGAAGGTCCCCTATGCACCCCTCCTCTTACTTTACATGCCCTAATTCAGAATCTCATCGAAAGGAAGGAGTGACAACAATATTGGGCTCTTTTTGTTTCTTTTGTGTCATCAGTTATGACATGATAGGTTTGGATAAAACCACGTGGGAAATGTGATGGTAGGAAAGATGGTATTTCAAAGCAGAGGTTTGCAAAGTGATCCATGAATCTATACGTAATTTTGAAACTCAAGGAATGTGTGATGTCAAAGCTGTTTTCCTGAGAACCCACTTAGATGTGGTTTGCTTTCCTGGAATCTTTATTAACTTTAACGTCTTCATGTGTTCATGGAGGAAGCAAAGAAAATTGATTTCCCTTTGGTGCAAATTAGGTCACCGAACCCAAACTGCTCTTTGTTTTCCTAGCTTTGATATACTGCATTGAGGAAATGCTGACTCATGGGGTTGCTGTCACAGCTCTGCAGTTTCACATCTCCCCAGGATAGGTATCGATAGGTGCCGGCACACCTCACTCTCTACCTAACCATCATATTCCACCATCGAACACTGGAACCCCAAATTCACTTAGCAACCCGTTTTCCCTCCGAGTTCTGAATCATATTGTATTCTTCCAGTGTTTAGTCTATGTATCATTAATTAGTTTTCCCCACTGCCACTAGAGTTATTGCTGCAGCACTCCTGAGGGCCACTTTTTCCTCTTTTTTTTTTTTTCCTTTTTATTAGATAGGATAGAGAGGAATTGAGAGGGGAGTAGGAGAGAGAGAAAGAAAGAGAGCCAAAGAGAGAGAGAGAGACCTGCTTCACCATTCATGAAGCCCCCCTCCCCCATGGAGAGCAAGGAGTTGAACCCAGGCCATCGTGCATGGTAATGTGTGCACTCAGCTAGGTGTGCCACTGCCTGTTGTCCCCCTCACCTATATATTCTATGGTTTCCAGTCTAGCACCCAAGCCCATTTTGATCCATTTTGAGTTGACTTTTGTACATGCTGTCAAGTAGTGGTCCTAATCTGTTCATCGTCATGTAAGTCTATTTTCCCAGTACCATTTACTGAGAGACTTTCCTTTTTCCATGTCATATTCTGGGTCCCTTTGTCTCAGATTAACTGTCCATAACTGTGAGAATTTTATTTGTGGACTCACAGTTCTATTCCACTGATTGTAGTGTCTATTTTGTTTCAATACCACATGGTTTTGATTACTATGTCCCTATAATATAGTTGTAAGTTATATATATATATATATATATATATATATATATATATATACATACGTATACGTATACGTATATATATATATATAGTTGTAAGTTAAGAAGCTTAAGAAGCGAGATACCTCCAATTCTTGTTTTTTTTCTCAGGATGTCATTGGTGATTCTGGGTCTTTTGTGGTTTGAAGTAAATTTTTGTAGCATTTATTCTATTAAAGAATTTCATTCTGTTGAATCTGTATATTACTTTGGATAAAATGGCCATTTTAATGATATTAAGTCTTCCAGCATGAAATATTTTTCCATTTCCTTGTATTTTCTCCTATTTCCTTACATATGTGCCTATGTTTTCCAATTCCTCCATATTAAATTATTCCTAGACACCTGTTCTCTTTTAATACTATTGTAAATGGGATTGCTTTCTTGATTTCTTCTTTTTTAGTTTACTACTTGCATAGAGAAATGCTTCTGATTTCTGTATATTAATTCTGTAGTTCTTACTATTCTTCAAGACTTCCAGCTATAAATAATTGCAGTTTTACTTTTTTATTATTTAAAAAATCATCTTATTTATTATTGGATATTGTGAGAAATTGAGAGGGGAAGGGAAGATAGAGAAGGAGAGAGACAGAGAGAAACATGCAGCCCTGCTTTACCACTCAGGAAGGTTTTTCCCTGCATGTGGGAACCAGGGAATTGAACCTGGATCGTTGCACACTGTAAAGCATATGCTTTACCAGGTGTACTAACTCCTGGCCCCAATTTTTACTTATTTTCTTCCAATTTAAATCCTTCTAATTTCTTTTTCTTGCCTAAGTGGTATGACTAGAACCACCAAGACTATGTTGGGTAATAGCAGTGATCATGGGCAGTCTTGCCTTGTTCCTGATCTAGTAGAGAAAACTTTCAGTTTCTCACCATTGAATATTATGTTGACTGTGGTATTTGGTATACAACCTCTCCTAAATCGAGGAATGTTCTATCTCAATTCCTATCTTTTAAAAATGTTTTAATCATTAAAGTATGTCATATAGGTGAAAGACTACTACTGGATGGCTTGACTTTTATGTGAAACAGAGATAATGGAAACACATGAGCTTGCAAAAAAATAGTTAAACTGTCCTTGAGATTTTATTATAAGAATGATGGCTATAGGGCTGGGTGGGGGGTATGTGGGGGTGTTTGCACAGAAATCTGGTGGTAGGGACAGTGCCTAACTGTACCCCTGTAGCCTTACAGTCTTATAACCATTACTAGATCACTAATGCAAAAATTTAGAGGGGTCAGGTGGTGGTGCACCTGGTTAATTACACGTAGTACTGCTCATGTAAGGAACCAGGTTTGAGCCCCTGCTCCCTACTTTAGGAGTGGTGAAGTAGGTCTTTAGGTATCTTTATCTTTCCATCTTTATATCCACCTCCCCTATTAATTTCTGAGTGTTCTCCAGACTGCTCTTCACAGGGTTGGACCAATTGACATTCACAAGAACAGTGCAGGAGGGTTCCTTTGTCCCCACAAAAAAGGAAAGGATGGTTGCCAGGAGTGGTGGATTCTAGTGCCAGTGCTGAGCCCCAGTTGTTAACTATCCTCACAAAGGATAGTAACAAGATTGAGAAAGATTGTGGGAAATGAGGAACACTTCTACACTGCTAGTGGGGGTGTAAATTAGTTCAACCCCTGAGGTAGACAGTCTGGACATATCTCAGGACATTATAAACAGACTTAACCTATGATCCAGCAATCACTTTCCCAAGGATCTATACAAAGAAAGCAAAAACACAGATCCAAAGAGCTCTGTGTACTCCTGTGTTATAGCAGCACCATTTGCAATAACTCAAAGAAGGAAGTAAACCAGATGCTCAATGATAGATGACTAAGAAAATTCTGGTATATATACACAGTGGAATACAACTCAGCTATTAAAAATGACAGCATAATTTCCTTTGCCTCATCTTGAATGGAACTTAAAGGGACCATGTAAAGCGATATCATCCAGAAGGAGAAAGATGAATACCAGGTTATGTCACTTATAAGTGAAATCTAATAAACAAGGAGGGCAAGGCTAACCACTGGGTGAAATTTGGAATTGACTTGGTGTGTTATAGCAAGCCCCGGTATGTGAAGGCTATTAGGCACCTGTGCACAGTGGTGGAAGAGGCTGTAACCTGTTGGTGGGATTCTGTGCAGACACCTATCAGGGAAAGGTGTGAAATTATCACTACAGTGATAACTATCTTGTTAACCACTATCCCCATAATTAAACATTTAAAAATTAAAAAGTATGCTGAATTATGTTGAGAGTTTTTTCAACATCTATTGAAATAATTTGTGTTTAATTTTGCTATTGGTTATATGGTGAATTACATTGACTCGTGTGCCAAACCATCCTTTTATCCCTGGGATAAGAACTGCCATGTATTCTCTGTAGAAGTAGCACATCTTTCTCTTAAATATGCCCTTGATGGAACAGTAAAAACCATTAATCATAGTATATGTTTAGCCCATATTCCATGTAGGGTTATTGCTGGGGCTCGGTGCCTGCACTATGAATCTGCTGCTCCTGGAGGCTATTTTTCCCCCTTTCTGTTACCCTTCTTGTTTATCATTGTAGTTGTTATTATTGTTAGTGCTATTGTTGTTAGACAGGACAGAGAGAGGAGGGGGAGAGAGGGAGAGAAAGATAGACACCTGCAGACCTGCTTCACTACTTGTGAAGCGACCCCCCTGCAGGTGGGGAGCAGAGGGCTAGAACCAGTATCCCTAGGCCAGTCCACTGGCTGTTGCACTTCACACCATGTGCCCTTAACCCGCGAACCCGTGGTGCTACAGCCCAGCCCCCTCCATCTATTCTGTGTGATGAAGTGCAAAGTACAGTGGACAGGAAACGTTTCTGTTGTCAATGAAAGGGTGGTGGTTGCCCAGGAGGAGAACAATTGTGTTACTGTTTGAGTTATTACCTGAACGAGTCAGACTTCTTTTTTTAAGGAATGTTTTCTTAATTTAGAAAATGACCAGATAACAAACTATTGTTACTCAGCAATTGATATATAAAAACAATGAACAGTGTGAATATCACTTTAAGGAAAGTTACTGGCAGAATTTGTTGCAGTGGTAAAATTTTGGACCCTTAAGTGAACATTAGAATTTTAAAACATCTCATTATGTGTGATAGCTTCTTAATAGTTACACTTTTTTTAAATGAGACTTATGGTGATGTTAGAAATGTGGGATTTTTTTAAAATAATGATCTGTGAACTGTGCTAACATTGAACTATCTGCATAACTCAGTGAGCCATTAGTTCTCAAATGCTCAATGTATGATGATAAAATGGCATCTGGCTTAAACATTCACACTTTTAAAGTGTGAGATAGTTCAATGGATTTTACTTTTCAGAGCTCAAAAATTTGTTGATATCCCGAGTCCTGTATTATCATTAACCTTTAAGAAATTACATTTTCCGGGGCTGGGGGGTTAAGTGCACATGGCATGAAGTACAAGGACCCTTGCAAGATCCCAGTTAAAGGCCCTGGCTCCCCACCTGCAGGTTGCTTCATAAGCAGTGAAGCAGGTGGGTAGGTGTCTATCTTTCTCCTCCCGACATCTTCTCTTCCTCTCTCTCTCTCTCTGTCCTATCCAATAAAAAATGGAAAAAATGGCCTCCAGTAGCAGTGGATTTGTTCAGCATCCAAGAACATTCATACGTATTTGGATTATTTGATTAATATTTAAAAATTTCTAGTCTCCAAGGACAATCCCTCTGTTACTTCCCTGTCCACTGAACTCCATTACAGAATGAAAAGCCAGCAGACAGGGGGTTCCTGGAAGATGGCAGAATGAGAAGCTGCTAGTGGCTTGAGCTCTGACCACATCTCCTGGAAATGGTAGTATTTTCTGCCTTTAGTAGGCCAGTCAATAAGGGGTCCTAGCCAAGGAGGTGACTATAACTTAATTTGGGTTAAGAATTAGAGTAGAAAAAAAGGGGAAAAATTTTTTTTCCTTTATTTTTAAGCATACCCCCCCAACCAGTCCCTGGGGACCAGCTCCTAGCAGGCTCCCCTGCTAGGAACTTCTTTCTTTACCACATTCCTGTCCCACCAGGGAGTATCATTAATTCTAAGTCTATACCCTTCTGAAACTTCTGGCCTTTTTTCTTTCTAAGTAGCCAACCCCCCACCCACCTCACCCCGCATAGCTAATTAAATAATTAAAAATAAATAAATTTAAAAAAACCCTTTCCTTTCACTGCTCTTTTATAACTGTTATTTTTCTTATTTTTTCTTTTTTCTCTCTCTCTCTCTTTTTTCTTTTTCTCATTCTTGTCATCCTTTCTCCCTTAATCCTACAGCTTCCAAAGCCACAGCCCCTAGCCCCCACACCACCAAACAGTGTGCTTTTTTGAATTCACTGATACACATTTGGGAATTATTTTGGGGAAGAATTCTGACTCAGTGTGGACTCTCACTGTGAGTGTCTCTGCTCAATTTCCCTTCCTCCTTTAGCCACCGCTAGAATATACAGTGGATAGTAGATTTGCATAACTGTCTATTTCAGCTATGCTTGTCTAGTCCTGGGTTTTTTGTTTTTTTTTCTCATTCTTATCAATCAGCTGCCTCTGATCATTAGGTTTGAGGTAATCTGGGACAGGGTTTTTATTTTATTTTATTTTATTTTACCCTGCTCTATTTTACTGTTAATATTATATAAAGGCATATATCTTCCCCCCCTTTAGGTTGATCAGAATTAACTCAGCATATATTTCAGTGCTAGGGTAGTGGGCATCTTATCTATTGTGGGAGGAACTTGTCTCCTTAATCCTACCTCCTCTACAGACTCTCCCCTCTCTCCCAATCCTAGCTAATCAAAAAAATTAAATTAAATTAAATTAAAAATAAAGTAATAAAAAAACCTTTCCTTTCACTGGTCTTTAATTACAGCTCTTTTTCTTATCTTTTCCCTTTTCTCTCTCTTGTCCCTTCTTTCTTTTTCTTTTTTTTTTTTAATCTTGTCATACACTTCTTCCTTCCTTCTTCTTTGCCTTTATGAATTTGTGAATTATTTTGGGGAAGAAATCTGACTCAGAGTGGACTCTCTATGTGTGTATCTCTGCTCTAGTTCCCTTTCCCCTCTTGTTACCCCTATAATATACAATGGATAGTAGATTTGCATAACTGTCTATTCTTGCTATCCCTTCTTTCTTTTCTCTTTCTTCTTCACTGGGATTTGGTTACTATTTTTTCACGGACTGGAGAAATTTTTTGGCTAACTGGTAGTGATTAAACTGCTTCAATACTTGCTTCAGTTGCTACTGTAATTGCTGAGGTTGGTGAGTGCAATTGTCATAAAGGTATTTAGTACAGTGTTGCTTGTACTCAAGACACAACAACTGAGGAACAACAGAGCATATATAAAAAAAAGAAACACATAAATCAAAAAAAATGGGTAGATCAAAAACAAATAAAACTGCTACTCCAATCAATGAATGAAGACAAGAGCCCAGAAGAAACTACATATCAGCCAGAAGTAACCATAGATAAGAAAAGTATGCAAGCTATTATAAACTTATTAATCACAGAAATGAAAACAACATTAGAGGAAAGGAATGGCAGTATTAGGGAAACAACAGTTGAGACCCCCAAGGAAAATACTGATTATCTTGAGGCAATTAGAGAACTGAAAGCTGAAATAGCTGTAATGAAGAAAGAAGCTGAGGCAAGGGAAAGCAGACTAACAGAAGCAGAAAACAGAATTAGTCAGACAGAGGATGAGTTAGAGAAAACTAAGAAAGAGGTGAAAGAGCTTAAAAAGAGATTGAGAGACACTGAAAACAACAACAGAGACATATGGGATGATCTCAAACGAAGTTGGCCTGCCAGAGGAAGAAGGAGAGGAAGGGGAAGTGTTGTTGAGCCAGATGTTGTTGTGCGCAGGTCGCGGAGATGAGAGAGAGGGGTGGGGTTCGGAGCGAAGAGAAAACACAAATCTTTATTTGCGCTGGCACCTCGGAGTTGGGTGCTAGAGAAGCAGGCTGGGCCACGTGGAGGTAGTGAAAATGGCCGCCTCACACAGTAACCTTTCCTGCATCTGAACACCGGAGTAAAGCACTGGCAAGAGAGCGAGGTGCGGAAAACAAAGGGTTTTTATAGGAGTAGCTTTCATGAGAATAGGAAGGGGGAGGAGTAACCATAGCACTCCAGGATAGGATGATAACTCTCGTGAGAATGAGAGGGGGGAGGAGTAACCAAATATCACGGGGATATAGACAATGTCTTGAGGGCATAACATGGTGGAACATGCACTCCAAGAATGTCCCAACTCTTGCGGGAATTAGCAGTAGCCTGAGGGGACAACATGGCAGATGTGACTGCATTGGCACAATTTCCCAGCATCTCCCCCTTTCCTTTTATCTAATGCCCAGGGCAACAGTGTGTAAAGTCTATTAACTACTCAGGGGCAGTCTTTGAAAAACCAGCAACGTGAAGGGAAGGAAGCTGCTGTAAAATTGTCTAAAGTGTCCAAAGGGTATATCAGCAAGTCTGATAGAAGTCTTAGTCCAAAGTAGGCAACTAGGGAGAGAAATGGCAGGGGATGAAATGCTGCATGAGGAAGGTCAGCCTCTGGAATTCCGCTTTTCTGTAGATTGTGAGGTGGAACCGCCAAAACGTGACAGGCAAAGCAGAAGCAGGAAAGGCAGACAGGCAGTAAAAAGGTTCTGTCCTTGGAGTCTGTGAATCAGATTCTTCAGATCGCGTCAGGTGACATCTAGGGTTTCGGGGGGTGTGCCACTGTAGTCGTGCCATCTAGTGGGTGATGTCAGGGTGTGCAGGGGTCCAGATGGTTTTTTCCGGGATTCCTGTGGAAGAAACACAAACAATCTGCTTCTCATGGTTAGCAGGGCATCTGATTTGAATGCTTTATAGAAAAAGAGGTTTGGTGCCTTAGTCAACTGAGTATTGGGGGATGTATCTTTCCTATTAATTTATTATTATATATTCATGGGGAAAAAGAACTTATCTTTTAACACAGACTAAGGTGTAGGGAAGCGGGAACTATCTTATCCCTTTTTTTTTTTGGTATCTTGCCTTTTGTTGCCCTAGTTGTTTTATTGTTGTAATTATATTGTTGTTATTGTTGATATTGTGGTTGTTGGATAGAACAGAGAGAAATGGAGACAGGAGGGGAAGACAGGGGGAGAGAAAGACACCAGTAGACCTTCTTCATCGCCCGTGAAGTGATTCCCCTGCAGGTGAGGAGCCAGGGGCTCAAACTGGGATCCTCAAGCCAGTTCTTGCACTTAGCACCACCTGCACTAAACCTGCTGCGCCACTGCCCGATTCCCAGGAACTGTCTTTTAATATAAACTCTATGGCCATGCCAATAGCAACCTTGAGGGCACATGTGGCTCCCCACATGTCCCCCTGTCTTATATCATGTTTTGATGTTTGGCAGACTTTGTTTTGTGGCAGGGTGGACTGTGCCTGTCTTAGGTTGGGGATCAGCCTTCTGTCTTACCCGTCATTGGAACACCTGGTCATTTTTGCCCAGTAGTACCAGGTGCCCTGTCTTAGGTTGACTGGATAGCGCCAGTTTCCTCTTACCCATCATTGGCTAGCCAGCCCTCTCCATGGTGGACGTTCTGATGGAGGGGGGCAAATCCTCCACAGCAACTTAATATTCTGCCATGTCCAGCCTATGATAGTGAGTTTGTATAGGTTGCATCTTTATGGCATCAATCTGTTGCCGCAAAAGGCCATGAGCTTGTTAAGAATTATAGGACCGTGGTCTGGGAGGTGTCGCAGTGGATAAGGCATTAGACTCTCAAGCGTGAGGTCCCAAGTTCGATCCTTGGCAGCACATGTACCAGAAAGATATCTGGTTCTTTTTCTTTCCTCCTATCTTTCTCATTAATAAATAAATTAAAATGTTGAAAAAAAAGAATTATAGGACCTATTGTGAGCAGAAGAAGTAGAACAAGCTAGGGTCCCACAACTAAGGGTAGACAGGTAAGGAAGGGGGAATGTATCCATTGGTATGAAGAGGTAGGATCATATCTTATGTCTAAGGGAAGCAGTCAGTGGATGTGGTGTCTAGGGGAACAGCCATTTGCCTTTGGGGGTAGTAAAGGATGTCTGTGGCATGGGTGATGTTATAAAGGGAAACATCTTTAAATTGTTGGCTGACAAAGGCATGGCATATGGTGGCAAGACAAGATACCCCAGTTAAGTTTACAAGAATATGTGAATATTGTTAATTCATATAGGTTGGATATGGAGGAACTTCTTACAGTTTACTACCTTACCATATGAACAGATGATTCCTCATATGAAGGTTTGATAGCTGTAATCACTTACTTGTGAAAAACAATAAAACTTGTAACAAGTTAGAGGTTTACTATAATTGACTTTGGACTATAAACAGACTCAGGTTACTTAGAGAGTTAATGCATGTTAGTGACAATGGTTTTAACATTTAGAGTATTCTGAGCAGATGGGTCATACAAAAATTTTTGGTCATTCAACACACTCACTCACAAAACACAACTGGCCAGTCATAACATAAGACATTCAGGGAAGGGGTAGGAGAGAGGGCTCTGTGAGCCAACTTTTGTAGGTTCTGCCATGTCATATTATGGATCCTGGGATGTATCCTGCGGTTAGTCCTCTTGTATTTCTTGTTCTTCAGGGATAACAGTGCCATCATGAGGGTATTGTTGGACATGGCAGGCAGGAACCCAGACAGGTTTAGAGTAATTATGTGGGAAAATGCATGCAAAACCTCTTCCCATGGTTAATAGAGGGTCAGGCCCTTTCCAAATTTTATCGAGTGGGTCTCTCCATTTGACCTTAATAGATGGGAGAGTAGATGGTGTTTGCCAGTGAAGAATAATAGGAGGTAAGTCTGAGTTATTGTAAATATTAAAGAGATTTAACGTAGTTAAGGCTTTTGCTAGCTGGATGTTGGGGGGGTACATTCCTCCTTTATCTTTATTTAATTGAGCCTTAAGGGTTTGATGGGCCCTCTTGACAATGCCTTGTCCCTGTGAATTATAGGGAATGTCTGTGGTGTGAGTAATGTTCCAGAGGGAACAAAAATCTTTAAATTGTTTGCTGGTAAACGCTGGTCCACGGTCAGTTTTCACTTGAAGAGGTAAGCCCATCACAGCAAAACAGGAGAGCATATGGCTTATAAGCTTTTTAGAGCTTTCTCCTGTCTGAGCTGTTGCCCACATAAATTTAGAAAAGGTATCAATTGAGACAAACACATATTTTTGTTTGCCAAAGTTTGGTATGTGGGTGACATCAATTTGCCAAATAGCATTAGCTTTTAAGCCTCGGGGGTTAACACCAAGAGACTGAATAGCAGGTGTTTTTATGAGACTTGCACAGGAAGAGTATGTAGCTAGGATATGTTTTAACTGTGGTACAGGAACATCAGGAAATCGAGCTCAAAGGCCTTTAACATTAACATGGGTTAGGGAATAAAAGTCAGCAGGATCAGAGACAGAGACTAGGAGAGCTCCTGTGGAGGCAAGGCGGTTGGCTGCAGCATTCCCTTTGGACAGGGAACCAGGAAGAGGGCTGTGGGAACGAAGGTGCAGAATATAGAGTGGTTGGGTTCGAGAACAGAGCATAGAGGCGATTTGAATCAAGAGAGGGGAAAGTGGGTTGTCATCAATTTTCACATAGGAACGAGCAAGCCATGGAAGTAAGTTAACAGTATACACATTGTCAGAAAAAAGGTTGAAGGATTCTGGTACAGCTTTTAATGCAAGGAAAACAGCATAAAGTTCTTTGTACTGAGGGGAATTCTCAGGAAGCTCAGTAAAGAGAGGTTTAGGGGGTTGTTTGTCCGGGTAATATATAAGGGCAGCAGCTCCCTTTTTTCCACCATCAGCGAAGACTGTAGGAGCAGAAGGAATGGAATCTCAAGAGCAAAGTTTATTTACTAGTAGAGGCAAAGGAGGTAAAGAAGCTATCAATTTATTAGAAGGAAAATGGTTATCTATTTGTCCTGGAAACCACATGAAGCTTATGGCAAAGAGGAATGATAGCGTATGAGCCACTCTGTATCTGTGAGAGAAAAGGGCAGAATAATTAAATCCGGTTCTTTCCCTAAGACCTGCACAGACCTATTTCTCCCTTGGTGAACCATGAATGCTAACATGTCTATCTCAGTGAGGAGTCTTGGAGTTCCTCCTACTGGCTTGTGAAGCCACTCAAGAACCCCATGGTCTTACCACAATGCCCCTACTACTGTGGGGGTGGAGTTGAAAATTAGAAGGTTTACCGGAGAGGAGGGAGAGAATCAAACAAGGTGCATGTCCTGGAGGGCCTGATTAACCCTTTCCAGTGCTGAGGAGGCCTCGGGAGCTAACTTACGTTTTGAGGAGGGCTGTTTGTTTCCCTTTAACAGGTCAAACAGTGGTTGGAGGCAGCTTGTGGGCAGATAGAGATACTGCCTAAGCCAATTTAGATTTCCTAGAAAACTTTGTAAAGAAGCAAGAGTAAGGTTAGAAGGAAAGGTGACATTAGGTTTTAAGGGATGAATTTGCATTAGAGAAATCTCTGAACCTAAGAAAGATATTGGAAGAATTAGCTGTATCTTCTCAGGAGCCACATTAAGGCTGCTTTTCTTTAATGTAGGAATGAGAAAATCACGTAAGGCATAGAGATCTGTATCTGATTTTCCCCATATTAAAATATCATCTGTATAATGAAAAACATTAAGGCCCTTATTAATATATGGGACAAGGGCAGATTTAACAGCCTCCTGACAAATTATAGGACTATTGGCCATACCCTGGGGCAGCACCACCCATTCAAATCTGTCAGCAGGGCTGGCGTTATTAACAGAAGTAACAGAGAAGGCAAAACGTTTACAATCTTGCAGATTCAAGGGAATAGAGAAAAAGCAATCTTCTATATCAATAGCTATGATTGGAATTCCTGTGGGAATTGCAGAAGCAAGAGGCAAACCCCTTTGGGGGGAGCCCCAGACCTGCATGGTTTTATTAACTGCACGGAGATCTTGGAGGAGGCACCATTTTCCTGAGCACTTTTTAATCACAAAGACAGGAGTATTCCATGGGCTTCGAGAATGACGAATGTGTCCCAAGGACAACTGCTCTCAGACGAGCTCTTTTAAAATTTCTAGCTTATCCCTAGGTAAAGGCCACTGTTCCACCCAGACAGGCTCATTAGAAAGCCAGCTTAAGCAGGGTGTTTGGCTACGAACAGTGGCATTTAGTATTGGGGGTGCTGATTAGACCTGGTCTCGCTCGAACGAGTGTTAACGCTCTGCAGAGGCATCTGTGGATATCCTAACATTAAGACATTCCAGAATATCCCTGCCCAGTAGGTTGGTGCTAATATTAGCTACCAAAGGGCGTAATTGCCTGGTAGAACCTTCTGGGTCTTCCCACATGAGTGAGTCTCATGTGCGAAATGATTGGATCACCCCTCCTACTCCATGTATACTGGGACCAGGGATGAGTTCCCAATCTTGGGGAACCTCTTCTTGCCTTAAAATAGTCTTTGCTGCCCCCGTGTCAATCAAAAATTTAAAAGGAATATTGCCAATCTTTACTGTCATAGAAGGGTGACCACGTTCTAAAACAGGAGTGGTCCACAAAATCTCAGGCCCAAAATTTGTACCATTCAGGGGCGAACCATCTTTATGAAATTGGGACCAACAATCTCTCTTCCAGTGAAACCCCTTACGACATCTTGGATAAACAGTACATGGCCTCTGGCTCCCTGACTGAAAGCAGGGTTGCTCTGACTGGAGGCGTGGTCCCTCTAACTGGAGGCAGGGTTTCCCTGACTGGAGGCGTGGTCGCAGCTTATCAGGACATTGGTTACACCAATGTCCTTGGCGACTGCACTGAAAGCAGGCCCCGTTGTGATTACGTGGGGTAACTGCATAAATCTGTGTCGTAGCGGGTGCCCCATAATTATCTGATGTAAGTTCCTGTGTTGCTAAAATCCAATTATCTGGGTGTAGGTGTTTAAGATTAAGGCATGCCTGACGGAATTGTGGTATCATGCCTTCCCAGACAATAGAGCGCAGGAGTAGTGAGTGGACGTCAGGATTATAAACCTTTCTCTCTAAGCTTGTCTTCACCCTTGAGATGAAGCTCGCTAATGATTCATCAGTTGCCAGGAGCCATTTATCTGCTTTATAGATGATAAGCTTGGAGACAATGGAACCCCTCAAGACAAGTGTTAATTCCCCCCTGGGAAGGCCACTTCCCCTTAGGTAAACCATTTATCAGTAATCAAGTGAGTCAACACAAGTGAGTCAACACACAGTTTGGTTCCTGCCATTTGTTGCAAGGAACATTCCGCTTTTAAGTTTGCTCCCCCTCCCCCCTCCTCCAGCATTCCCTCTCCTTCCCCAAAGCCTTATAATGCCTGTATTCAAAATAAAATTTTACAGCTTGATCAGAAACTTGACTTGCTGTCATTCTTCGTGTCTCATGTTCCTTCATTTCAGGTTTCATTGGGTTCCTAGCCCCTGTTCACCGCCCTGCTGGTCGGGGCAATCAGTGTCTTGGTGAAGAGAGTTAATGGGAACTGACGAATCTACATTGGGTGGGGTCACCCTTTCCCATGCTTGTGTTGCGCAGATGTGTACCTGTTCAAAATAACCGGCTGGAAACCTGGCTTCTGCCTGCTGAGCTCCAGATTCATAAGCTCCTTCTCCAAACAAAGCATCAGAATCCCATTCTACCTGTTTGTTACTATTTTCCTGCGACTGTCTAGAGCACTCATCGCAGAAGCATGCCTTCCACTGTAGGTACAGGGGGTCTGGGAGTGCAGCACGAACCAGATCTTTCCAATCTTGGGGCGTGTTAAGATGGTGGTAAAAACTCCTTAAAATGGACTTGGTTCATGGAGCGTGCATACCATCCTGCCTGACTGCTTGCCTGAGCGTTCCGAGTTCTGTAGAGGAGTATGGCTGCCACGGCTGAGTGTTTTGTTTAGAAGGGGCCACGTTTACCGGGAAGGTGTGGATTTGGTCTGATGACATGGGGGAAAGAATTACAGAAGTGGAAGCTGCCGTAGTGGCTACAGGGGAAAGTGAACACTTATCTATGGGGACGGAGCTCTCAGGGTGGACTGCAAATGGTTTAAGGTCTTTAATGCTGAAAAAAATTATCCTTTAACTCTTGTATCTCAGCCACAAGGTCTCTTAATGATGCGGTGTCAGCAGGGGGAGGAGTTGAAGGAGAGGAAGCCACAGGGTCTCTTATTGATGAGGTATTAGCAGGCGGAGGAGTCAAAGAAGCGGAAGCCGCAGCAAGAGAAACCGAACTGTGTCTGTGGGGACAGCTGGGGGAGGGGTCAAAGGAGTGGCTGAAGAGGTGTCTGCAGGGGCAGTGGGGGGAGGGGTCGTGGAAGTAGAAGCTGCTGCAGAAGAAAGCAGACACGTGTCTCCAGGGGCAGTGGGGGGAGGGATTGTGGAAGTGGAAGCTGGTGCAGGAGAAACCTAACACGTGTCTCCGGAGGCAGCAGTTTTGGGGCTGACTGCAGATTGCTTAGGTTGTTTAAGTCTTAAGCAAATATCCTTTAACTCCCGTATCTCAGCCTCAAGGTCACTTAACTTTTTGGCAGGAGGCCTTGTACATATCCTGAAAATAGTAAATATAGCCATAAGAACCCATGGTGTAGCGAAAATTAAAGTGTCTCTGAGATCGAAAGCCTGTCCCAGGAGAGAAGGATAGAATGTCTGGGACACCTCCTCATAAAATGGAAAAAATCCCATGGTGGAGGGAAACACAGGGCCACAGAGGTGGTCAGATGCCACTTACCTGTGTCTGGGTGGCTTTTCTGGACCACAGGCTGGGCGTGAGTGCGGGACACATCGGGCGCCAATGTTGTTGTGCCAGATCTTGTTGAGCACAGGCCGCGGAGATGAGAGAGAGGAGGTATGGAGCGAAGCGGGAACACAAATCTTTATTTGCGCTGGCACCTCAGAGTTGGGTGCTAGAGAAGCAGGTTGGGCCACGTGGAGGTAGCAAAAATGGCCGTCTCACGAAGTAACCATTCCTGCTTCTGAACACCTGAGTGAAGCACTGGCAAGAGAGAGAGGTGCAGAAGAAGAAAGGCTTTTATAGAAGCAGCTTTCGCTAGAATGGGAAGGGGGAGGAGTAACCATAGCACTCCAGGATAGGATGATAACTCTCATGAGAATGGGAGGGGGGAGGAGTAATCAAAGCACTCCAGATATCGCAGGGATATAGACAATGCCCTGAGGGCACAACATGGCTGAACAGGCACTCCGGGAATGTCCCAACTCTCACGGGAACTAGCAGTAGCCTGAGGGGACAACATGGCAGATGTGACTGCATTGACACAATTCCCAGCAGGGAAGCAAACATTCTAGAGGAAATAATAGAAGAAAACTTTTAACACCTGAATAACAGAAAGGACATCAAGATTCAAGAGGCCCAGAGAGTTCCAAACAGAATCAACACTGAAGACAACAAGACACATCATAGTCACAATGAGAAGAAGTAAGGATAAAGAAAGGATCCTAAAGACTGCAAGAGAGAAACAAAAAGTCACATACAAGGGAAAATCCATAAGATTATCTGCAGACTTCTCCACTCAAACTCTAAAAGCCATAAGGGAATGGCAAGATATCTATCTAGCCGTAAATGAAAAAGGGTTTCAATCAAGGATAATATATCCTGCTAGACTTTCATTCAAACTAGATGGAGGGATCAAAACCTTCTTAGATAAACAACAGTTAAAGGAGGCAACCATCACCAAGCCATCCCTGAAAGAGGTTCTAAAAGACCTCTTATAAACAAGAATATCACTATAATACTGGCAATATATCAGAGCAAACAAAAAAATTTTTTTGAACAATGGCACTACAATACATTAAATCCATAATATCAATAAACGTCAATGGCTTAAACTCACCGTCAAAAGGCACAGGGTGGGGGGATGGATCAGAAAACATAACCCAACCATATGCTGCTTGCAAGAATCCCATCTGTCACAACAAGATAAACACAGATTTAAAGTGAAAGGATGGAAAACTATCATACATGCTAACAGACCACAAAAAAGGGCAGGAACAGCCATTCTCATCTCAGACACGATAGACTTTAAATTAAATAAAGTAATAAAAGATAGGCAAGGACATTACATGATGATTAGAAGATCAATCATCCAAGAAGACTTAACAATTATTAACATCTATGCACCCAATGAGGGACCATCTAAATACATTAAACACCTACTGAAAGAATTTCAAAAATACATCAATAGTAATACAATAATAGTGGGAGACTTCAATACCCCACTCTCACACTTAGACAGATCAACAAAGCAGAGAACCAATAAAGATACAAGAGAATTGAATGAAGAGATTGACAGACTAGACCTCTTGGACATTTTCAGAGTCCTTCACCCCAAAAAAACTGGAATATACCTTCTTTTCAAATCCACATAACACATACTCAAGGATAGACCACATGTTAGGCCACAAAGACAGCATCAATAAATTCAAGAGCAATTAAATCATCCCAAGTATCTTCTCAGACTACAGTGGAGTAAAACTAACAATTAACAACAAACAGAAAATTATTAAAAGTCACAGAATCTGGAAACTAAACAACATACTCCTTAAGAACCACTGAGTCAGAGACTCACTCAAGCAGGAAATTCAAATGTTTCTGGAAACAAATGAAAATGAAGACACAACCTATCAAAATATTTGGGACACAGCTAAAGCAGTACTGAGAGGGAAATTTATAGCCATACAATCAAATATTAAACACCAAGAAGAAGCTCAAATGAACGACCTTACTGCACACCTCAAGGACTTAGAGGAAGAGGAACAAAGGAACCCTAAAGCAACCAGAAGGACAGAAATCACTAAAGTTAGAGCAGAAATAAACAACATAGAAAATAAAAGAACCATACAAAAGATCAATGAAGCCAAATGTTAATTCTTTGAAAGATTAAACAAAATTGACAAACCCCTAGCCAGACTCACCAAACAAAAAAGAGAGAAAACTCAAATTAATAGAATTGTAAACGATAGAGGAGATATTACAACTGACACCACAGAAATCCAGAGAATCCTGCAAAACTTCTATAAAGAACTATATGCCACCAAGCTAGAGAATCTGGAAGAAATGGAACAATTCCTAGAAGCATATGCCCTTCCACAACTGAACCAAGAAGAACTACAAAACCTAAATGCACCAATCACAGACAAAGAAATTGAAAACGTTAAGAATCTCCCCAACAACAAAAGTCCTGGGCCAGATGGCTTCACAAATGAATCCTACAAAACTTTCAGGAAACAGTTAGTACCCATACTTCTTAAGCTTTTCCATAAGATTGAAAAAACAGGAATACTCCCTTCCACCTTCTATGAAGCCAACATCACCCTGATACCAAAAGCTGATAGGGACTGAACAAAAAAGGAAAACTACAGACCGATATCTCTGATGAACATAGATGCCAAATTATTAAACAAGATCTTGGCCAACCGGATACAGCAGCACATCAAAAAGATTGTTCATCACCACCAAGTGGGATTCATCCCAGGAATGCAAGGCTGGTTCAGCATCCATAAGTCAATCAATGTCATTATCCACATCAATAAAAGCAAAGGCAAACCACATGATTATCTCAATAGATGCAGAGAAAAAAATCCAATACCCATTCATGCTCAAAACTCTACAAAAAATGGGAATAGATGGGAAATTCCTCAAGATAGTGGAGTCTATATAAAGCAAACTTACAGCCAACATCACACTCAATGGACAGAAGCTGAAAGTATTCCCCCTCAGATCGGGGACTAGACAGGGCTGTCCACTGTCACCGTTACTCTTCAACATAGTATTGGAAGTTCTTGCCATAGCAATCAGGCAAGAGAAAGAAATCAAAGGAATACAGACTGGAAGGGAAGAAGTCAAGCTCTCACTATTTGCAGATGATTTGATAGCATACATAGAAAAACCTAAAGGATCCAGCAGAAAATTACTGGAAGTTATTAGGGAATATAGCAAGGTATCAGGCTACAAAATCAACGTACAAAAATCAGGAGCATTTCTTTATGCAAACACTGAATCTGAAGAAGAAGACATCCAGAAAGCACTTCCATTTACTATTTCAGCAAAATCTATCAAATACCTAGGAATAAAGTTGACCAAAGAAGTGAAAGACTTGTATGCTGAAAACTATGAGTCGCTACTCAAGGAAATAGAAACTGATACCAAGAAATGGAAAGATATCCCATGCTCATGGATTGGAAGAATAAATATCATCAAAATGAATATTCTCCCCAGAGCCATATACAAATTGAATGCACTACCCATCAAAGTTCCACCAAGCTTCTTTAAAAGAATAGAACAAAAACTACAATCATTTATCTGGAACCTGAAAATACCTAGAATTGCCAAAACCATCTTGAGGAAAAGAAACAGAAATGGAGGCATCACACGCCCTGACCTTAAACTATATTATAAAGCCATCATCATCAAAACAGCATGGGACTGGAACAAAATTAGGCACACAGACCAGTGGAACAGAATTGAAAGCCCAGAAATAAATCCCCACACCTATGGACATCTAATCTTTGATAAGGGGGCCAAAAGGATTAAATGAAAAAAGGAGGTTCTCTTCAATAAATGGTGCTGGGAAAACTGAATTGTAACATGCAGAAGAATGAAATTGAACCACTTTATCTCACCAGAAACAAAAATCAACTCCAAATGGATCAAAGACCTAGATGTCAGACCAGAAAGTAACTAGAGGAAAACATTGGTAAAACACTTGCCCACCTACACCTCAAGGACATCTTTGATGAATCAAACCCAGTTGCAAGGAAGACTAAAGCAGAAACAAACCAATGGGACTACATCAAATTGAAAAACTTCTGCACATCCGAAGAAACTATTAAACAAACAAAGAGACCCCTCACAGAATGGGAGAAGATCTTCACATGCCATACATCAGACAAGAAACTAATCTCCAAAATATATAAAGAACTCAGCAAACTTAGCACCAAAAAAGCAAATGACCCCATCCAAAAATGGGCAGAGGATATGAACAAAACATTCACCTCAGAGGAGATCCAAAAGGCTAACAAACATATGAAAAACTGCTCTAGGTCACTGATTGTCAGATAAATGCAAATTAACACAACACTAAGATAACACCTCACAGCTGTAAGAATGGCATACATCAAAAAGGACAGCAGCAACAAATGCTGGAGAGGTTGTGGGGACAGAGGAACCCTTTTACATTGCTGGTGGGGATGTAAATTGGTCCATCCTCTGTGGAGAGCAGTCTGGAAAACTCTCAGAAGGCTAGACATGGACTTTCCATATGATCCAGTAATTCCTCTCCTGGGGTTATACCCCAAGGACTCCATAACACCCAACCAAAAAGAGGTGTGTACTCCTATGTTCATAGCAACACAATTTATAGTAGCTAAAACCTGGAAGCAACTCAGGTGCCCAACAACAGATGAGTGGCTGAGAAAGCTTTGGTATATATACACAATGGAATACTATGCAGCTATCAAGAACAATGAACCCATCTTCTCTGACCCATTTTGGACAAAGCTAGAAGGAATTATGTTAAGTGAGCTAAGTCAGAAAGATAAAGATGAGTATGGGATGATCCCACTCATCAACAGAAGTTGACTAAGAAGATATGAAAGGGAAACTAAAAGCAGGACCTGACCAAATTGTAAGTAGGGCACCAAAGTAAAAGCCCTGTGGTGAGGGGTAGACATGCAGCTTTTTGGGCCAGTGGGGGGTGGGAGTGGGTGGGAGGGATGGGTCACAGTCTTTTGGTGGTGGGAATGGTGTTTATGTACACTCCTAGCAAAACGTAGACATAAAATCACTAGTTAATTAATATGAGAGGGGGAAAATCAATTGTATGTCTCAAAGTTTTTCAAAACACAAACTGAATCTTTTTAATATATAGGCTGTGTATTTGATATGCGGACTCTCTCAAAAGCCTAGACCAAGTAGATCAGAAGCATCCAATAGCACACATATATACAAGATACTGGGTACAGTACAGCAAACCCTAACAAAAGGACTTTTCAAAGTTAACCCAATTACCAATTAATGTGATGATAACATTAACTATCGATTGTCTTTTTGAACCCTAAGACAGCAGGAACCTCACATCTCCACTATAGAGCCCCTACTTCCCCCAGTCCTGGAACCATTGGATAGGGCCCACTTTCCCGTATGCCTCTCCCAATCCATATCAAATAATATTTCATCCGCCGATCACAACTTAACCAACGCCAACGATTGCCACCTCAACATGCTTCACTTCAGACTGTGTCCAGAGACTTCAGGTGTGGAATGACAACCCTTCAGCTTCATTACTCGGGTGAGACCTTTCCTTTCATAGTATACTTTAATTTCCTCTCAGGTGGTTCACTTTTTAACAAAGTCCCAAAACCTAGATATACACCTGTTTCTGTGAGAGAGAGCATATGTTCACACGTATCTATAAACTACTGCAAAATATATACCTGAAAGCAGAAGTACACTAGAGTTTGCAATGAGTACATCCCTAACACTTCCTCTCCACTATTCCAAGCTTTGGGTCCATGATTGCTCAACAATTTGTTTGGCTTCGTATGTTAACTCTCTTTTCAGTCACCAGGTTCCAGATGCCACCAGGATGCTGGCCAGGCTTCCCTGGATTGAAGACCCCACCAATGTGTCCTGGAGCTCAGCTTCCCCAGAGACACACCCTACTAGAAAAGAGAAAGAGAGAGGCAGACTGGGAGTATGGACCGACCAGTCATTGCTCATGTTCAGTGGGGAAGCAATTACAGAAGCCAGACCTTCTACCTTCTGCAACCCACAATGACCCTGGGTCCATGCTCCCAGAGGGATGGAGAATGGGAAAGCTTTCAGGGGAGGGGGTGGGATATGGAGATTGGGTGGTGGGAATTGTGTGGAGTTGTACCCCTCTTACCCTACGGTTTTGTTAATTAATCCTTTCTTAAATAAAAAAATAATAATAATTGCAAGCAAGGAAAAACAAAATGAAAAAAAAAAAAAGAAAAACAAGCAGATGATAAAAGAAAGATGATGTCCCCATCAAGACAGAGAATCTAGAATTTATATTCAGCCCTTGATAACTCCCACAAAGGGGCTTCACTGTTGTTCACTGTGGTCAGGAAGAAGGAATAGCTTTCTTTTCACCTTTTCATTCTCCTTGGTCATATTTGTTGGTTAGTCTTCCCCCTGCTTCCTTACTCCGGAGAGATTCCTTAACTGCTCAAGGATTTAGAGTAAAATGAAGAATCTTTCTCTTTCATCCCTCCAATGAAGCTTCTGGAAGGAGAATAGGTAAGTCTAGTGCTAACTCCCCACAGGAAGCTTCACCAGGCAACACAGGCCCCAGAAGTACACAGAGCTCCTTTAAGGAGTCCCATGTACCACATCTGTGTAAGGGAGCTCACCTTCTCTCCCTACCCACCCTCTTCTGCACACTAGTTTCCATTTCCACATGCTATTCTTTTCCACCACGTCCCTTGTCTTGGAAGTGCAAATGTTATCTTCATTGAAGGACAGTTGTGGGCTTTGCTAATATTTTGAACCCTAAAAAAAAAGTCTTACGGTTTTTGTTATAGATCTCCTAGCCCACATTCTTTTATAAGGACATTACACTTTATAGGAAAACTTATAATCTCAGAGAAGAAATGTCTCATTTAAATGTTTTTATCACACAGTAACAGGTAATAAGAAATAATGTAAGCTTTTTCTTTAACTTAGTGTGGAAATGTTTTTTGTTTTTTTTTCAGACAGAATTTTCTTGCCTTTTTAAACATGTTCCACTTTTTACTTTTGCTAGAGAGGTTATGCTAGAGTCTCAACAGTCCTTGGTTTTCTTTTTCTTCTTAAAGAACCTTTAGAACTGTGGAGTTTTAAACTCCAGAAAGTCTTAATATTCTGTCACAAATATCCATTTAAAAAAATCCTTTTTGAATCTTCGCAGGGAAGTTGTGGTTATTATAAACTTATATAAAGGAGCAAATTTGTATTGCATTTTCCCCCATCTGGTCTCCTATTTCTACCTTTTCCCCTGAAGAATATACTATATTTATGAACTTTCTTTAAAGTTATAACACCACATAACATATCCCTTTACTATCAGATTTCTCTGATTTTAGCCTAAATTTTATTAAAAAATTTTTTTAGAGACGAATGAAGTGCTGCTGTGGAAAGAAATGTAGTAAATGTTATTTCTGTATCATTAAAATGAAATTTTTATGGTCAAAAATCTAACTTTAATTTCTAGTTATATTTAATAAGTATAACCCATAAAACAATAGGTTTGTGAGGATTTCAATAAAATGCAATAATTTTTAATATTTTTGGTAGTACTAGGGTAAAGATGTCTGGTAATAACTGCCTGAAATTAATTACATAATCCTTGGGAAACTGTGTTAAGTAATTCTTGATTAGAACATTATAAGGAGCCATCTAATATCATTTGTCATGATTTCAAGTTTTAGATATTTTTCCTTTCTTAAAAGAGATTTATACATTTATTTTTGTGAGGCAGAACGGGAGAGTACCACTACATGACATAAACAGTGCTGGAGCTTGAACCCAGACCTTATGTAAATCCTGTGCTCTACCCACTAGGCTACCTTCCTAGACACTGGATAAGTTTTCTTAGCACTTTTATTTCTATCTAATCTAAAGGTGAAATGTCACCCATTTAGTGATGTGTTTTATAGGTCATAGGGAGACAGGTATAGTTATCTTATTACATTCTTTTAAAATTATTTTATTGTGATTTAATATTGATTGACAAGATTCTGGGATAAAAGGGGTACAATTCCATACAATTCCATCACCAGATTTCTTCCTCTCACCCCCTCCATTGGAAGTTTCCCTACTTTTATCCCTCTAGGAGTATGGACCAAAGATCTTTATGGGGTGCAGGAAGTGGGAGTTCTGGCTTCTCTAATTGCTTCTCTGCTGGACATGGACATTGGTAGGTGGATTCATGCTCCCAGCCTGTTTCTATATTTCCCTAGTGGGGTAGGGGTCTGGGGAGGTGAGGTTCCAGGACACATTGGTGAGATCACCTGTCCAGGGAAGTCAAGTTGGTGTCATGATAGCATCTGCAACTTGGGGGCTGAAAAGCATTAAGATACAAAGCATAACAAATTGTTTAATAACTAGGAACCTAAGAATATAGCAGATGAGATTTGAAGTCTTCATGTTGGAGGAAGCTAGGAAGTCTATTTTAGGTATATTCCAGGGGGCTGTGACTTTACTACTTTTTGCTTGAGCCTGCCAGTTAACATGTAGGTGGGCCAAAGGTATTGTCTGGGAAGATGGTGTCAGAATTGGGAATAAGACCAAAAAGGAGCTATGCTGCTGCTATTTTGTTTTCCTGCCTACTCTGGGCCTCATGCATGTGTGTGTGTGACTGCTCCTGGACCTATTTTATTATTTTTCATTCTTTGTGTGTACACACACACACACACACACACACACACACACACACACACACACTTTGCCTACTGCTGTAACACTCCCATGTGGCACAAAGGCTTCAACCTAAGTCATGCATGGAAAGGCAGATAACCTTACTAGTTGGGCTATCATCCAGGCCCAAATGAATCCTTAGATTTACTGAAATTGTATTTTCATAAACTAAAGTTTAAACTTAGAAGAATCTAAGAAGTATGCATGTTATGTGAGAAAAATAATTTCACTGTGCATGTGCATACACTAATATTTGGAGTTCTACTAGAAAGTGAAAATTGGATGACTTATGTAAGTCATAAATCTCTTATAATTCTTAAAAATACAGATAACTTGAGGACTTGCTCGTGTAAAAGCAGGTAGCTTATCAAAGATCCTTAGTAAGCAGGTGGACAGGAGTTTAAATCCTAACTTTCCTTAAATTACTAGCTATTTAATTTTAAGAAAATTAACTAACCTCTCTAACTTTTGCCTCTCTAAGACTAAAATTCTTATCTTTTAGTGTTGTAGCTAGGATTTATAGAGTGAATTCAAAATTTGTTACAGAATACCTAGCCCAGGCTACCCCCTTTAGTAATAATTGTTTTAATTGTCATTATGATAGGTATATAGTCTAAACATCCCCCTCCCATTACTTTGCTTTTGCTGCTGAAACACAGTGCCACAAATTTAGTAAATTAGAACAACAGCATTGTGGTCAGGAGGTGGCACACTCAGATGAGCACACATGTTACCATGCCAGTACCTGGGTTCAAACCCTCAGTCCCCACCTACAGGGGGGAGACTTGATGAGTGGTGGACCAGTGCTGCATGTCTCTTTCTCTCTCTCTTTATCTAACTTCCATACCCCTCTGTCCTAGTAAGTTAATTAAATAAAAACATGTATTTTTAAAAGAGCAACAGGGTTTATTCTCATTGAATTGAAGAAACTATAGACCAGCTGTTTAGGCTGGCCTGTCAAACTTTTTTTGCCAGACCAGGAGGAAGTAAGTAAGGAGATTGAGACTAAATGTTTGAAATCATTTACAACAGTTTGGCATTCAGGGATTATTCTCACTGAATTTAAGAAACTATAGACCATTTGGCAGACCAGCCAATTTGCTGTAAATGATTTCAAGCATTAGTAAAGAAACTGAGACTAAATGCTTGAAATCATTTACAGCAAATTGGCATTCATGATTTATTTTTGTTGTATTTTACAAGGTATAGCTGACATAAATTGGAAATTAAATTATCTGACCCTCCATCATAGTTTGAGAAGCCAATGTGTTGTCATTAAATGAGCTAAAATTCTAGAAAATTTTGTCATGCATGGTACCCTCTGGCCAATAAAAAATGACAAAAAAAAGTGTAGGTGTTTGATGCACATATAAGAAGGTTTTTGTCTACATCTATTCACATCTCTCTGGATTGCCCATGCTAAAGAAATATTGTTGTAGCAGGTCTCTAAATAAGGAAAAATTAACAGCCATGGGTTCACTTCACTATTTGGATTCACACTGCTACTTTCTTGGCATTTCAGACTCTCCTTAATTTTGGAGGAGTCAACATTTGAATGAAAATGATAGGAACCTAGACCATGAGCCTCAGGGAGCTCACTAGTCATGACTGTGCCTCTGGCCATGAAGAAGCAGACAAATGGCAGCTGAATTTAGGGACCACTTACACTTCTTTCTTGTGTCTAAATTTATGTCCAGGGAGAACTCTGACCACATTTCTAGTGAGAGTAAAAGCTGCATGAATGTGAGCCATTCCAAATAAGATTGAACTTAATTTTTTTTATTATCTTTATTTATTTGATAGAGAAAGCCAGAAATCAAGAGGGTAGGGGGGAGATAAGAGAGGGAAAGAGACAGGAGCAACACTGCTTTACCACTTGCAAAGTTTTCTCCCTGCAGATGGGGCCCAGGGGCTCGAACCAGGGTCCTTGAGTATTGTAATATATGAGCTCAACCAGGTATGTTACCACCAAGTCCCAGATTGAACTTTAAAATTGGGGTAGGCAGAAAATACGGCCTAGGCTAGTGCAGCTCATAATTAACACTACCACAAATGCTGATCTGTCTAAGTTCAGTGCCGAGTATATTTTTGGAATACCAGTATGTTCTAGTATATTGTACACATCTGCTGGGAGTTAAGTCTGGAATGAGGGAGGGAAAGAGAAAAGTGTAAAAGATGTTGTGTGCATTGGAAATGGTCAGTTGTTTCACTAATAGACTGCTGGTGAGGAAAGTCTAGAAATAATGGGCATTGTGTAAGGCTTGCTGTAGTCAGTGCTTGAATAAATAGTATAGACCAAGTGCTGTGGAGGCAGAGAAGGAAGGCAATTATTTTCATGATGCTTTGTGTAGAGAAACAACACTAACTTTGGGGTCAAGTGGAATGCTAGCAATCCTACCTATCCTACTCTCTAAAGATTTAAGGTTGGATGAATCAGCCTAACCTTTCCAAATCTCAGTTAGTTGTGTGTCAAATGGAGGATTATATTAATCTCTAGAGTCTTGTAATGAAAAATAAGTTACATACAGTGCTTAATATGTGGTGTTTAATATATAGTGCTTAAGTATATACAATGCTAACTGACCTAGCACATAGGAACTCAACAAATGGTAAAGCTTGGTGACAAAGATTATTTTTTATGTATTTTAAAAACATTTTAAAATTTTTATTAGTGATTTAATAATGATTGATAAGATTATAGGATAAGAGGGGTAAAATTCCATACAGTTGCCACCACCAGGGTTCTGTATCCCATCCCATCCATTGGAAGCTTCCCTATTTTTTATCCCTCTGGGTATGGACCACAGATCTTTATAATTGCAGGAGGTGGGAGGTCTGGCTTCTGTAATTGCTTCTCTGCTGGACGTGGGTGTTTGCAGAGGCATCTGATCCATACTCTCAACCTGTTTCTATCTTTCCCTGGTGGGGCAGGGCTCTGAGGATGTGGGGTTACAGGTCACATTTGTGAGGTCATCTGCCCAAGGAGGTCAGGTTGGAATCATGGTAACATTTGTAGCTTAGTGGCTGAAGGGCAGTAAGATATAAAGGGAATAAGTAAATATTAAAAAATTTTAAAAAATACTACCTAACTACTCCCTAAAGACGTTTCTTTAAAGCACTAAAAAAATAAAGACAAAAACAAAACAAAACAAAAACACCTTTCTCTATAGACCTTATCTAATGCATTGGTAAAGAAAAAAATATTTTTGAGAAAAATTGAATTGTGATCTGTGAAGATCAGGGGCAATGAAGGCACCATGATATAACCAATATTATGTCCTTGATCATTAGGTAGCAATGGCCTAAGCTGTACCCAACCACCAGCTGGCATAGTAATCAGAGTGAGCAATCTTTCAAGGGTCATAATTTCTTTTTTTTTTCTTTAGTGGGAGAGGAATTAATGATTTACAGTCAACAATAAAATACAGTATAAAGTAAAATAAATACTGTAGTTTGTACTTGTGTAACATTTCTCAGTTTTCCACATAACAATTTAACCCCCTCTAGGTTCTCCTCTGCTATCATGTGGTGCAATACACCAAACCCAGTCCAAGCTGTGCTTTGTGTTTTCTTATTTTTCAACTTATTTTGTTTTATTATTAGTGATTTAATAATGATCAACAAGACTGTGGGATAAGAGGAGCACAATTCATTCATTTCCCACTACCAGTGTGCCACATTGAGAGGCCATAAATTCAATGCTTTCACCAGTAATGACAAATTATTCATGAGACCCCTAAAAATCAAAGTAGGTGGAAAGGTCACCAAGATTCTACTTAATTTGTAAATATATACAAAAGAGGCACAAATTAAGACTTACCTTTTTTTTTAACTCTTTATTTACCTTTTAAATGTGTCGTTGAACCTTATATATGCACACTGCCACTGTTGTGGTCAAAATGTTATTTTCTTAAATATTTTTATATATTTGTTGTTGTATAGAGATAGAAATTAAGAGGGAAAGGAAGGGAAAGAGAAAGAAGGAAAGAGACAGAGATGCCTGCAGTCCTGCTTCACCACTTGTGATTCTGTCTCCCTACAGATGGGGACTGGGGTCTTGAACCTGGGTCCCTGTGCACTGTAATGTGTATACTTATGCAGGTGCACAACAGCCTGGCCCTGTGCACCACATCCTGGCCCCTGGTCAAAATTAATTAATTTATTGGCTTTTTTTTTAGGTCAATACCAGGCCACGCCACACCATCATCTGGGGCTCTACTCTGGGAATCCTTGGATTTCCATATAGATACAATGGGCCAAGACCTTTAATAGGTCCCTCTCTCCACCATCACTGGTCACTTCCATCAGAAACAGCATGGTAAGACCTCTTGCCCTCAATGTATAATAGCAATGGTAGGGACCCACTCTCCAAAGGGAGGCTGGGTCACCCTATTCCGCCACTCGAGGAAGAATTGTCCTGAAATGAGTGCAGCTTAGAGTGTTCCAAGTTGTGATCATGGACTGTGAGCTCAGACTGACAGGGACTCAGAGGTTACACAGGCTCCTCTGCCCTAGGTCAGATAGATGGGGTTCGTGGTTTACGGTATTTATATACTTTCTCATACTTGGGAGCTACTTTCTAGTCCTATTCTGAACTCTGACACCACCTTCCCAGACAATATTTTTAGTCAATGTGTACATTAGCTATCAGGCTCAGGCAAAATTACTAAAATCATGCCCCCCTTGGGGCATACCTAAAACAGACATCCTAGCTTCTTCCTACTTGAAGACCCCTAATTCCATCTGCTCTACTCCTACCTTTGGGTTCCTGATTATTAAACAATTTTTTCCTGCTTTATATCTTACCGCTTTTCAGCCACCAAGTTGCAGAGGCTACTATGATTCCACCCTGAGTTCCCTGGGCAGACGACCTCACCAATGTGTTCCAAATTCTTACCTCCCAGAGCCCTACTCAACTAAGGAAAGATAGAAACAGGCTGGGGGGATGGATCCACCTGCCAACACCCATGTCTATCAGAGAAGCAGTTACAGAAGCCAGAACTCCCACCTGTTTCACCTCAAAAATAACTTTGGTCCATATTCCCTGAAAGAGATAAAGAGTAGGAAAGTTTCCAGTGGAGGGAGTAGAATACAGAACTCTGGTGGTGGAAGCTGTATGGAGTTGTACTTCTGTTATCTTACAATCTTGTTAATAATTATCAAATAACTATTATTAAAAATAAGTTAATTCATTAAAAAAGAATATAAATTACATATTCATACATATTTTTCTAATTTTTATGTTCGAAAAATATAAGGAGGGAGAGAAAGAAAGAAAAGAGGGAGAAGTAGAGAGAGAGTGCACACAATTTCACTATCCATGAAGCTTCCTTGGTGCTGTCCTTGGTGCTCCTGTGGATTGTATGGGTTCAAATACTGGACCTTGAATGTGGTAAGGATAGCTACCCAGTGAGCTAGCTCCTGGCTTCCAAGCCTACTTTTCTTGCAGGGAAGGGGAATGAAACCTCCTTTTTTTTTTTTTTTTTTTTTTTTAGGAAATAAAACCTACTCTTGCATCACCACCACAAAAAAAGTCTTCACTGTATAAGTGAGAGGCAAGTACTCTGGGAAAAATCCACATAAGTGTGTAATATTTATCTGCATTCAACTTGGTGGAAATGGGTGTTGAACCCAAGTCATGCATGCCAAAGCAGTGCATTATCCAACTGAGCTATTCTGCCAGCTCCTGTAATATTTATCATAATACCACCATAACTATGTAGAAGTATCTTCTATCAGAACTTCTGAAAAAGTCCTTCTCCAGGGTAATTATATTCTGAGGAAAGCAAGTTACTCAGATTCCACAGGGGTTTTGACACTGATGTGATGTCTCATAAGTTCCTGGGGACTTAGCACATTACTGAGAGACCAGTAACTAGAGTGGCATCACTCGATGACATCTCCCATTTCTATATTCACACTGTGTGTGGTCCACTCTCCTTGATTTGTAGGTCATGCTAGTTTGACTTGCTCCCAATAAATCAAATATAGCAGAAGTTAGGGAATGTTACTTCTATGGTTCAGTTATGATCTTGGGTATGCTCTCACTCTCTCTTGGATTGCTTTGTTCCACCTGAACAAAGACCAATGCCAATTAGCAACCCCTTGGTAGGTGGGTTTAAGAGCTGACTTTCAACCAGTGGATCCAGGATATGGTTGTAGCCCATACAGCCTCCTGTGAGAGACACTGAGCCTGCACCTCACAGCTAAATGGACTATCAGTCTCTATGTGATGATACATGCAGTTGGTTTCAGCTGTGAAGTTTGAGAGTGATTTGAATTGTCTCAGGAGATGATATCCAGTGTTGGGTAACTGACTCTTTTTTATTTATGTATTAACACAAATAGGAAGGGAAGAGTGGATGGGGAGAGAGACAGAGAGAACCAGAGCATTATTCTGGTACATGGAATACTGGGAATTGAACTCAAGACCTCATCCTTCCAAGTTCAACTCCATATACACTGTGTCACCTCCTGGGTCTCTCCATTTTTATTTCAAGCTGCCTTTTACAACTGACTCACTGAGACCTTGAACTAATCTTACAGTTATTTCTCCAATCCTCTTAGTGGATCATTAGTATAGGTTAGCTCAATATTACTACACTGTAGCCATGAACTAAAGACTGTCATTGTAGAAAAGATAGGCTGGAGAAGTGCCCTCTCCGTGTCAGAATAGTCAATCAGAAGCAACAATACATTCCTGAGGGCTTGAAGAAATTAGTTGCATCACCCAGAGACTTGAAATATACTTGGACGGTTATTTCTGTCTTATCACTATTCAGCACCTGCTTAGTGGGCACAGCTGGAGGTTGAAAAATAGAAATGGATTGTATAAAGTTCAGTCGGGAGGAGACTTCTATTGCTGCAACTGTTTCAGACATGATTTTCTCACTGCAGAAAATCAACAAAGTTTCAATCTTCAGCTATTCATTTGGAAAATGCTTTTAGCTGTAACCCAATAAGACAACAGTAGAGGCCATTTGTTAATATCCAAAGGGGACCTTTAGTCCAAGGTTATGTCAATTCATTGATTCTGCTGTGACAAAGACTTGGCCATCTCCTCATTTAACAGAATATAATGTTTCATGCTATCATTACTACATTTTATCATGCTACATTCTATCATTGATGTCATACTGTAGGGAGACTGGAGCAGAAGAAGAAGCAAGTACACTTATGTCTTGATAAGATGTGAATGCTAAGGGGTTCTGATATCTCAGGGTAATCTGGAGGTTTCTATGGAGTTTTCTTTCTAAAACTACCACTTAACTCATAATGCACTGATTAAATAGCAAGGTGTCACATGATCTGATACAGTTTTATTTTCTTCTCTGGCCAAGGGGGGGGGGAAACAAGAACCATAGATTTTCTCTGAAACCTGGGAGGTCTCTAGTTTCTGTCTGATTGTTCTATCAAGACTTATTGCAGTCTTCTTAAATGAATTCTAACAACATTGGTATGTCTAAGTAAATATCAGTTGGGCTATATGAGTTCAAAATCAGAGCTGCTTGCTCTTTAACCTGGACTAGTTAGGAGACTTTAAAAATATTTAATTTAATTTATTTATAAAATGGAAACACTGACAAGACCATAAGATAACAGGGGTACAACTCCACATAATTCCCACCACCAGAACTCCATATCCCATCCTTTACCCTGGTAGCTTTTCTATTCTTTAACCCTCTGGGAGTATGGGCCCAGGGTCATTATGGGGTGCAGAAGGTGGAAGATCTGGTTTCTGTAACTGCTTCTCCACTGAACATCAGTGATGGCAGGTCGATCCATACTCCCAGCCTGTCTCTCTCTTTCCCTAGTGGGGCAGAGATTTGAGAAAGTGGGGCTCCAGGACACATTAGTGGGGTTGTCTGCTCAGGAAAGTCTGGTTGGCATCATGGTATCATCTGGAACCTAGTGGCTGAAAAAAGAGTTAACATATAAAGACAAACAAATTGTTGACTAATCATGAACCTAAAGGCTGGAATATTGCAAATGAAGATTTGGGGTCTCCATTTGGAGACAGCTAGTTTATTTTAAGGAGATAGATAGATAGATGATAGATCAGAGCACTGTTCAACTCTGGCCTGTGTGGCTCTGGGGATCTCAGAACCTTAGGTATAAAAATCTTTTGCATAACCACTATGCTGTTTCCAGTCAAGACTTTTCTTGTTTTTAAATGTGACTAATATAGACACCGATCTCAGGCATCAGATAAATAAATCTGGGGAGTACAATAAAATATGGTATTTATTATTTCCCAATCTAAAGAACTTGGCCAAAGACTATTAATCACACTGTTATTTATCCCAAATCACACATTTACCAAATGGTCAGTTTGGTGTGATGGTTGGCAACACAAATTTTGTAATAAGGTGTATCCATGTTCAAATTTAACAGAGGAGAGTATTCAGAGATTGAGACCAGAGCACTGCTCAGCTTTGACTTATGGTGGTGCAGGGGACTGAACCTGAAACCTCAGAGCCTCAGGCATGATAGTCTTTGACATAACTATTATGCTGTCCCTCTGATTTCCTTCTTTCCTTCCTTCCTTCCTTCCTTCCTTCCTTCCTTCCTTCCTTCCTTCTTTTCCCTCTCTCCATTTCTTTCCCTTCCTTCCTCCCTCCCTTCTGTCTTTCCTTCCTTCCTTCCTTCCTTTCTTCCTTTCTCTCATTTTTCCCCTAAGGCAACTCTTCAGCTCTGGCTTATGATTGTATGGGGGAATGGAGCTGGAACTATAGAGCTTCAGGCATAAAAGGTATTTTTTTATATAAACATTATGCCATCTCCCCTTCCATGTAGTATTTTCTTATTGCTTTCATAACAACTCATCACAGTGATAGGGGCAGAATACAAATTGTTTTTATTATTGTTTTTTAAGTCAAGAATATGATATGGGTCTCTGAGGATAAAATCAAGGTGCTGATGGAGCTGTGCTCTTTCTGGAGACTCTAGAAGCAAGCCTGGTTCTTTGCCTTATCCATCTTCTAGAAGCTGCCCATGGTCCTTGGCTTGTGGCTACTCAAAGCCAGCAATGCTGCATCTCTCTGACCAGTCCTCTGTAACTATATCTCTTTCTTCCTCTCCTTTTTTGCTTCCTTATTCCATTTTTAAGGACCCTTGGGATTACTATGGAGCTGCCCATATTCTCTAAAATAATCTCTTCAGCTAAGGCCAACTGATCAGAAAGTTTTCCCCGATCTGTAGTCTTATATTCCCTTTGCTATAAAGTCAGATATAGTCATGAATTCTAGGGGTTAGGACATGGACATCACAGCCAACTACTTGGTTATTACTTAGACTAGTTATTGAACTTTGAAATCCTATTTTCTTTTATTTGTAAAGCAGGCACAATTATATGACTGTCTCTGAGGTGTTGTAAGAACTAAACAAGATAAACGTACATCAAACACTTTGCACAGCATCTAGAACACATTAAATATTGTCTTTGTAATGAGCATTTGAAAATGCTCAAAGTAAAACTCCAAACCTGTACTCTGAACCATCTTCTTCTTCTTCTAGCGTTTGCCACCCTGAACCATAATATTCACTAGTGATGCTTTCCTCACACACAGGTCAGCAAAGGCTCAATGTCTGATTTCAGCTCTGCCAGCTTTGCAACTAGGTGAAGTATTCCTTCCTGCTCTCTCCCCCCACTGTCCCTACAACGTTTATCCTAATGTTCTAGGTGTACATTGGATTACTGTGTTACATAATGAGCACGTATTTATTTATATGTTTATCTATATCTGTATTTATTTCACCAGAGCATTGTTCAACTTTGCTTTATTGTGGTGTCAGGAATTTAGTCTGGGACCCTGAGTCCATGAAAGTCTGTTACATAAACCGTTGTGATAGCACTCTGACTACATAGAATGAATTTGAATGGTCTCTACTATTGCATAGCCAAAATTGAAATGAGGTGTGAGCCCTTTAGCAAAGAGCTCCCCAAGAGAGGTAAAAACTAGGAAACCTTCCAATGGAGAGGGTAGAATGCAGAACTCTGGTGGTAGGAATTGTGTGGAATTGTACCCCTCTTATCCTACGGTCTTGTCGATTATTATTAAATCAATAAAATAAAGAGCTCCCCTGAAATGAGGTGGAGCAGACGTGTGTCCACTCAGGAAGTAGTCTGCTTGCCCATACTCCTCCAGGGATGTCCCTGCCCCCTTGTCCTGCTCATGGTGTATGACCCAGACAGGACTTTCTTCATAGCCAGGCTGACTCACCTCCCAGCACAGAGCCAGGGCCACGGCACCCACTGACAAGCCTGGGTGATTTGACAGAGGACTCAAACAGACATCTGGGAGAATGGAGCACTTTTTCATTTCAAGATTGCTGTTTACAGGATGGAGTGACCTGTGTCTGATGTGTGATGGGTCTCTGCTGAGGTCCCAGCAGGGGAAGCCTAGTCATTTGGCCAGCAGCTCTGCTCCCTCAGGTCTGAGTATGGCCTGCCATCCTCAAGCACAGCATCTGATGGCACTTGCCAGCTCAGTGTCAGATGTCAGTGTTGTTCTGATTTTTCTTTCCTGTCACCTCTGCCTCAGGCATGGTCACCTGACTTAGATCGGTGGTTCTGAATAGCTTCCGCAGTGTTACAATGACTAACTGTCCCCCATCACCTCCCTCCCCATGCTTGTTAGTTAATCAGCATGTGAGAACTGTGGTGTTTTTCCACAGACCTCTCCTACTGTCTTGTGTTAAGCCATTGCAGTAATAGACATGTGTTTCAGAAGAGGGCTGTGTGATGCTGCAATAAATTACAGACACGAGGAAAAAGTGTCATCGTGGGGCTCAAAGTCATGGTCCCAGCACAAGAGAGGCAGACCCCTCTGCCATCAGTCAGGAGAACAGCTGGGCTCTGCAGCTGGCAGGATTCTGTTCTGCAGAATCACAGATAAGCTGTTCCCATTTATCTTCCAGCACTGCAGAGAAAGGACAAAACTCAGGACCAGCATTTGCACAGTCTAAACAGAGTTGGAATGAATCTGAGCTCTTACGGGGCCCATGGAGTGGGAATGTGTTTTACTTTGTGCCAGTTATGCAAGCTACTGGGAGGGACTGCATGAAGTTCTGCAATAGAAGCCCAACTTGAGCTCTGGTGGTGGGGTGTGTGTGTGGATGGGTGGGTCATGGTGCCCTGATCTTTCAGTAACATCTCCTTTGGGCATCAGTTAGGAGGGGAACCATTTGGAGGTCATATATTGCCCTTGCTGATCCAGCTTGATTATCTCCATTTATGGACTGGGAGTCTATGTCCTAGTGAAATAAAAAAGATCTTTCCCAGGTCATATACTTTTGTTAGCAGCAGATGTAAGGAGAGACCCCAGATTTAAAAAAAAAAAACAACAGTAATTCAATACAGTTCCATGCTCATAGGAATGAAGGCTTTGAAAATAAACAAACCAGAGCTTAAAGCCCCAACCCACAGTTTACCTGCTATGTGACCTTGGGCATGCTGCTTCCTATCTTCAGTCTCCTTCTTTATAAACATAGTGAAACACCCATCCCATTACTGAGAGAACTATAATAGTGTTGTATGTTTTGTGCAAAAATGGCTACCTTTCCCCCCTTTTTTTCTAGCAAAGAGTGATGTTCACTATTAAGATGGTCACCATGGGAGCCACAGAAATTACTTCATTGTAAGGAGTCGGCGGCAGTGCAGCAGGTTAAGCGCAGGTGGCGCAAAGTGCAAGGACCGGTATAAGGATCCAGGTTTGAGCCCTCGGCTCCTCACCTGCAGGGGAGTCACTTCACAAGTGGTGAAGCAGGTCTTCAGGTGTCTATCTTTCTCCCCCCTTCTCTGTCTTCCCCTCCTCTCTCCATTTCTCTCTGTCCTAACAATGATGATATCAATAGCAACAACAATAATAATAATTACAACAATAAAACAAGGGCAACAAAAGGGAATAAATAAATAAATATTTAAAAAATAAATTATTTTATTGTATAGTTATGGATTTTTTTTTTCCCTTGTAGACTATGGATCTGGGGCTAATATATCCTCAGAATTTTCCTTAGCTATAGGACTGATATGCCTGCAAGTAAAGAACTCTCCCTCTCCCCAAATTTGAGAACATCCCACATAAATCAATTTAAATGGCTCTCCTTTGTTGTACTGTTGAGTTGCTTGGGAAATGGACCGTGGAGGATTTTTTTGACCCAAGAAAGACCCAAGGTCTTTCCAGGTGCAAAACCATTTGTAGCATTCTGAGTCCTTCAGTGCTATGCAGCACCTGACCAGAGGTGCTGATAAACTGCACTGCATTGTAGTGACAGTTTTTCTTTTCAGTTGCCTGCCATGGACATAAACCTTGCTGGGGCAGATGCTGGTCTGAGTCATTGCAACGTCAGAAACACCACACAAAGCCTGGGACACAGAAGATGCCTATGTAGTAGCTGGCTTTGTCTCTAGGGCCTGAGGAATGGTATGTAAGGTGTATTCATGACTCAGAACTTGGAAGGCCCAGATCTGAGTGAATTTCAGACTCTGTTCCAGTTACTTTCTCTTGAAGCCCTTGGACTTCCTTACACATTAAATGGGTAAGCTACTAAGTGACCCTCCTGTCCTTGAGGGAGGGATTAAATTAGTAGGAAAGGCTGCTGTCTCCTTGACAGCTGAATAGAGCTAAGACACATGGGTCTGAACAGTTGTACCTCTTCTGCAAGGCACTTCAGGATAGCCAGAGCTCTCGGCCCTAGCACTTAGGGAGGAAGCAAGCAGTGAATTAGGCCTAAGAGCTGGGCTCAAGTGATGTCTATAAATAGGAGCATGGAAACTCATGGAAGAAGCCAAGTGAGGCAAGGTAGAATGGGCAAGTCTCATAGAGACCATTTGAAGGCATAACTAGTGAGAGAGAAGCCAACTTTCTTGGAGTTCCTTTGAGGTCTCTTATGCAACTGCTTCTGTAGAGTAGAATTCCAGAAACAGTATGTGACTCAGAAGAATGGACAGGGGTGAAGCAAGGATTTGATGTTGATACTGATATGATGATTATTATTTATAAATATTTGTGAATGTTGTCTACTTAGGCAACAAACAATTCTCTGTTTTATGCACATCTCACTATGTTGTAGTGTAGAGGAAAGCAACATAGACAAAAATGGTTCCAGGATGAAGAAATTCAACCAGGGAGAGAGACATGTATAGAGAGACATGGAAAGTAGAGAAAAAGTTGTAGTGACCATGACAGCATGGCAATCATACTTGGTATTCTATCTTATGTGTTTCATGTGGACGTCTGTTGTTATGTCTACCTGGACCTCTACCTTGCCTTTTTAACCATTTCCACTGAGTCTCTCTCTCTCCCTCCCGCCACCCTCTCTCTCTCTCTCTCTCTCTCTCTCTCTCTCTCTCTCTCTCTGTGTGTGTGTGTGTGTGTGTGTGTGTGTGTGTGTGTGTGTGTGTGTGCCTCCACCTTCCTGATACCAGTGACAGGACTGTAGGGCTGTACATTAAATCAATGAGAGTTTTGCCTATGTTTCTTGATCTGGAACTCAGAGAAGTGCTATTTCTCTCTGGGAATGAAGCACTGATGAAGGTCAAGTGTTGCAGAGACAAGATTTCTGCAGCAATTGAGAGAATAAAAGTTGAGAGGCAGGAAAAATAGATCACATAGGCAATGCACTGACTTGCATGAGCTCAGCCATCTGCTCAGGTTCACCCCTGGACCCCACTGCACTGAAGGAAATTTTGGTGGTATAGTCTTCCCCCCTTTCTCTCAAAAAGTCAGCCTGCAGCAGTGAAGGGCTGGAGATGACCCAAAAAGTGACAGATAGAATAAGTAGGAACATTGCAAACATACACACACACACACACACACACACACCAAAAGGGAGATGTTAGAGGGAAACACAGCAGGTAGGAAGCTGAGAACATTTGAGCTCCCGATTCACCCTTTCATTTGTTTCTCCAGTGGTTGAAAGACTCCAGTTAATGATCCTCCCTTTCATTGTTCCAGGTGCTCAGATCTAGTTGCTGTTACCAATAACTAAGGTTGTGATTAGTCCTTCCCCACTCAACCTCATAGCAAAGGGAGGGAACTGGACTCGAGGGCTAAGTATTAACCTAAGGACTTTGCAAACAATCTCACTTCTCAACATAACCTCTGCAGTGGGGTTAGGAATTCCATTTTATAGTTGAAAAGAGAGATGGTAAGTGACTGGGGCACGAATTACCTGCAGGGAGCATACTTTGCCAAGTCCAAGGACCTGGTATGAGACACAGCCACCACATAAGAGAACCTCATAAAGGGGGAGCTTCATGTATGGAACGTAGCTTTGCAGTGTTTCTCTTTCTCTCCCCTTCTGTCTCTCATCTTCTATCTAAAAACAAAACAAAACCAGCCTATCAGAAGCTATAAAATTTTGCACTGAAAATCCTGACAGCTAAGAGAAAGACAGATACAGAGAGATAAAGAGGTTAAATAATTTGCTCAAAGTCAGAGTGCTATTAAGAGAAGCATTAAGAAGGGAGTAGTGCTGAGCATTGGGGCATGGAAGCAAATGTTTTCACTTTATTATTATTATTTATTTATAAAAAGGAAATACTGACAAAACCATAGAATAAGAGAGATACAACTCCACACAATTCTCACCACCAGAACTCTGTATCCCATTTGTCCCCTCCCTTGATAGCTTTCCTATTCTTTATCCCTCTGGGACTATGGACCCAAAGACATTGTGGGATGCAGAAGGTGGAAGGTCTGGCTTCTTTAATTGCTTCCCCACTGAACATGGGCATTGACAGGTTGATCCATACTCCCAGCCTGCCTCTCTCTTTCCCTATTGGGGAAGGAATCTGGGGAATCTGAGCTCCAGGACACATTGGTGAAATTGTCTGTCCAGGGAAGTCTAGTTGGCATCATGCTAGCATCTGGAACCCGGTTGTTGAATAAAGAGTTAACATATAAAACAAAACAAATTGTTGACTAATCTTGAACTTAAAGGGTGGAATGGTGCAGATGAAGAGTTGGGGGAGGGTCTCTGTTTTATAGATAGTTAGTAGGCCTATTTTAGTTTTATTCCAAAGGGCCTGTGGCTATACTAGTTTTTCCTTTTTTTTTTTTTTTTCCCTGAGCCTGAAATCTGATATGCAGGTGGATCCAAATTATTGTCTGAGGAGATGATGTCATGGCTGGAAAAGGGGCCAGAAAGCTAGATCTGGGAAGACAGTAGCTCCAAAAAATGGAAAATGTGTATAAATATTGTTGACTGTAAACCCCACTGATTTGATATGATCTGGGGCCCATATTCAGCTTAGGAAACTATGTGACCTCTGCATCCCTATAGACCTGAGTTCACATTCTGTGGTCATGAGTAAGAACATTCCAAGCTGCCTCAATATCAAGACCCATCTCCCTCAGGTGTAACATAGATTGTTGTCAAGCCTCTCTTTGGAGGATGGAACATTCTCTACCTTTGTTGATCCAAGTTGAGGGCAAGGTCCTATGGGGGCCCACAGCAGGCTCTATTTTGTTGTTCCTGATAGAGATGACTGGTAACAATGGAGAGAGGGATTTATTCGAGGTCTAGGTCCATAGTGTCTGTTTGGGAATCTCAGCACTCCCTGAATAGGGCCCCAGTTGATGGGGTGGCTTGATAGTGAGTAAAGAGTCATCAATAAAGCATGCCAGTCTCTTGCCCTTATTCAGCTTTTATAGTCCTTGTTTTGGCAAACGCTAGAAGAAGAAGTCTTTGCTTTGATAAGGTTAGCTTTCTTTTTTTTTTTTTTTTGCCTCCAGGGTTATTGCCTGAAATCTGATATGCAGGTGGATCCAAGTTATTGTCTGGGGAGATGATGTCATGGCTGGAAAAGGGACCAGAAATCTAGATCAAGGAAGAAAGTAGCTCCCCAAAATGGAAAAGGTGTATAAGTATTGTTGACTGTAAACCCCATTGATTTGATATGATCTGTATGCCAGTCTCTTGCCCTTATTCAGCTTTTGCAGTCCTTACTTTGATAAGGTTAGCTTTCTTTCTTTCTTTTTTTTTTTGCCTCCAGGGTAATTGCTGGGGTTCTAATAATCCACTGCTTCTGGATGCTTCTGGAGGCCATTTTTCCCCTTTTATTGCCCTTGGTGTTTATTGTTTTGTTATTATTATTGTTGGCATTGCTGTCATTGTTGGATATGTCAGAGATAAATGGAGAGAGGAGGGGAAGACAGAGAGGAGGTGAGAAAGATAGACACCTGCAGACCTGGGTGCTTGAACTGGGATCCTTACACGGGTCCTTGTGCTTTGCACCACCTGCATTTACCTGGTGCGCTACCGCCCGGCCCCCTATAAGGTTAGCTTTGGAGTGAGTGAGGGAAGTATAGTAGGAAGTATATGAGGAGAGTATCTAAGTCTAAGTAGACATTATTTCATTAGGAACTTTATACTGACTCACTACAGACTATTGTATACTTTTGCTTTCAGGAGTTTATTTTGCCTTAATTTATGGATACATGTGAACTTATGTTCTATCTCACGGGACCTGGTCTATATCTAGGTTTTGGGACTTTGTTAGGAAGTGAACCTCCTGGAATGGAATTAGAGAAAACTATGAAAGGAAAGGTCTCACCTGAGTAATGAGGCTGAAGGGCTGACATTCCATGCCTGATGTCTCTGTACAAAGTCTGAAGTGAAGCATGCTGAGGTGGTACTCATTGTGTTGATTAGATTGGGATAGGCAGATGCAATATCATTGGTGTTAATTGAGAGAAGTGTCAGGCTAGTGAAACGAGAGAGATGACCCAGGAGCTGAGCTGGTGGTGGTGAGGCAGTTCAAATCTTTCTTCATCCAAGTGCCCCAGAGTCAGGTAGTAACAGCGTGTTAAGTGCACATGGTGCAAAGTGCAAGGGCTGGCATCCGGATCCCGGTTGAGTGCCCCCACTCTCTGAGGCTGGAAAACAGAAGTGGCAAGTCAAAAATGGAAGTGGCTTGACAATACCATATGTGGTTAGGAAAGTGGTGGAGAAAGGTAAAAGTGGACTGGGAAAGGTAAGAACTTCCTTAGCAACTGTTGCGAGGGGTTAAACTGGTAGGATTAATAATACCCTGCAGGCAGGGAGCGTCTTGATGGTAGGAAAAGAATATATCAAATGAGCAGAATGGGTGGGGAAATAGGGAGGAGACCTTAAGTCATTTGTTAGACAAAGCAGAACATTGATATGTAGATAATAAGAGAGTGGTCATTGTATCAAGGAATGCAGGGTGAAGCAGGGGAGCTGGCTTAATGTTTTAAGGAATGCCAAGCCCTTGGAGGCAAAAAAAAAATGCAGGGTCTCTGGAGACAGGGAGTAAAATTCAGAGTATAGCAATTTCAGTTTTATTTTACTTGGTCATTACTACCTTGAGTTGTCAGCCATTACATCTCAGAGATAAGATGCCCCTTTATTAGACCTCATGGAAGGACACTGTATTGTCTTACTAGGAGTAGTCTTCCCTATGTAAGCTCTTTTGACCTGGAGAAAGTTGTGCTCTGATTAGATGAACCAATTCACTTTGTCCATTCTTTTGGGGGGGGGGGGAGTAAAAAGTTATTAATTCTACCTGACCTGAATGGAATTTATTTAAATAGGAAGAAGAATGATATGTACTAGAAGGAGGAAGAGATGAATGGAGAACAAGTAGCAGAACTGGTCAGAAAGGCTGAACTGCAAGAATACTTTAAATTCCCATTTTTCTAAATATCCTCTCTATAATCAAGATTATGCAGTTAAGTCAAATAATTATTTCTTTCCTTCTCTCAGACCAGTTCAGAAACATAAACTAGCTAGAGGAAAATGATTTCTGATGATACAAACTTGGGGGGAAATGGTCAGGTGCTAATTTTGATGACCAGAAGGGCTGGGAGGTGCAGGAGGAACCAATGAAGACTCTGCTGCCCAAAATTCTGATCCTTTCACCAGAAGTATGGACATGACTTGGGAGGTAGTTAGAGATGCAGAATCTCAGTTTCACCTCAAACCAACAGAATCTAAATACACATTTTAACAAGTTTCCCAAGTGATTCAACACACATTCAACTTCGAGCGGGTTAGTGCTTGGGTATGGGTTTAATGCGTGTTTGAGCATCCACAGTTGACCCCCTCCCCCTGAAGCTGATCTATCAGTCTCCCCTTGGCATATCAGACATTGGGGTGGCGAGATAGGCTGGAGTATGCGGGGCATTCCAACCAGCTTTAAATTTCCCCGTTCCTGCATCACCATTCATACCTTCTCGACGCCTTGCACTCTTTTTCCTTATAAGAAGATATTGGTCTCATTGGCCAGCTTGGCTGCCTTCCCCTGCACAGCTACCCTTTTATAACTTGTAACTTGTTGTTGAGCGTGGGCCACTGAGATAAGAGAGAGGAGGGGTCCAGAGCAAAGAGGAAAGACAAATCTTTATTTGCGCTGGCACCTCAGAGTTGGGTGCTAGAGAAGCAGGTTGGGCCACGTGGAGGTAGTGAAAATGGCCGTCTCATGCAGTAACCTTTCCTGCGTCTGAACACCAGAGTGAAGCGCTGGCAAGAGAGCGAGGTGCGGAAAACGAAGGGTTTTTATAGGAGTAGCTTTCACGAGAATGGGAAGGGGGAGGAGTAACCATAACACTCCAGGATAGGATGATAACTCTCGTGAGAATGGGAGGGGGGGAGGAGTAACCAAAGCACTCCAAATATCGTGGGGTTATAGACAATGTCCTGAGGGCATAACGTGGAGGAACAGGCACTCCCAGAATGTCCCAACTCTCACAGGAACTAGTAGCCTGAGGGGAAAACATGGCAGATGTGAATGCATCTGCACAATTTCCCAGCAGTAACTGAAACAATAAAGTGTTCGGTCCACCACCACAGTGCCCTGAGGTAGCTTGTTATACTGTCTGCCACCACAGTATGCTGGAAGACCACTCAGCAAGCTCACTTCTGCCACTGCTGGCCTGAGGTCCCCAACTCTCCGCCTTTCTCTGGTGGCCAACAGATTGGGCAGTGACATGGGAGCTGGGATGGCCCATTCTCCTAAGGAACCTGGCATCTGAGTCCTCCCTTGAGAAAGTTTAGGCTATTGACTTGGAGTATGGTCTGTATAGCAGAAATTTTAAGGTCCTTAGAGTGGTGACAGCGAAACTGTAGTCAGTGTACTGTTGTGATACCTTATTGAGACAACAGCTTGAGATGATCACATGCTCTGGTTTTAATTGGAGTTCAGTAGAGTTTAGCACTCATCTAGCTAGAGCCACCAAGGTGCCATGGGCCACTAGTCATTCACTAGACATTCTTCAGAGTGCCTAGACCACAAAGATGTCTTACCTTAAGACCACAGGCAGAGATCAGGAGTTGGAAAAATGAGTTTTATAGTTTTCTTCTACTTCAGTTATTGTCCACTACACCTGGTCCATACATCCATTTTCTTATTTTTGAGAACAAGACGTCTAGATTTGGTTGAACTGTAGGCAGATGTCAAAGAGGACTGAAGTGATGTTGAGGCTCAGAGTTTATGAAACCACAAATCTTTCTGAGAGAGGCTAGAGAAAAATGTTACATTCTATCTGGAGATAAATATCCCCTTCTCCAAGTAGAAATGACTTTAATAAATGGAATGAGTGAATATTGGACTCAGGAGATAGACATAAATTTTATTGAACAGAGTTAGAGAGTATATAATAATGAGGACAAACAGAGCCAAATATATGCTGCTGGAAGCATTTAGAAACAGTCAAGCTAACACAGGTATCATTATTGTTGTAAAGACTTTGCAAGAATCATATAATTTTCACAATATTCATATAACGTCGGAACTGCTAATATGCCCGGATCTGACTTCTAGCCCAGGACTCCCACTGACTCCCAAGCCCATATTCTTCCACTAAGAAAAAAGATGCTTAGGAGGTATACTATTAATTCTGGGAAATGTAGCAGTCATTTCTTTAGAAAGAGACCAAATTGGGAAAAAAAAAAAACCAACTAGATAAAGGGTACTGTGGAATCACTATTTAAAAAAAATATTTGTTTATTTACTCCCTTTTGTTGCCCTTGTTGCTTTATTGTTGTAGTTATTATTGTTGTTGTTATTGATGTCGTCATTGTTGGATAGGACAGAGAAAAATGGAGAGAGGAGGGAAAGACAGAGGGGGAGAGAAAGAAGTGACTCCCCTGCAGGTGGGGAGCTGGGGGCTCAAACTGGGATCCTTATGCCAGTCCTTGTGCTTTGTGCCACATGCACTTAACCCACTGCACTGCCGCCTGACTCCCGGAATCAGTCTTAAGTCTGAGCAGCACTCAGAAGAGAATAAATTGTAACTTAATTGAGATGAATCTTTTATGAGGACATAGAAAGGTCTTTGTAGTTATCAATTTTAGCACAACTTTTATTTTAGTAGGATCAGTGTAACTCTAAATTCCTGAGAACAACAGGTTCATTACTTTTTGCTATTAACATGTAACTGCATTAACATCAAGTGGGTGTTCTGTAACTATGAAGCAGTCAAAAGAATTCTGAGATGCTTGTATGTGGCACACATATTTATAAAATTTTGAGTATACATCTTCGCAAATTTTCAACTCTGTATTTTGTGTGTTGCTGCATCTGACTCACCCCTGAAGAGGGAGCACACTATGATATTTCAGAGATGAGAATGCTGAGGTCCAAGGAAGACCAACCCTCAGAATGACTCCAGTATTTGTTCTCTTCACTGTAAATCCTCTTGCATGTATAGTTCAGAGGTACAAAAAACTCAGTAAACATCAGACTAAAAGGCAGAAATCTGGGTTCTACTCCAAAGGATTCTAATTATGGAAGTCTAGAATGAATTTTCAGTGTTATTCCCCAAGGACACTAATTCCAATTCTCTGTTGACCAGCTTTAGTGGTTATTTTTTTGCTGCTCTCCCCAGTCCCCATTCCTGACTTGAAATAGTCACATCTCAACTGGTGCAGGCACTCATGATGAATTAATACAAGACAATATTATAATAGCTAAAACGATTTGCAATAATACACTATAATGGAATGCATATGATGATTTAGAAGTTATGTTTTTGAGTTATCAGCACTGGTTGGTGGTGTACATGTTTGAGAGCACATGTTACCATTTGCAAGGATCAGAGTTCAAGCCCCTGGTTCTCATCTGCAGGGTGGAAACTTCAGGAGTAAGTACCTTTCTTTATCTCCTCTCAATTGCTCTCTGTCCTATCAAATAATAGAAAAAAGGTAGGGGAAGGAAAACTGACTGCAGGAATGGTAGATTCTTCATGCAGGACATAAAAATGTACTATTTATGAGTTGTTTCATTTAAATTATCTGAGGAGTTAGATTCCACCACCCTCATTTTACAGATCATAAAATTAAGGTCTAGGAGTTTAAGTATTTGCTAAGTTCTTAGTGAGTGGCAAATCTTGAACTCAGTCCTCTCAAGTCTTTTTTTTTTTCTCCCCCAGAATGGAGGAATGGAAGAGGAAATGTGATTCAGAAAAAGTGAATGGATTAAAGGAGGAGAATGCTCCTAGTGGGAGTGAAAAGAAAGGAAAAGGTGGGATAAGAAGATATAACCTACAGAATGAAACCCCTGGTATCTGTGGAGTTGAGCAATGGTTCACAGCATCTTGTGCAGAAGCTGGGTTCAAGCACATGATCTCCAACTGAGAGGAGAACTTTTATTAACTGTGAAGCAGTACTGCCTTCTCTCTTCCTCTCGATCTCTGCCTTTCTGTCTCTATCAAAGACAGAAAGAATTAATTGAAGTAAGGGAAAGAGAGAGAGAGAGAGAGAGACCGAGACCTCAGGCTACTGAATGATTTGCACTTCAGTAGGGTTGTCTAGTGGCTTAAATTCTGGAAATTGACCTGAACCAATTACCTGGCCACCAGGGAAAACCCAACAGAGCCAAGTTTACAGGCCCTTTGGTATGAAGGAAATGAGACACCAGAGGACCCATGGAGGCATCACACCAAACAAAGGAAGGATGAAAGTACTGCAGAATTGGGTGGAGGGGAAAGTATGGCATTTAGGTGGAATCATATTTTTATAGGTCAGGACAGTGCCTAAAGAGATCATTATAGGCTCTGGATACAAAGTGAATGCAGACTCCTTGACCACAAAGTGATCAAAGGGATATTGGGTCTGGAGGCTGGACCTCAGTTGGAAATGCACCCAGTTTGCTTCTCTGTGTCAAAGTGACTCAACTGGTCCAGATAGAGAAGAACTGTTCCATTCTTGCTTACATAACCTCAAACAGCAAGGTTTTTGATAGTCTATGATTTTAAGGCACTGTCTCTTTGATAAGAAAGTAGCAGACACAAACAAAGGTTGTTATGAAACTTGGAGTGTTACCTCAGCAGCAGTCTGTAGCTGGGAAATAATACTGTCTCCTTGCATCTTAGCAGTTACTTTCCAAGTGTTTGTTAAATCTTGTAAAAATATTTCTTTTTATTGTGGAGAGAAAGAAGGTAGGAGAGAGACTCTGAGATGTCACTTCTGACCAGAGCATTAGATCTATGTTTCACTACTGTGCCCAGGTGACTGGTTTATATAAAAGTGTAAGAAAGTGAATTTTGGGGGGGGGGTCAGGCCATGGCACACCAGGTTGAGCATACACATTACTATGTGAAAAAGAAATAGCTTTTGCAAAGTTCTTACACAGCACTGAGAAATTAATTGGCCCTATGCCCCAATATTAGCCATTAGACCAGAATTATTTTTTAAATTTTTATTTATAAAATGGAAATATTGACAAGACCATAGGATAAGAGGGCAGAGGGCTATCAAAACCTGGAAGCAACCCGAGTCTCCAACAACAGATGAGTGGTGAGCATGTTGTGGAATATATACACAATGGAATACTACTCAGCTATAAAAAATGGTGACTTCACTGTTTTCAGTCGATAGTGGATGGACCTTGCAAAATTCATGTTAAGTGAAATAAGTCAGAAACAGAAGGATGAATATGGGATGATGTCACTCTCAGGCAGAAATTGAAAAGCAAGATCTGAAAAGCAAACACAAGTAGAACCTGAACTGGAATTGGTGTATTGCAACAAAGTAAAAGACTCTGGGGTGAGTTGGGGGGAAGAATACAGCTCCAAAAAGGGTGACAGAGAACCTAGTGTGGGGAAACTGGAAATGTTATGCATATACAAACTATTGTATTTACTGTCCAATGTAAAACATTAATTCCCCAGCAAAAAAGAGCGCTATAATTCCACATAATTCCCAATACCAGAACTCTGTATCCAATCCCCTCCCTTGATAGCTTTCCTATTCTTTATCCCTCTGGGAGCATGGACCCAGAGTCACTATGGGATGTAGAAGGTGGAAGGTCTGTTTTCTATAACTGCTTCTCCACTGAACATCAGTGATGGCAGGTTGATCCATACTCCCAGACTATCTCTCTCTTTCCCTAATGGGCAGGGATCGGGGGAGGTGGGGCTTCAGGACACATTGGTGAGGTCCTCTGCCTAGGGAAGTCTGCTTGGCATCATGGTAGCATCTAGAACCTGGTGGCTGAAAAAGAGTTCAGATAAAGCAGAACAAATTGTTGACTAATCATGAACCTAAAGGCAAGAATATTGCACATGAAGATTTAGGATCTCCATTTTGGAAAAAGCTGGTAGGTCTGTTTTAGGTATATTCCAAGGGGCCCATGACTTTACTAGATATTGCCTGAGCCTGACACCTACTATGCAGGTGGAACCAGGTTCTTGTCTGAGGAGATGGTGTCATAGTTGGAAATAGGACTAGAAAGAAGGATTAGGGAAGAGATTAGCTCCCAAATTTGGGAAAAGTATATAAATATTGTTAATTGTAAACCGTGTCAATTTGATCTGAGGCCCATATTTTGCACAGGAGCCTATGTAACCTCTACATCCCTGTAGGTCTGAGCTCACATTCTGTGGTCACGAGTAGGAACATTTCAGGCTGCACTAATTTCAGGACCTATCTTCATTGGGTGATAGAGTATATTATCTAACCTCTGTTCAGAGAATGAAACATTCCCTACCATTGTTGATCCACACTGAGGACAAGGTCCTATAGGGGCCTACAGAGGGGTCCATTATGTTGTTCTTGATGGAGATGACCAGTGACAGTGATGAAAAGGAACTGTAGAGGTCTAGGCCCATCATCCAGGACTCCTTGACTAGTGCCTCAGTTGATGGGTGGCCAGCTATTGACTAAAGAGTCTGACGATTCTTAAAGTATGCCAGTCTCTTGCCCTTACTCAGCTTTTGTAGTCCTTAATTTGTCTGACAAGGTTAGCTTTGGTGTGATTGAGGGACATGTAATTGGAGGTAGGTGAGGAGGGTATCTAGGTCTGAGTAGAAACTATTTCATTAGGTACTTTATGGTGTCATTTTGGGTCTTCCTACTTGCCTGATACATTTATTGACTCACTGCAAACTATTATGCACCTTTTCTTTAAGGTATATGTTTTCCCCTAACTTATGGATATGTGTACATATGCCTCATATCATGGGCCCTTAGAAAAGAATTCTTACACAACTCTGACTCCCCCCACCCCATGTCATCATCATCTTCTGGCCTATATGGATATAAACAGCTGTGAGATAATTGCATTTGAACTTTTAAAAAGTACACACTAACTTAATTACCAATACTAAGGAAGTATTGTATAGGTTTTATTTAAGCCCTATAGTGATGGATACTGGGGAAGAGAGTGCCTAGAGTGAACATTCAGTAAGTTGACCCTAAAATTGGTGATGAAGTTGAGCAGTGCGAACAATCAGAGGTTAGTAAGGCTGCCCTGTACTGTGACAAGGAGCAGTGAATATCACTGGTGGCTTCAATAGGGATTGAAGGAATGACTGGTAGATGGGAGATTCGAGTTGAACTAACAAAGCAAGGTAGGTTTCAGAGACACAAATATTTATTTTATTTATTTTAAAGTTTATTTTTTCAAATATGAGAATAGTTGTTCCTGCCCTTTTTGTGGTCCATTAGTTTTTTTAAACTTTTATTTATAAAAGCGAAATATTGACAAGACCATAGGATAACAGGTGTATAATTCCGCACAATTCCCACCACCAGAACTTTGTATCCCCTCCCCTTGCCTGATAGCTTTTCTATTCTTTAACCCTCTGGGAGTATAGACCCAGGGTCATTATGGGATGCAGAAGGTGGAAGGTCTGGCTTCTATAATTGCTTCCCCACTGAACGTGGGCATTGACAGGTCAATCCATACTCCCAGTCCAGAGACACAAATCTTAAAACAATTATACAAGCCATCAGTGGGTATACCAGAAGATCCTGCCCAGATGAGAGGAGAAGAAAACATTTGCACCTGGTTACCTCTGGTTGTCAAAGTTACCCCCGATTTGGAAGAGGTACTGCTTTCCCTGGGAGTCAGCCAAATTACAGTGGGCTGAGAGCAGTTGCAATTCCATGTAGTTGCCAAGAGAAAAATAAAACACTAGACTCTCTCAGAAGGAGAGCCTCAACACCCACAACCTCATGGAGGGGTAAAATGCAAACACCACAGGCACCTAGTATATGCACAAATTAGTAGTCTCAAGTTTCCTGAAAGGCTGTTTGAGATAGTTGCCTGGAAAATAGTCCAAATCTTTCTTGGCCAATTTAGTGGTGGTAGAATAACAATTAGCATGTTATCTGTACTTCCCAAGGCATTGGTGGAGGCATATTTTCAGTGAGATTTCTGAATAGTTATTTAAATTTATATTATAGATTTTCATGTGGATCTGCAGAATAAACATGTAAACTCTTAACTAGGTGATACTTATTATTTATTTACTTATACAGGAGAACTGCAAATCCACAGTGGAGTCCTTAGTTCTGATTCTGGAATACTACCAACAACAATAAAAACAAAACAAACAAACAAACAAGCAAAAAACCCAGGATTTTTTTTTTTCTGATCAAGCCTGTTTATTAGCACTAAAGGTGCTGTTTTTAAGGCTGGGGCAAGGGGGGAGTTAGCAGTTGGGGATAGTTGATTGATGTGACATGTTGTCAGAGTGATCCTGGTTATCTGGAAGATCCTGGGTGATTCATGGGGAAGTAGGTGAGTCATCTGACTTATCAGCAACGGTACAGTGGTGAGGAGCAGAAACTTATCTTTTTTTAATAATTTATTTCTTTATTGGAGAATTAATGTTTTACATTCAACAGTAAATACAATAGTTTGTACATGCATAACATTCCCCAGATTCCCATTTAACAATACAACCCCCACTATGTCATTCATCATCTTTCATGGACCTGTATTCTCCCCACCCCAGAGTCTTTTACTTTGGTGTAATACTCCAATTCCATTTCAGGTTCGACTTGTGTTTTCTTTTCTAATCTTGTTTTTCAACTTCGGCCTGAGAGTGAGATCATCCCATATTCATCCTTCAGTTTCTGACTTATTTCACTCAACATGATTTTTTCAAGGTCCATCCAAGATCGACTGAAAACGGTGAAGTCACCATTTTTTACAGCTGAGTAGTATTCCATTGTGTATATATACCACAACTTGCTCAGCCACTCATTTGTTGTTGGACACCTGGGTTGCTTCCAGGTTTTGGCTATTACAAATTGTGCTGCCAAGAACATATGTGTACACAGATTTTTTTGGATGGATGTGTTGGGTTCCTTAGGATATATCCCCAGGAGGGGAATTGCAGGGTCATAGGGTAGGTCCATTTCTAGCCTTCTGAGAGTTCTCCAGACTGTTCTCCACAGAGGTTGGACCAATTGACATTCCCACTAGCAGTGTAGGAGGGTTCCTTTGACCCCACACCCTCTCCAGCATTTGTTGCTGTTACCTTTTCTGATGTATGATATTCTCACAGGAGTGAAGTGATATCTCATTGTTGTCTTGATTTGCATTTCTCTGACAATCAGAGACTTGAAGCATTGTTTCATGTGTTTCTCGGCCTTTTGGATCTCTTCTGTGGTGAATATTCTGTCCAAGTCCTCCCCCCATTTTTAGATGGGGTTATTTGTTGTCTTGTTGTTGAGTCTGGCAAGCTCTTTATATATGTTGGTTATTAAACTCTTATCTGATGTATGGCATGTAAAGATCTTCTCCCATTCTGTGAGGGGTCTCTTGGTTTGGGTAGTGGTTTCTTTTGCTGTGCAGAAGCTTTTTAATTTGATGTAGTCCCATAGGTTTATACTTGCCTTAGTCTCCCTTGTAATTGGATTCGTTTCATTGAAAATGTCTTTTAATCAAGCTTTAATATCTAGAGCCTGTGGCTTTATTTGTGGTACATCTTTAAAATGTTAAATAACCCACACAAATTTGACTTTAGGGTATCTAACTTTGTTGACTACAGAGCCATTTTTAGAAAGGATTCAGACACATTTCAGCAAGCACTCATTGGGATTTTTCCTCATAAGATCCCCTCTTATCTGCCAGATGGAAGAAATAGTTTATCAATAAAGATTATACCTTCTTGATCATTTATTGAGGACCTAAGAGAAGTATATAGTTTCTAATTTTCACAGGATAGGATGTGAAAAGGAAAGTATCTTGGACTCAGTTTTTGCCAAGATATCAACATGCTGATTATGAAGACAGTGATCATGACATATATACATATATATCATGACTGAAGAGAAGCTGCTTGGTATTTATTTTTCCTTTGTTTTGTTTGAAATTATCAAAGACTGAGGGGAGGTTGGTAAGGAGAGTGGGGAGCATCATCTTCCAGACTCAAGGTAGCAAGGAGAACTTCAAGGACTCACAGATTACTATGATGTTTTCCCCTCTGATTTCACCTCTCAGGACCATAGAAAGACAACTACCTGCTAAACCAGAAATATCCTTTCTTTTGCTTTGACCCCAGGTCATCTTCTCTGATTCTGTCTCTTAGCAAGGAAATCTGGGGCAGGAGAAGATGAGAGTGAGAGCAGAGCAGAAACATAGCTCCTTCCTCATGTCCACTGAAACATGTCTGAGGTTGGAGGGGTGGGGATTTGAAGCTAATTCACTTTCTGAGTTTTGAGATCCTTAAAAATATCCAAACACACTTTAGTGTTTGATCATGATTGTGTTTGCTGACTTTCTTTATTTTTAAATTTTTATGTTCTGTTTTTTAATTCTTTTAAATTCTCTTTATTCATTATTTATTTGGATAAAGACAGCCAGAAATCGAGACAGAAGGGGGTACTAGAGAGAGAGAGAGAGAGAGAGAGACACCTGCAGCCCTGCTTCACCACTTGTGAAGCTTTCCCCCTGCAGTTGGGGGCCGGGGCTCAAACCCAGGTCCTTGCACAGTATAACATGTGTGCTCAACCAGGTGCACCACCACCCGGCCCCTGACTTTCTTTTAATTTTAATTTTAAATAGCCATCAGGGTTATCTCTGGACTATAACTCTACCTCCACAGTGATTCTGCTGCTTTAAGCAGACATTTCTTTTTTCTTTCTTTTCTTTCATTCCTTCCTTTCTCCCCCACCTCTTTCTTTCTTTCTTTCTTTCTTTCTTTCTTTTTCTTTCTTTGCCTCTTTCATTCTCTCTTTCTCCCTTAATTCCTTCCTTCCTTCCTCCCTTCCTTCCTTCCTTCCTTCCTTCCTTCCTTCCTTCCTTCCTTCCTTCCTTCCTTTCACTTTTGTTGATAGAGACAGAGAGAAATTGAGAGTGAAAGAGGAGACAGGGAGGAAAGACACTTGCAATACTGCTTCACAGTTCAAGAAGCTTTCCCCCTTGCAGGTGAGGAGCAGGGGCTTGAGACTGGATCCTTGTGCATGGTAAATTATCAATCAGGCATACCACCAACCAGCTCCATGTTTATAGATTTTAGACTGTCAACTGCCTACATATGAATAGTCCTGTGTCTTCAGGACTTGACGCTCACAGGAATAGAGACACTGTCTCTCCCCAAATAGTTTAAAGGGAGATAAGAATAGCAAGGAAAGTGCATGTTGATCACAGCCTGTCATGTTTATATAGCACATAATTATACTGAACAGCACCACAACAGTGTAAGACTATTCCTCTGTCCCATTAAATAGGAAAATGAGTGTCAGAGATATTAACTGAACAGTGAAACTGGGGACCAGATTCAGATCTCCTCTGCAATCTGCTTTACTACCTTTGGTTACTATGTCAAAAAGAAAAAACAATTCTAAAAAAATAGAAAAAAGAAGTTTCACATAACTGATTTTAGATACTGTCTATATTTTTAAACTGCTTTGAGAAAGTTCATAGAATCATACATATGATAATCTAAAAACTATTTATTTCCTTTTTATTAATGATTTAATATTGATTTACAAAATTATAAGGTATCAGGGTATAATTCCATACCATTCCCACCACCAGACTTCTGTGTCCCCACTCCCTCCATGGGAAACTGCAGTTTCTACTGTACTTCTACCAAGGTCACAGATATGGGTTGACATGTTTTTGTAACTATCTACCTATATTTATATATATTTGCCCATATTTTACTATGGTCCAGCTTTCTCTTCCTCACACCTACTACTTCTGAGTGTCTTTCTTTCTGTCTGTCTGTCTGTCTTTCTTTCTTTCTTTCTTTCTCTCTTTCTCTCTTTCTTTCTTCTCTCTCTGAATCCTGATGGAACTGAAGTTCAGTGTTCTCTAGTCATTTTACTCCTCTGGGAATAGGATCAAAATTCACCAGTATCTGTGACCTTGGTAGAAGTACAGTAGAAATTGCAAGTAGAAACTGTAGTTTCCCATATAGGGAATGGGTACACAGAAGTCTGGCTGTGAGAACAGTATGGAATTAAAACCTGTTATCAAATTTTGTAAATCAAATCTGGAGCTTCTGTAAATCAAATTCTGGCTTCTGTAATTGCTTCTCCACTGGACATGGGCATTGGCAGATCAATCCATACTCCCAGTCTGTTCTATCTTTCCCTAGTTGGGTACTAACTCTGGAGAGGTGAGGTTCTAGGACACATTGGTGAGGTCATCTGCCCAGGGAAGTCAGGATGGAATCATAGTAGCATCTGCAACTTGGTGGCTATAGCTTAGTGAATTTCTGAAGAAATCCTGGCTGCATTTTGTTGAGTTTTCAGGGGATTTTTGTTGCTGTTGTTTTTTTCTAGTTTAACAAATGTGATCTGAAATGGCTCCTAGTCCATAGCCACACCTCCTGAAATCTCACTATGATTTTTTTTTTTTTAAAGACAGAGAACATGGGGGGGGGGTGGGTGGAGGTAGAAGGAGAGGCTTCAGCACTGAAACTTACTTTAATATGGTGAGAGTGGGTTTCAAGCCTGAGTTGTGCATATGGTAAAAAGGCACACTACCTAAGTGAGCTATTTCCCCAGCCCTGCCCTGCTTCATTTATATCCATATGAAATCATATATGGATATATATATATATATATATATATATATATATATATATATATATATATATATATATCCATATATTTTCCTAAGCAGCAATAATCTCCCAGAAGATTGGGTATATTTTTTTCTTTCCCTAGTCAACATTTTTATTAGTGATTTACAAAATCATTAGGTAATATGGGTATAATTCTACACCATTCTTACCACCAGATTTCTGTGTCTTCTTGTTCCTCCAGTAGAAACTACAATAGTTCTTCCAATGTCACAGGAATGGGTTCACTCTATCATCTACCTACCTAACTACCTACCTACCTACCTACCTACCTGCCTACCATATTTTTCCTATTTTTCTTATGATCCCATCTCCTCTTCCTTTCTTTTAAAAATATTTATTTATTTATTCCCTTGTTGTTTGATTGTTGTAGTTATTGTTGTTGTTGGATAGGACAGAGAGAAATGGAGAGAGGAAGTGAAGACAGAGAGGGGCAGAGAAAGATAGGCACCTGTGGACCTGCTTCACCACCTGTGAAGCAACTCCCCTGCAGGTGGGGAGCTGGGGGCTTGAACCAGGACCCTTACATAGGTCCTTGCACTCCTTGCCATGTGCACTTAACCCACTGCGCTACCACCCAACTCCCCTCCTCTTCCTTTCTAAGTCACACCTACACCTATGACTACATCTGAGAGTCCTTCTTTATTCCTCTTCTCTCTCAGACTAGTGAAACAGTGCCTGACTATCCCTGGGGTTTTCCAGATTTGCTTTGCATAGGGTCTCTCTTAATGTGAAGTTATGTTATTTGTGAAAACATGAACTTAAAACTCAGAGAACTGAAGGCTGAGTGTTTTATAAATAAATGTATCTGCTGCAAGGGCACCAGAGTACATTTTACATGATATTTGGTGTATCTATCTTGGAATTAAGAGACTTTTCAGGAACTCATCCACTTCTAGAAGCCCAGGGTGTAGCTGTAATCTAATTCACACACTTCCATCTAGTGATAATCTCTGGATGGATGAATAATAGGGATGATGACTAGGACTGAATATAGCAACTACCTCTGTAGAGAAAACTTCAACAGTTTGTTCTTCCTGCGAGTCTTTCTTTTACTACTGTCATAGAATATTTCTGGCAGTTCTAGTCGCCACATGCATAGAGGTTTCCTCCCCAAAGGGAGAAATTTTTTTTTCCTCCAGGATTATCACTGGGGCTTGGTATTGGCACTACAAATCCACTGCTCCTGAAGGCCATTTTTTCCATTTAATTGGATAGGAAAGAGAAAAATTGAGAGACAGGGGAGAGAGAAAGAGACACTTGCAGACCTACTTCACCACTTGTGAAGCATTCTCCCTGCAGGTAGGGAGCCAGGGGCTCACATAAGGATCCTTGTACAGGTCCTTGCACTTCCTACTATGTGCACTTAACCCAGTGTGTCACTGCCTGGATTCTGGGGCTCCTGCGGGGTGACTCTCAGCAATGAAGGTGAGCGACCACTTCTCCCTCGCTCATTCAAGAGACGCAGCGAAATAGGCAAGAGACAGCGGGGAGAATTGGAACACTCCTTTATTGGCAGTTGGGCATAGGTTTAACTAGAGAACCAAACAAAGAACATTTTTCAAATATGTCAGAAATTACAGGTTTCTTAAAGGTCAGCTTGCCCCTATGGTAGGGGGCTGGTATGACAAGATAATAATAATTGATGTGATATAAGACAGTTATTCTCCATGATGCAAGCAACTTAATTATCCAAAGGTATTTGAGAGAAACATAGGGGTTAAACCAGTAGGGTGAGACAGAGAGAAGATAAGGCTTGATGGATATCAAAGGCCATAGAGTTTGGAATTTCTCTTGTCTGGGGTTTGAGGTGTGTGATGGAGTGTGTGATAAGGTGGATGATGGAGTGTGCGATAAGGTGTGTTCTCTATGATCAGAAGGTGAGGTGAACTTTGAGTAAATGAACCTTAAAGCAGGCAGCCATGTGGCCTGCAGTTAGTGGGGAGAGGCAATGAGATCTCTGTGGGCTTGAGAGTCTGAAAAGGGAGAACTGAGTCTGAGAGACTGTTTTTCCCCTTTGCTCTTCTCGGTGAGAGAGGCTAACAAGGGGGTGTCTTTCCCAGACCTCCATCCAAGGATGGGGGAAGTTTTCCCTAAGCTCTACCAAGCTTACACATAACCCCACACCTGGACCCCCCATGAGCAATTCTCTATGACAGCAGCTGAGTATTCTACAATTTAACCTGATTGAGAAACAATCTCCTGGAGATATGTCCGATCTTTTAAATTGAAGCTTCAGTCTCAAACAATGTCTCCCTTTTTCACTTTAGATGCTAATCAAGTGGTAAGTCTCCAGGTGACCTCCCACCTCTGTCAATTGATTACAAATCAAAAATTTAGCTAAATTACTAGAGGGGCTCACTGAACTATGAGAATAATTTACTTAGAATTTGCTAGTTAATTAAAGGATATGATGAAGGATCCAGGTGAGCAGTCAGATGAAGAGATACTTAGGACGGTGTCTGGGAGGGTCCTTAGGGTCCAGGTGTTTCCTTTCATGTGGGATTGAAATGTCTCACCCTCTTGCTATCGGGTGTACTCAGCAATCAGGAAGCTCCTCAAATCCTATAATTTTCAAATTTTTATGGAGACTTCACCATGTAAGTATGCTGAGTCACTCAGTCCATTTTCAGCTTTTCTAGTGAGTATGGAGGGTGAGACCAAACATTCCAAACTTCCAAGCTTGGCTTGATCTTTCTGAAGGACAGGCTTCCTCCAGAACCCATCTAGGAGCTCATCTAGAGTTGCCTTATTAGAATAAGAGACACTCCTGTCTCCCAGAAATTTAGCAGCTGTTTCACAAGGAACTAGTTGCTCGGTGTCAGGAAGTGCCAGGACCAGATATTAGATAAGAGAAGCTCCCAAGACTTACCACTTGGGAAATTACAAGAACTTCAGGATTCTTGTGCCAAGAATCCGAAGCAGAGATTCCTATGCATATTTTTTTTGTCTTACCTTTTCTACTCTTCTTGAACTGCTTGTATCAGCTACTTCACATGGATGATTGCCTGGGATCCTTATAGGAGCCACGAGCAGCCCTCAGGCCAGTGGAAGCATAGGAAACAGAGTCTGAGATTCACTCAAGGCAAGGAATCCATCATCACTTGGCATCTTGTGACCACCACCAACCACACACACCAGAAATCAAAGGCTGACTGGCCTGGGGTGGGGAAGACAGTGTTAGAAGTTTCTTCTATCCACACCGCTGTGTGACCCAAGCAAGCTGGTCATACTGGATACTTACCCTTATACTCTATCTACCCCTTTTTAGGACATGTAATTGGGTCAGCCTCTACTCCCCCACTGTACTCCAAATTAAAGCTGTTAATGTACTAGAAGTGCAAATAGAGATGAAATTGGTTTAGCTTCATTTTCCAAAGGCTATCTGTCCCACTCCTTGCAGAGAATGAATTTACATAATTTTATTTTGAGAGGCAGTAACCACTCAGACTTTTAAAATGCAATCCTCTTTAAATATGTATTTTTGCCCTCTCCTGTCACCTTCTGCAAGCTGACTAGCAGCTCTGCTTCCAGATTTTTGTTCTCATTTCTAGGTTGGTAGATGCAACAAATTTCAGTAAGACAGGGAAGGAGGCAAAGCAGAAAAAGCTGGGGAGTTAGGGATATGATAACAAAGGAAAAGCCATACTTCTACTCTTTCCTATTTCAGTTGGCACTAAGATTAAGTTCAACTGAAATCAAAGAGTATCCAAAATTATCTTTTAAAGAATAAATCTACTAGGCATAAGCCAATAGAAGACACTTCAGTACGCTTTCCAAAACTGGAGTTAGACAGGCCAGGTCACTTTGCTCCTTCTGTCATCTTTACTAAAGGAAAAATGGGAATAAAATATATACATACACTCTCTTCTCAAAACTGTATTGTGGTTGGTTTACCTTTCAGAGGTAGGGAGAGACACTAGGAGGAGAGTTTGTTTTGTTTGTTTTTAGAATTTCATGAGCTAGGAGACTGGTTAAGTAAAGATCATAATTGTTTCAAGGAACAGGGTATTTTATTTTATTTTATTTTAATAAGAGAAAGATAAAGAGAGAAAGATCAGAGCACTGCTCAGCTCTGGTTTATGGTGGTGCTGGAGATTGAACCTGGGATTTAAGAGCCTGATCCATGAAAGTCTTTTGCAGAACCATCATGCTCTCTTCCCAGACAGGACAGGCTTTTTTTTTTTTTTATTGGGTGCTACTCCCTGGGTTTGCTCACTACTTGACCGACCTTCTTTAGTGTGTTGCTAAACTAATTGTACGCCTTTGATTGTAACTTAAACTGCATAGTGACTGTGACTAGTTTTCTTTTTTAAAATTTTATTTATTATTAGATAGAGACAAAGAGAAATTGGGAGAAATAGAGAGGGAGAGGAACAAGAGAGATACCTGCAGCCCTGCTTCACCACTTGTGAAGCTTTCCCTCTGTAGGTTGGGACCAGGGGCTTGAACCCGAGCCCTTGTACACTATAGTGTGTGCACTTAACCAGGTGTGCCACCACCTGGGCCCGAGACTAGTTTTCTATGTGAACTAGATAACAGTGTGTATATAGATAGCTTGTCATTTTTGTTTTTCTGTCCTAGACTTTGGATGCCCAATAGTTGGAATTGGATGTCTCTCAAGCAGACAACACCAGGCGTAGTAGGTGCTGTGAGGTGATTACCTGCAGTTAGGTCTCTTTTCCCGGAGCAAGATCAGGTATGGATCCTTAAGGCTAGCTCAGGCTTCCCACCCTAACTGACAATATGAGTTTATTGCTCTACAACTACCTTTGTGACTCACTGGGCTAGTGAGAAGTCTGGGATTTGAAAGAAAGGAACGAGGAACTGAAATTCCTGTGTATTGTGGCACTCAAAGATGAAAACCAGTGGTGACCTGGCACTGAGCCTATTTAGAAAAATTTTTTCCTATTCAGAAATTTTAAGAATGATACTATTCCATCTTTTTTTCCCATTTAAAAATAACTATTGTAAAAAAAACTATTGTGGCATAAAAAATAAATAAAAATTAAAAATAATAATAAAATAAAATAATTATTGTAGGTGCAGTTATCTACATGTGGGTACAATTTCTTATCTCCCATCTAATAGACCCTCAAGGTTCCTTCCAGACCCCTCTGCCCTCTCCTTTCCCAGAGTTCTCTGCTTTGGTGTAATACACCATGCCCAGCCCAAGTTTTGTTTTGTGAGTTCCCTCTCCTCCTTCCTGCATTCTTTCCTTCCTCCCTCGCTTCCTTCCTTTCCTTATTTCTTTATCTAAAGATTTTATTGATTGATTGATAATATATTGGATAGAGACAGAGGGAAATCAAGAGGTGGGCAAGATAGAAAGGGAGAGACACAGAGAGATACCTGCAGCACTGAACACCTCTCTTTTCTTTCTTTCTTTTTTTTGGGGGGGACAAAGAAGTTTTTATTTTTTACAAATACACCAAAGAATTATATAATACTGCCAGCATTGGATACAATCCTGGGCCATAAGTCTGCACACTCCTTTGTTACTGGTCCTGTGATGGCAGAACCTTTCATTTCCCCTTTATTGTTTACAATGACCCCCACATTGTTTTCAAAATATAGACATGCACCATCTTTTCTCTGGTATGACTTTCAATGTTGAATTACCACCGCTGGGTGTACCTTCTTTCTGAGCTCTGGTTTGCCTTTTTTGACTGTGGCCATCACCATGTTACCCACACCAGCAGCAGGAAGCCTGCTCAGTCATCCCTTGATACCCTTCATAAATCTTTGGCTCCTGTGTTGTCAGCACAATTGATCACCCCCACCAGAAGCCTCAAGGAGATCCAGAATTTGGCCACAGAGGACCCATCACATTCTCGCATTGACATGATTGTAGCCCAAGAATTAAGGAGCAGGCAGGCAGGCCTGCCGGCTGGAAAATCCATTACCTGGGCTCAGGATCCATTTGTGCCAACAACTTCTCCTGAGAAGTTGAAAGAGGTGGAGGCCCTGAACACCTCTTTAGAAACCCAATTAAAAAAAAAACTTATTTATTTCCCTTTTGTTACCCTTGTTGTTATTGTAGTTATTGCTGTCGTTGTTGTTGGATAGGACAGAGAGAAATGGAGAGAGGAGGGGAAGACAGAGAGGAGAAGAGAAAGATAAGACACCTGCAGACCAGCTTCATTGCCTGTGAAGCGACTCCACTGCAGGTGGGGAGCCTGGGGCTGAACCGGGATCCTTATGTCGCTCACGCCATGTATGCTTAACCCATAGAAGCCCAATTTTACAGACAATTGAAATCACTTCTTTAATAGCAGCAACATACCAACATAAGAGAATGAAATTACTTATATACCACAACTTCTTTTTTTTAATTATTTATAAAAAGGAAACACTGACAAAACCATAGAATAAGAGGGGTACAACTCTACACAATTCCCACCACCAGAACTCCATATCCCATCCCCTCCCGTGATAGCTTTCCTATTCTTTAACCCTCTGGGAGTATGTACCCAAGGTCATTGTGGGATGCAGAAGGTGGAAAGTCTGGCTTCTGTAATTGCTTCCCCATTGAACGTGGGCATTGACAGGTCAATCCATACTCTCAGCCTCTCTCTTTCCCTAGTGGGGCGGGGCTCTGGGGAATCAGAGCTCAGACACATTGGAGGGGTCCTCTGCTCAGGGAAGTCCGGTTGGTATCATGTTAGCATATGGAACCTGGTGGCTGAAAAGAGAGTTAACATATAAAGCCAAACAAGTTGTTGACTAATCATGAACCTTTAGGCTGGAGTAGTGCAGATGAAGGCACGCGGGGGTGGGGGGTGTGTGTGTCTCCATTCTGTAGATAGCTAGTAGGCATATTTTAGTTATATAGTCACAGGCCCTTTGGAATATAACTAAAATACCACCACTTCTTAACTGCTCATCTGCTGTTGGACATTTAGGTTGCCTCAAAATTTGAAGATAGGTATGCATAGATCTCTCAGATCTGTATTTTTCAGATAGATCCCTAGGAGAGAAATTGCTGAGTCATATGATAGTTTCATTTTTAATGTTTCCAAGAATTTTATGACTACTACTCAGCTCTAGGAAATGATGAAAAATAAATTTGGGGTGTGGGGGATCATTGCCAGGGCTTCACACTCTTGGCTGATTTTTTTTTTTATAGCAAGACAAAGACAGAGATGAGAAGTTGTACCCATATATAAACAATTTACTCTAAACCATATAAAATGATGAAAAAGAAAGGAAAGGAAAGAAGAGGAAAAAGGGAGAAAGACATCACAGTACTGGCCCTTCTTCTGATACTGTGGAGAACAGGTTGAACTTCTGCCAGATGCATGATATGGTAAATACACAATCCAGGTAAGCTATCTGACCAGCCCCAGATTTTCTCTTCTGCTACAACTTGGCTGTAATTTGAAGGACTAATGTAAAATCAAGTAAACCAGAAGGAGAAGAACAAATATAGGAACATTTATGGTAAAATTTAATTAACTATGGTGTGTTGTAGCAGATTCTAGGATTCTACAGGAGGAAAGCAAGAGAAGACTGAGAAAGAGAAGGGGACCCTGTATCCTATTGTGTAGAAAGAAGCATGATAATACCTGCCAGGGGAAAACATGAAATTGTATGCTTGTGACAACAACAGTCTTGTAAAGGAACAATGCCTTTACAAACTAAAAGATGAAATTATAATGGAGTTGAGTTTCAGACACTCATAAGGCAAGTTGGAGCAGGACTGAGGGACTGAACTCACATGAAATTTGTGGAGTTGGGTGGCTCATGGTGTTGCCTATTAAAAATTATCTTTGTCATTCTTCAGCCTTGATAGCCTAGGAGTGCTGGCTCCTCTGTCTGACTTCTTAAGTGTGTTTAATTATTTCTTTATTCTAAGACAAAAACTTGACATGAAGTTTCAGTCAACCACTCTGAAGGCAATGAAAACTCCCTGTTCTGTTTTTAAATGGTTTATTGTCTTTCTAGTCATATATATATATATATATATATAATATTATATATAATAAAGATATTATTTAATATATAAAATAAAGATATATATATTCACCTCTATTTTCTCATTGTCGTGCTACAGATATTTATTGAAGAATGCTTGAAAAATATTACCATGATTCTCATTAACCTAAGAGCACCAGTGTAGTCTATGTAGGAAGAAAGTCTTCTCTTCCTTGATCCACATTGCTGTTCCCCCTTTAGAGAGATAATATTTGCCAGGAGTTAAGCAGAGTATAATCTGGCCAACTTATCCTAATTTGTTACGACTTTGCTGTTTGTATTAAAAGTCCCATATCTCAGGACACCTCAGCCCCAGGCAAACTGGAATAGTGGGTTTCTTTCTGCCTCTTGTTCCCAACCCAGCAGCAGAAAGGGAGACACTCCCAGTTTAACCAGTGTAGAATTGGTGAGGAGTTTTTGTACTGAGCAAAGTAGATGTGCTCAAGTCATGTGGAGTTCTTGCTTCTTGTTGGGTCTGTGCCCAGACACAGAGAATTATCTAATCTTACAGTGCTCTGACAGCCTTAGCTCCATCTAAGTCAGTAATAGGTTGATTAATAAGTAAGTCCATTTCCCATGCAGGATAGGAAAGGAACACTTGACTGAAAAGTTATGGCATTGAGAATTATAGGGACCTTGTTTCTGTGGAAAACTAATTTTCTGGTTCACATTTGGCTCCCTGTGCCAATTGTTACAGGGAAGGGTTGAGCACTGTGGAGTACCAAAGCCCAACACAGCAATGCCCTGAAAGACAGAGTCCTTGACAATAATGGGGGAAGATGGGTGCTCGCGTTGGCTTCAACATGATTTGGTTTATTGTACTATTACCTAAAACTGTCATTCCTGATCTTGAACTCACTGCTTTGTACTTTGTGAAATGGAAAATATAATACAATCTTTGTGTGTGTGTGAGGAAACCAAAGGCATTATCCATATCTCTGCTGTGGCTGAAGCTCTTAGGTGATCAATTTCTCCCACTTTGATCTCATAATTTAATTATTTTAATAAAAATTTATTAAACAGTCATTCCCAGTACTAAATATTTTGGTGCTGTGACCCCAGCAGGAATTTGGGACAATTAGCCTGACTACAGAGCACACTCACAAGGGAATGTGGGTGCAGGGACCTGAAGCAGCTTGCGCTCTTGATCAGATTATCTCCATCATTGCACTCTCCTGTTGTTGTAGCTCTGATTGATCCTGATCTCTTCATGTAGTGGTCTTGAATAGCTTAGTTGTGGACTTTGGACTTTTGTCAGTTCTCTTAGACTTTTCCCCTCACTTTCATATTCAGTGATTTTTTTTTTTTATGAATAAACCTCTCACTTGCTTAAACCTAAATGGAGCCATGTGGTGTTTTGCAATAAACTGGGGGTATATCTTTGCACCTTTACATGTGTGGTATATGGCTCACTGCACCAACAACTGAAGTGTTGGTGTCATCATCAAGAAGACCACTCTATGGGAGGTAGTGCAGCAAGTTAATCACATGTAGCACAAAGCACAAGGGCCAGCGTAAGGATCCCAGTTCCAGTCCCCAGCTTCCCACCTGCAGGGGAGTCACTTCACAGGTGGTGAAGCATGTCTGTAGGTGTCTATCTTTCTCTCCCCCTCTCTATCTTCCCCTCCTCTCTCCACTTCTCTCTGTCCTAACAACATCAATAACAATGATGACATCAATAACAACAACAATAATAACTACATACAACAACAATAAAAAAACAAGGGCAACAAAAGGGAATATATATATATATATATCACTCTACCCATTACTGTCATCATGTCACCCTCTGTCTCTGGTAACAACCACAGTTGGTTTTGTTACATTTTTTGACAGTTTGCCTTCATTATATATAGTTCACTTGTAAGTAAAACCATATGAAAATTATCTTTTAGTTATTTCATATAATATTGTAAAAGGGGAAATGAAAGGCAACATTTGTTTCCCCATTATTATAAAGTCCATCACGCAATTCCTCAGCCAGGAGAGAGCATGATTATTCAGGCACTTTAAACTTTATTACAAAATTTCAGAACAATTGCATGTTAGAACAAGGGAGAGAGAGGGAGAGGGGGAGAGAGAGAGAAAGAGAGTGGGGGAAGGAAGGAAGGAAGGGAGGGAGGGAGGGAGGGAGGATGGAAGGAAGGAAGGAAGGAAGGAAGGAAGGAAGGAAGGAAGGAAGGAAGGAAGGAAGGGAGAAAGGGGAGGAAAGGAAGAAATGAAGACTTACCTGGTGATCCAGGCAGACAGGGCCAGAAACTCAAAGGTTTAGCCTTTTAAAACCAAGCCCCGCCTCCACCTTTCTAAGCCACACCTGTAACCACTCCTATTTTCTGAGTGGTATCTTCTCCCTGAACAATATGATCTTCTTGAGTTTTACATATTTTATCCAAAGATACACTTTTATTTTTTCAGTAGTAGAGTAGTATTCTATTAAGTATATACCCTACCTATATTTCTTCATCCACTTTGTCTATTGATGAACTCTAGGTTGATGCTGTGTTCTGCTGCACATACTTTGATTCTTTTTGCCCCTCCCAAGTTATCTCTGGGGTTTGATAGCTGCATAGCTCCACCAAATCCTAGCAACCAGTTCTTCCTTCCTTCCTTCCTTCCTTCCTTCCTTCCTTCCTTCCTTCCTTCCTTCCTTCCTCCCTCCCTCCCTCCCTCCCTTTCTTTCTTTCTTTCTTTCTTTCTTTCTTTCTTTCTTTCTTTCTTTCTTTTTCTTTCATTCATCTTCCTTTTTTTGACAGAGGATGTAAGACAAAGAGAGGAAGAGAGAGACAGGTCTGGAAACATTGTACCCCCACTTGTGAGATTTGCCTTCTGCTGGTAAACACCAGTGCCTTGAACCCAGGTCCTCACACATAGTAACTTGTGCACTCTACTGGGTGAGTAGTCCTCATAGCTTGATTCTGTGAGGTTAATAGTTTGATGCTGTAAGGTTAATTTTATTTCACTTTTTCCTCTTTTCTAGAAGGACTTATTGTAACCTCAGGGACAGAGGGACATGTAATTGAAGAATCTGGTTCAGTGCCAGGCACATAGTTATTTCTCCAGAAAGAACAGGAATGGTTACAACTATCTGTACTCTAGTTTCTAGTGGTTTCATATCATCAGCAAGATAAAGCTCTGGGTATGCAGGACTTCATTCTCAGTGTGAGCTTCAGCTGGAGAAATCAGTCACCTTGAGGCATGTCTGACAAATCACAGCACACACCTGCACCTGGCTCTTTCACAGTGGGGAGGGGAGGGTGGGGCTTCCAAGAAGAGGTCTAAATTGGATGAGGACAGGCAGACCAAGGACTTTGGACATTATCAAAACTCTGGTTCTTAAATGGGAAGTTGACTGTGGGTTGTTTCTGACTCCAGTTTAGCAGCTGACATCTGAATCTTCCAGAGACAGAGAAAGCAGGATAATGGTCACTCCACAAAAAACCCTGGAGGACCATGGGACAAAGTGAGCAGCTCTAGAGCTCCTCTTGGAGTCACAGGATGGGGACTGTCCTTTCTTAGCTATACTCTTGCTCACCTCTGGCACAGAGGAGCTCTCAGCCATTGTAGTAGGACCAGCAACCATGGGAATGGAACGGTTCCAGCTGAAAATACAGGCTTTAAATCACTTTGCTGAAAATCATTTTGCTGGAAGCCAATTTACTAAAAGCTGATTCATCGAGTGGCCAAATGGCTGAATAATTAAGGTCTTATGGATTTTTCATTTTACTTTAGTACCGGTTCCTGCCTCCACCATTTTGAATAAAAAGCATTTAATATTAGTTATAATTTGGGAGACTTTTGCCATCCTGTGCCAGTTAGAATTGTTAGTGAGGACAAGTCACAGAAAATTTGGTAAACATATTAGTGGGGTATTTTTTCCTCAAGTTTGAAAGAAGTGCAAAGATGAGACCCCTTCAAAGTTTTTTTTTTTTTTTTTTTTTAGATGTAGTGCAGTTAGGGATTCAATCAGGACCTCATGCCTATGAGGTATTAATCCTACTTCTAAACCAACTCACCAACTCAGTCTATTATAATTATTTTATTATATTTAATATTGATTTACACAATTACAAGATAATGGGAGTACTATTCCATACCACCTGTAACCAGAGTTCTGTGTACCCATTCCCTCCATTGGAAAAAGAAGTAGTTCTTCCAAGGTCACAAATATGGGTTGTTTATTATTTCTATAACTATCTGTTTATCTATCTATCACATATATATGTATATATATATCCATTTTTTTCTATTGTCTTGCCTTCTCTTCCTTTCTAAGTTACACCTACACTTATTACTACTTCTGAGTGTCCTTCCTTTTTGCTTCCCTCTCCCCTCTACAAGTCCCAATGGGACTGGGTTTCAGATCCCTCTAGTTACCTTCCTATAATATTTTCCCCCTCTGGGAATATAGATCAAAATTCTTTATGGGGTGCTGGCTTCTGTAATTACTTCTCTGTTGGACATTAGTGCTGGCAGGTGGACCCATAACCCCAGCCTGTTTCTGTCTTTCCCTAGTGGGATAGGGCTCTGGAGAGGTGAGGTTCTGGAACACATTGGTGAGGTCATCTGCCCAGGGAAGTCAGGATTGGTGTCTTGGTAGCATCTGCAATTTGGTGGCTGAAAGCCATTAAGATATAAAGTAGAACAAATTGTTTAATAATAAGGAAGGTAAGACTATAGCAGATGAGATTTGGATTTTACTTTTGGAAGGAGCTAGGAAATCTATTTAGGTATATTTGATTGAGAATATATACATTGACATGCTTCATATCTTAACTTCCTTCCAGACACCAAGTTGCAGATGCTACTGTGGATCAACCTTCTTCTTCTTCTTCTTCTAGCGTTTGCCCTTCTTCTGTAGCCAGTCAACAGCGTCAGGTTGAGCCTGATGTAAAGTTTCGAGACCTCCTTTGAATCTGGAGAGGTGGCAGTCGTTGACTATGTGGGTCATAGTCTATCTGTAGCCACAGGGACAGTTCTGGTCATCTCTGGCTCCCCAGCGATGGAACATAGCGGCGCACCGGCCATGGGCTGTTTGATAGCAATTGAGGAGGGCCCAATCATAACGTGCTAGGTCAAAGCTGGGTTGACGCTTGCAGGGGTCTGTGATGAGGTGTTTGTTCTTTACCTCAGCTGACTGCCAACTCTGTTTCCAAGAGTCTGGAACAGAGAAATTCAGTGTAGGCGTAGCGGACCAGATTGGGTGACGAGACGTCAAGCGTTGAACAGGGTGGGTGAAGATATCCGCGTATATTGGCAGGTTCGGTCGAGCATAGACGTGGGAAATGAACTTAGATGATGCCGCATCCCGACGAATATCTGGCGGGGCGATGTTGCTAAGAACTGGCAGCCATGGAACCGGGGTGGAACGGATGGTTCCAGAAATTATCCTCATGGAGGAATATAATTTGGAATCGACCAAGTGGACATGGGGGCTACGGAACCATACTGGGTCACAGTATTCTGCAGTTTTGAAACCAAAGAAAGACCCAACACTGGCCGCCAGCTATAGACCAATTTCTCTCCTCTCCGTGTGTTACAAACTCCTTGAGAGGCTGCTTCTCAAGCAGAATTTCTCCTCTTACAAATTCCTATCACCCGCCCAAGCTGGTTTCCGACCAGGAAGATCTACCTGCGAACAAGTCCTGGCCCTCTCAACTTACAAAAAAAAAAAAAAAGTGGATTCCAGAAGAATTTAAAGACGGGTGCTGTCTTTGTTGATCTCACAGCAGCCTATGACACGGTCTGGCATCGTGGTCTCCTAGTCAAGATCTCAAGATGCCTGCCTCCATGGGTGGCCAACACTATATCATTTCTCCTCCAAAACAGAAGATTCCAGGTGCATCTGGGTGACAAGTCTAGCAGATGGAGACTTGTCTCAAGTGGCCTCCCCCAGGGCTCTGTTCTGGCTCCTACGCTATTTAATATTTACATCATTGGGGGGTCGGGCGGTGGCGCAGTGGGTTAAGTGCATGTGGCGCAAAGCGCAGGGACCGGCGTAAGGATCCCGGTTCGAGCCCCCGGCTCCCCACCTGCAGGGGAGTCGCTTCACAGGTGGTGAGGCAGGTCTGCAGGTGTCTATCTTTCTCTCCCCTTCTCTGTCTTCCCCTCCTCTCTCCATTTCTCTCTGTCCTATCCAACAACGAATTGTGTCAACAAGGGCAATAATAATAGCCACAAAGAAGCTACAACAAGGGCAACAAAAGGAGGAAAAAAATGGCCTCCAGGAGCGGTGGATTCATGGTGCAGGCACCGAGCCCAGCAATAACCCTGGAGAAGGAAAAAAAAAAAATTTACATCATTGACCTCCCAGAAACTTCTTGAAGGAAGTACATCTACGCCGATGACATCTGCTGTGCAACTCAGGCATCCAAGTTCGACATCCTCGAGGAAACACTCACGAAAGACATGTCTCTGATATCTGATTACTGTAAAAAATGGTGACTAATCCCTAGCACTGCAAAAACGGTATCATCTGTTTTCCATCTACACCATGCCTCAGCCTCATGTGAGCTTAATGTGCAGCTTGACGATACGAGAATCCGGCATGAAGCCCAGCCAGTCTATCTTGGCGTTACTCTCGATCGCACTCTGTCATTTCACGAACATCTCATAAAAACTGCAGCAAAGGTGGGCGCGAGGAATAACATCATTGCAAGACTGGCCAGCTCCTCATGGGACGCGAGCGCTTCCACACTACGATCATCATCTCTGGCATTATGCTATGGATCAACCTGCCAATGACCATGTCTAGTCGAGAAGCAATTACAGAAGCCAGTCTTTCCACATAAGAAATCTTTGGTCCATATTCCCAGAGGGATAAAGAATAGAAAAGCTTTCAATGGAGGTGGGTGGGTATGGAACTCTGGTGGTGGAAATTTAATTGTATGGAACTGTATCCCTCTTATCCCATAATATTTTCAATCATTGTTAAATCAAGAATTTAAAAAAATTGAAAAAGAAGGGGAGGGGAGAAGGAAGGTCAGTTTAGAGTAAGAGTCTACTCTGAAAGAAAACAAGGTGTGACTATAGTCACACAGGCACTGCTTTGGGTTGATTAGAGAAAATAATAACCTAGAGTGGAGACTCTCCTACCTTCTTCCAAGTTGGTTGCAGAAGTTTCAGCCACTACGGAAAGATCTATAAATATGCAATGTCTGTACTGGCTTCTAGGGTTGTGTTGGGAGAATTGTTCATCCTTTTCCTAAGAAGTCTGCTTAATTTCAGAGTTATGTTAATGCATTAATTCTTGCAAAACATTTAACCCCTACTCCTCTGATTCTGATATTTGCTCTGTATTTTAATGTAGAAATAAGAGAGTGCTATTTGTTGAGACACATCAAATTCAAGTTATTGACAACCTGATTTAGTAAAGAAATAAATGAACACATATAGGTTTTTTTGTGTGCTTTAAATGTTTACAAAGGAATACAGAAATGCACAAGGATAGAGCAGCTGTGTTTCTCTCCTCTCCTTTCCCAGGTCAACTAGGAATACCAAAGGAGATCATCTGGGACCGCAACAAGGCAGGACTAGAACAAATTCAGAAACCCACCAAAACACATATTAGTGCAAATATGTGTGGCTCAAGGACAGAGAGGGGCCTAGGGAGAGATTAAGTGGCTCATAACAGTCTGGCAGTTTACTAGTTGAGGAACCACCTCCAGTCTGTTTTACCAACAAAAAGACTGCTGAAGGGAGGAGAGGAGTCCCCTAAGATTTACCAAATACAACTGTGAGTTTCCATTGTTTCTGCCCTCAGAAGCTGGAGCAGCAGGGGGGACGCCCTATGCTAACCAGAAAACTCAGGGTAAGAGCTACACCTTCGTGGCCTAGCGGTGGGGCTGTGTAGTGGGAGCCTTTCCATGTTGTTCTCTTGATGAGAACATAGTGAATAGTTGCCTCAGAACCTACAGACTATAAATGGGACTTGTTTAGAAACTTACAGGGCCCAGCAGTGCTGCCCGGCTTGGCAGAGAAGCTGTGCTGATCCTGGAGCTTTGGAACCTTAGGGTGTGATAGTCTCTTTGCATAACCACTGCATTATCTCTCCACCTGTTTTACCTATTGGTCAGGAGTGAAGAATTAAGCTAAAAAGCCTACTTATAGTTTAAAAGTTCCCAGGCTCCCATAGCCTAAAGGGAAGAAAAAGAATAAAAGAAGCTTTTAAAGCTACTGTGCTCCAACTCAGGGATTAAAATAATATAATATAATACCACTACCCAAACCAAGAGACCACTCACAGAATGGGAGAAGACTTTTTACATGCCATACATCAGTCAATAGTTTAATAATCAAAATATATAGTTTACCAAACTCAACAACAAGAAAACAAATGACCCCATCCAAAAATGGGGAGAGAACATGGACAGAATATTCACCACAGAAGAGATCCAAAAGACTGAGAAACACATGAAAAAATGCTCCAAGTCTTTGATTGTCAGAGAAATGCAAATAAAGACAAGACTGAGATATCACTTCACTCCTGTGAGAATGTCATACATCAGAAAAGGTTGCAGCAACAAATGCTAGAGGGGTTGTGGGGTCAAAGGAACCCTCCTACACTTCTGGTGGGAATGTAAAATGGTCCATTCTCTGTGGAGAACAGTCTGGAGAACACTCAGAAGGCTAGAAATGGACCTACCCTATGATCCTGCAATTCCTCTCCTGGGGATATATCCTAAGGAACCCAACACACCAATCCAAAAAGATCTGTGTACACATATGTTCTTAGCAGCACAATTTGTAATAGCAAAACCTGGAAGCAACCCAGGTGTCCAACAACAGATGAAAGGCTGAGCAAGTTGTGATATACATACACAATGGAATACTACTCAGCTATTAAAAATGGTGACTTCACCATTTTCAGCCAAGCTTGGATGGACCTTGAAAAAAATCATGTTAAATGAAATAAATCAGAAACAGAAGGATGCATATGGGATGATTTCACTCTCAGGAAGAAGTTGAAAAACAAGATCAGAAGAGAAAACACAAGCAGAACCTGAACTGGAATTGGCGTATTGCAGCAAAGTAAAAGACTCTGGGGTGAGTGCGTGGGGGAGATTACAGGTCCAAAAAGGATGACAGGACCTAGTGGGGGTTGTATTGTTATATGGAAAAGTGGGAAATGTTATGCAAGTACAAACTATAGTATTTCCTGTCAAATGTAAAACATTAATTCCCCAGTGAAGAAATTTTTAAAAAAGAAATACACAAAGATAGAAAACTAATATTAATTCTAATGCAACCCTGACTTTTCTCCCCTCTGATGTTGAGTTGGCAAATTTAATGTATTCTATGACCTCTATTTTACCCTGTTAATCCACTCATTCATAAACGTTCATGGTCCTATTGGTGATACTTATTTTAGAGAGGTACTTAGAATATTATTCACATATTTTTGGTCAATAAAATTCTAGGTTTTTAAAAAACAATTATACTTTTTAGATTTGTGTATTATTTTTTATTTTTATTTTTTGTCAGTGATTTAATAATGATCAACAAGACTGTGGGATAAGAGAGCTTAGAACTCCATACAATAACTTGGGTCCATCTGCTTATCAGATGTCAGGCACAGGCAAAAACTAGTAAATTGGAGTTCAGAGCCCTCTGGTCAGCTTTCCCTAACACTTATCCCCCTCCAATTTTTTTATGTGGTACAGAAGATGGGAGTTCTGGCTTCTGTAATTGCTTCTCTGCTGGACATAGAGACCGACAGGTCAATCCATACCCCCGGCCCTTTTCATTCTTTCTCTAGTGGAGTAGGGGTCTGGAGAAGTGAGGTTTCAGGACATGGTGGTGAGGTTGTCTGCCCAAGGAATCCAGGATGGAATCATAGTAGCATCTGCAATGTGGTGACTGAAACGTAGTAAGATATAAAGCAGGGCAAGTTGTTAATAAGCAGGAACCCAAAAGTAGGAACAGAGTAGAAGAGATTAGGGATCCTAGGAGTGGAAAGAAGCTAGGAAGTCTATTTTAGGTATGTTCTCATAGGCTTTAATAATTTTTGCTAGAGCTTGATAGCTAACATGCATGTGAACTAAAAATAATGTTTGGGAAGATGGTGTCAGAGATGAGAATAGAATTCGAAAGCTGGATCAGGGCACAGAGTATATATAAGAAAGTATATGAATACAGTTAACTATTTACCCTATCGATTTGACCTAGGGCCTATACATTTAGTACAGGAATCTGTGTAACCTCCAAGTCCCTGTCAGTCTGAGCTCACAGTCCATAGTCACATCTGGGAACATTCTAGGCTATACTCACTTCAAGACCAGTATTCTTCAAGTGGCAGAGTAGGCTGACTAAGCCTCCCTTTGAAGAGTGGGGCAGTCTATACCATTGGTACTTTATAGTGAGGATAATGTCCTTCAGAGACCCACAAGATAATGATGTTCCTAATGGAAGTGACCAGGGGTGGTTGAGAGAGGGATCTATTAGAGGTCTTGGCCCATACTGTCTATGGAGGAATCCAAGGATTCTCTGACTAGGGTCCCAGGTGATGCAGTCACTTGGTTTTGACCAAAAAGGCCATCATTAAGTGAGCTAATCTCTTGCCATTATCTAGCAATAATAATAATAGTCCTTTAATAGTTCCAATAATAGTCCTTTATCTGATGAGCTTAGACTTTCTCCCAGCTCTTAAAGTGTTGAGCGTTATTAGTTGTATCTAAACTGGCATTAGGTTTATGAGGTCTGGCCTCCAGTTAGGGAGGAAATACACCTGGGATTTTAGTGTAGTCTAAGTTAACCTCAATTTCTACTGCATTTACTTATTGATTTTAATAAAGGTTTTCATAGGGAGAATAGTTACCCTTTAGTTGATATATTTTTTTCAGTATATCTTTTGACCAAGGAACAGAATTGAGAGTCCATAAATAATCCCCCATACCTATAGACATCTAATTTTTGACAAGAGGGACCAAAGTATTAAATGGAGAAAGGAGAGTCTCTTCAACAAATGGTATTGGGAAAATTGGGTTGAAACATGCAGAAGAATCAAACTGAATCACTAGAGTTCACCACACACAAAAGTAATTAAAAAAGGACTTGGATGCTAGACTTAGAGGAAAATATTGGCAGAACTCTTTTCATCTAAATTCTATAGGCATCTTCAGTGATACAAATCTAATTGCAAGGAAGTCAAACACAAAAATAAACCAATGGTGTACTGTTGAAAAGCTTCTGCATAGCAAAAAAAAAAAAAATCCAAACAAAGAGACTCCTTACAGAATGGGAGAAAATCGTTATATGCCATACATCAGACAAGAAACTAAAATATATAAACCTCACCAAACTCAGCAACAACAAATATGACCAAAAAGTGGGGAAAGGATATCAATAGACTATTCAACCAATAAGAGACCCAAAGGGCCAACAGACATATGAACAAAATGTTTTTTATATAAATATATAGCAGCATTTAGTAAACAGTAGTTGTAACAAATAGCAAGTGATCATTATTTTGAATACTGTTACAAAACACTTTATAAATGATTCTCAACTTCCCCCCTCAGCATAGAAATAAGATCCCAGCTTCATATATGCAGCACAGAGCACTGTCTTAAGTCTATGTCACTTAAAATTAAGATGCAGAGTTTCTGAGTAACCTGGTCAAGATCATACAGTAAGAAAATGTTTACGTCCAAGTTTTATTACCAAAGTTCATTTCAGAGAAATAAAATTCATTTAATTCAGACAAACACAGAAAATCAAAGTGTTTCTTCTTGATTTGCATGGAAATACTGCTGCACTAAAGGAAAACTGAACTCAAAAGGCTTATTTGGAAACTCCTCAAGAGAAATGTGGGAGGAAGTGGCTGAGTCCTTTCACAACTAGTCAGAACTGTCCATGGTGCTTGAGAGGATGTAGTTATGTAGGGAAGAACAGAATGTAGCTTTCCTTTATTCCTCAGACAATTGTCACTTGAGAGACTGAACAACAAATTGAAACATCTTGTTCCAAAGGAAAAAGAAGTCATGTGAGGACTTCTTCTCTTATACATAACTATCCTACCAATGTTCAAAACTGTTGTAACTAAAAATTAAAAGGGGCTTTGTCTATGGCACATAATGGATGCAGCTGAGGGATGGCGGGGAGTAGGTTTAAAGGAATCAAGGTTTTATTAGGACACTACAGAAGTATGGGACATTATTTTAGGTACTGCAAAATAAGCATTTATCATCAGGGGTTAAGAATATGCTAGTCCATAAAGTCCATGAGTAATTATCAAAAGTTCAGCCCCATGAGATAAACAATTATCAGCTGAGATATAGGTTGCTCATGACTGTAGAGGAGTCTTAGAGTTTACTGGCTAGCTGAGCCACACATGTTCAGTTCCCAGGAGAAGTAGCTGAAATGCATCTGTCCAGGAGGAAAAGCAGCAGCCAAAGAGAGCAGACTTCCAGCTGGCTGTGTTATTCAGTCCACCCACAATGCTTTGTGCATTTACACAGATCGGATCCATCCACAGTTCATTGTGCATTTGCACAGATCACTGTATGCTTTGTTGCCAAGGCTGACGTCAGCAGAGCGCTGTGCCTGACGTCCTGTGGTCGACCAGTCTACTGCATCACAACACAAAACTACACTGAAATGACTTCCAAGTAACAATGAGTTCAAGTAACACTGCCTAACAGATCTTTACAGAATAATGCCTCCTTCTTCAATAAAATAAAATAAGATAAAATAAAATCACACTTTAATTTTTTTTATTATTTTTTATTTAAGAAAGGATTAATTAACAAAACCATAGGGTAGGAGGGGTACAACTCCACACAGTTCCCACCACCCTATCTCCATATCCCACCCCCTCCCCCGATAGCTTTCCCATTCTCTATCCCTCTGGGAGCATGGACCCAGGGTCATTGTGGGTTGCAGAAGGTAGAAGGTCTGGCTTCTGTAATTGCTTCCCCGCTGAACATGGGCGTTGACTGGTCGGTCCATACTCCCAGTCTGCCTCTCTCTTTCCCTAGTAGGGTGGGTCTCTGGGGAAGCTGAGCTCCAGGACACATTGGTGGGGTCTTCAATCCAGGGAAGTCTGGCCGGCATCCTGATGACACCTGGAACCTGGTGACTGAAAGGAGAGTTAACATACAAGGCCAAACAAATTGTTGAGCAATCATGGACCCAAAGCTTGGAAAAGTGGAGAGGAAGTATTAGGGAGGTACTCACTGCAAACTCTAGTGTACTTCTGCTTTCTTACTTTGGTGCCATACTCCAAACTCAGTCAATTTCTGCTTTGCGTTTCTACTTCTTTTTTTTTTTTTAAATGCATAACATTCTCCAGATTCCCATTTAACAATACAACCCCCACTATTTCATTCATCATTTTTCATGGACCTGTACTCTCCCCACCCACCCACCCACCCCAGAGTCTTTTACTCTGTTGTAATACTCCAATTCCATTTCAGGTTCGACTTGTGTTTTCTTTTCTAATCTTGTTTTTCAACTTCGGCCTGAGAGTGAGATCATCCCATATTCATCCTTCTGTTTCTGACTTATTTCACTCAACATGATTTTTTCAAGGTCCATCCAAGATCGGCTGAAAACGGTGAAGTCACCATTTTTTACAGCTGAGTAGTATTCCATTGTGTATATATACCACAACTTGCTCAGCCACTCATCTGTTGTTGGACACCTGGGTTGCTTCCAGGTTTTGGCTATTACAAATTGTGCTACCAAGAACATGTGTACACAGATCTTTTTGGATGGATGTGTTGGGTTCCTTAGGATATATCCCCAGGAGGGGAATTGCAGGGTCATAGGGTAGGTCCATTTCTAGCCTTCTGAGAGTTCTCCAGACTGTTCTCCACAGAGGTTGGACCAATTGACATTCCCACCAGCAGTGCAGGAGGGTTCCTTTGACCCCACACCCTCTCCAGCATTTGCTGCTGTTACCTTTTCTGATGTGTGACATTCTCACAGGAGTGAAGTGATATCTCATTGTTGTCTTTATTTGCATTGGATGTTAGACCAGAAACTATCAGATACTTAGAGGAAAATATTGGCAGAACTTTTTTCTGCATAAATTTTAAAGACATTTTCAATGAAACGAATCCAATTACAAGGAAGACTAAGGCAAGTATAAACCTATGGGACTACATCAAATTAAAAAGCTTCTTCACAGCAAAAGAAACCACTACCCAAATCAAGAGACCCCTCACAAAATGGGAGAAGATCTTTACATGCCATACATCAGATAAGAGTTTAATAACCAACATATATAAAGAGCTTGCCAGACTCAACAACAAGACAACAAATAACCCCATCCAAAAATGGGGGGAGGACTTGGACAGAATATTCACCACAGAAGAGATCCAAAAGGCCAAGAAACACATGAAAAAATGCACACTTTAATCTTCAGAATCTTTGAATATGTTCTTTTCTATGACAAAAGGGTATTTGCAAATATAACTAAAGTCCTTGAGAGAAGGTACAATCCTGAAATACCATCTCACACAATTTTTATCTTCTTTTATTTTTTTCTTCTTTCTTTCCATCTTTCTCTTGTAAGATAGAGAGGCTGCAGAACATAAACTTCTAAGCTTCTGCTAATATAATGGGGACTGGATCTGAACCAGGTTGCACACATGACAAAGCAGAGCACTATCCACTGATCCTCACATGACTTCTTTATTTTTTTCGTTTTTTTTAATTACTGTTGTGTTAATGGTTTCCATGATAGTCTTTAGTCTTTAACACATATGCACAGCCTCTTCTCTTCCCTCAATAAAAGTCCAGGAGACACAACAGGCTCCCAATGTCCCTTCATCCTGTCCCTCCCCTTTTTCTCCAGAGTTATTTGCTTTGGTGCATTATGTCATACCCAGTAAAAGTTTCACTGTATATTTCCCCTTTATTGTTCTTTGTTCTTAAGTTCCACATATAAAGGAGATCATTCAGTAATTGTCTCTCTTTCTGGATTATGTCACTAAACATGATGCCTTCAAGTCCTGACCATGAATATTGCAAAGGAGAAGACCTCATAATTTAAAAAATATATATTTATTGGATAGATATATAGGCAGAAATTGGGAGGAAAGTGGAAGATGGAAACGGAGAGAGACAGAAAGACACCTGCAATACTGTTTCACCATTCTCAAAACTTTCTCCCTCAGGTAGGGCCTGGGGGCTTGAACCCATGTCCTTGAACACTGTAATATGTATTCTCAACCAGGTACTTCACAGTCTGGCCCCAGGACCTCTTATTTTTTTAACAACTGTATAGTACCCCATTGTGTATATGTAATGCAACTTCCTTAGCCATTATCTGTCACTGAGCAACCAGATGGGTTGCTTCCAAGACTGAGCTATCGCAGACTGTTTTGCATAGCTTTTTTCAGACAGGTGTTTTTGATTTCCCTGAGTAAATCCCTAGGAGAGGGATTGCTGGGTCATAAGGTAGGTCCGTTTCTAGAGTTCCGATGAATCTCCAGACTGTTTTCCATAGCAGTTGTACCAACTTATATATAGCAATGTAGGAGAGTCCTTTTCCCTCTCTAATAGTTAATGTCTCTGCTGTAATTAAAATAAAAGGGACTTTGCTGTGTCACATAAAGGACTTGGCTGTGGCATAGCTGGGAGAGGGTTTAAACAATCAAAACTTTGTTATGGCAGTCAGTAGTATGGGACTTAATATATTAGGTACCACAAAATAAGAAATTATAGGCAGGGGTAAATAAGCTAGTCTCAGAGGTCCATGAATTAGTTACCAAAAGTTCATTCCCATGACATAAACAATTATCAGCATAAGTATAGGTTACTCATATGGCTATAAAGGAATCTTAGAGTTTACTGGCTAGCTGAGTCACATGTGCTCAGTTCCCAGGAGAGGCAGCTATGGTGGGCACCTTGAGCACCCTGAGCCGAGATGCGTCTGAACAGGAGAAGAAGCAAGAGCCAAAAGGGCCAGACTTCCAGCTGGCTGTGTTTAAGTCCATTCGATGCACCCACAATCCATTGTGTGTTTGTGCAGATTGTAATATGTTCTGTTGCTAGGCTGACGTCAGCTGTGTGCTACATCCAACTTTCTATCATCAGCTGGTATACTGTGTCACACATATTTCTGTCTTTGATAATGTGTGGCATTCTCACAGGTATAAAGTGATATCTCATTGTTTTTATTTACATTTTCCTGGTCACCAGTGACTTTGAGCATTTTTTTCATATCTGTAGGCCCTTTGGATCTCTTCCTTGGAGAATATTTTGCCCACATCTACTCTTCCTGCCCCTATTTTTCTTTTCTTTTTTTTTTAGTTTACCAAATTCTTTTTTTTAATTTATTTTTTAAATTTATTTTTATTTAAGAAATGATAAAATAACAAAACCATAGGGTAGGAGGGGTACAACTCCACACAATTCCCACCACCCAATCTCCATATCCCATCCCCTCCCCTGATAGCCCTCCCATTCTTTATCCCTCTGGGAGCATGGACCCAGGGTCGTTGCGGGTTGCAGAAGGTGGAAGCTCTGGCTTCTGTAATTGCTTCCCCGCTGAACATGGACGTTGACTGGTCAGTCCATACTCCCAGTCTGCCTCTCTCTTTCCCTAGTAGGGTAGGTCTCTGGGGAAGAAGAGCTCCAGGACACATGGGTGGGGTCTCTGTGGCATCGCGTTTCCCTCCACCATGGGAATCTTTTCGTTTTATGAGGAGGTGTCCCAGACATTATCTCCTTCTCTCCTGGGACAGAGTCACGCTCTCAGAGATGCATTAATTTTCGCTACACCGTGGGTTCTCATAACTATAATCGCGACTTACAAGATATGTACAACGTGGTCTGCCTTGAGGATACGCGACTTTAAGGCTGAGATACAAGAGTTAAAGCATATGTGCTTAAGACTTAGATGCCCTAAGCGATCAGCAGCTAGACCCAAAGCTTCCGTTCCCACTGACATGCACATGTGTTCGGAGGCTCCTCCTTTGACCCCACCCCCAGCTGATCCTGCAGGCCCAGTTCCGGTTTCCGTTTCTCTAAACCCGCCTTCTGTTGACCCCGTGGTTCTGGTATCCGCCTCTCTAAGCCCACTTTCTGTTGACCCCATAGTTCCAGTTCCTGCTTCCCTAAATCCTCGCCCTGCTGATACGTCATCATTAAGAGACCTTGTGGCTGAGATACGAGAGTTAAAGGATATTTTTTCAGCATTTAAGGACCTTAAACCATGTGCAGTCTGCCCCGAGAGCTCTGTCCCCGTAGATACGTGTTCAGTTTCCCCTGCGACCACTACAGCAGTTTCCATGGCACCTTCCACTTCCATAGCTCTCTCCCCAGCGTCATCGAACCAAATCCACACCTTCCTGGTAAACGTGGCCCCCTCTAGACAGAACCCTCAGGCATGGCACTCATACACCTCTAAAGAGCTCAGAGAACTCAGACAAGTGGTCAGGGATGACGGAATTCATGCACCATGGACTAAGTCCATTTTAAGGAGTTTTTATCAGCACCTTAACACCTCCAGGACTGGAAAGACCTGGCTTGTGCTGCACTCCTAGACCCCCTCTACCTTCAGTGGACAGCGTGCTTCTGCGACGAATGCTCTAGACAATTGCAGGAAAATAGTAACAAACAGGTAGAATGGAATTTTGATGCTCTGTTTGGAGCAGTAGTGTTTGAATCCAGAACTCAGCAGGCAGAAGCTAGGTTTCCAACAGGTTATTTTGAACAGGTACGCATCTGTACAACACAAGCATGGGAAAGGGTGACCCCACCCAATGTAAATTCATCAGTTTCCATTAACTCTCTTCGCCAAGGCACTGATGAATCATTAGCAAGCTTCATCTTAAGGGTGAGGACAAACTTAGAGAGAAAGGCTTATAATCCTGACGTCCGCTCTCTACTCCTGCGCTCTATTGTCTGGGATGACATGATACCACAATTCTGTCAGGCATGCCTTAATCTTAAATACCTACACCCAGATAATTGGATTTTAGCTACACAGGAACTTACATCAGGCAATTATGGGGCACCCGCTACGACACAGGTTTATGCAGTTACCCCATGTAATCAAAACGGGGCCTGCTTTCAGTGTGGTCGCCAAGGGCACTGGCGTAACCAATGTCCAGATAAGCTGCGACCACGCCTCCAGTCAGGGCAACCCCGCCTCCAGTTAGAGCTACCACGCCTCCAGTCAGGGCAATCCTGCCTCCAGTCAGGGCAACCCCACCTCCAATCAGGACAACCCCGCCTTCAGTCAGTGAGTCAGAAGCCACGTACGGTCTGTCCAAGATGTTGTAAAGGGTTTCACTGGAAGAGAGATTGTTGGTCAAATTTTCACAAAGATGGCACACCCCTGAATGGTACAAATTCAGGGCCTGAGATTTTGTGGACCACTCCTGTTTTAGAACGAGGTCACCCTTCTATGACAATAAAGATTGGCAATATTCCTTTTAAATTTTTGATTGACACAGGGGCATAAAGATGATTTTAAGGCAAGAAAAGGCTCCCTAAGATTGGGAACTCCTTCCTGGACCCAGTATACATGGAGTAAGAGGGGGGACCCCATCATTTTGCACACGAGATTCGCTCATGTGGGAAGACCTGGAAGGCTCTACCGGACACTTCCATCCTTTGGTAGCTGAAATCAGCACCAACCTACTGGGCAGAGATCTTCTGGAATGTCTTGATGTTAGGATATCCACAGATGCCTCTGCAGAGCGTAACACTCGCTCCTGCGAGACCAGATCTAATCAGCACCCCCAATACTAGCTGCCACTGTTCGGATGCAAACTCCCCGCTTAGGCTGGCTTTCTAATGAGCCTGTCTGGGTGGAACAGTGGCCTTTACCTAGGGATAAACTAGAAATTTTAAAAGAGCTCGTCTGAGAGCAGTTGTCCTTGGGACACATTCGTCATTCTCGAAATCCATGGAATACTCCTGTCTTTGTGATTAAAAAGCGCTCAGGAAAATGGCGCCTATGTGGACCTGACCTGCGCATCTCTCAGATAAGTGAAGACAATTTGGCTACCTATGTACTATGGCCTTCTCTTCTGCTTATGAAGAGATCTCCAAAGGCCTCTGCCCTTTCTTCACGAGACTGTTTCGCTGTTTCTGAAACATTTATCTCTGGACCACTCTGTGGTTTCTGCCCAATGCCAGCCTGCATGAGCCGGCTTTCTGCCACGTAGCACGGGGCATTGGGCTCCGGCTCCCTCCACGCTGCTCAGCCGACATGGCAGGGCCATGGGGCAGGGCGGCGGCAGCCTATCCTGGCTGCCACCCCGTGGCACCTCGGCCCGCACCCTCTGCAAGGCTGGCCCGCCCTCCTTCGTGCTATGAAGTCTGGATGGATCCCCAGACCCCCCCGGAGACCGCGGGCTCCCTGCCAAAACTGGGCCCCCTGGCCAAGATCTCCAGCTTGGGTCTGAAGGCAGACAAGCTAGAATACACAGAGATTCATGCAGAGATCGCAACCTGCAATTCCTAGAAGTGAAGCTGCCCAAGAGGCCACCGCTGGACAATGCACTCCCTGAACAGCTAAGACAGTACAGACCTAAATTCGTGTTTAAAATGACATGTCTTCGTAACAAAAGTTTCTCTCCTTGTGTATTAAAGACTATGTTTATGTGTGTGTTTAAAGTTTGGTAAACAGTAACTTTAAGCTTAAAAATGTAACTTTAAGGCTAAATTCTTACCAGGCAAAGTTAAATGAAAAAGGTTTTCAACGTAATTCTCATAAAGATAAAATTAACTTACATTTAAAGTCTGAGGTAAAAATTAGTTAAAAATCAATATATTTTAACTAAGTTGGTCAAAAAAAAACCTGTGCACACCTGGGGTGTGTCTCCATCTTGAATGGATGTAACAAAAGGTTAAAAAGACGTTGCTGTTATGTAAAAGTCTCAAATTCCTTCTCAATTAAAAATGTTAGGTTGCTATGGTTATGCTAATAATTCTCATGCCTGAGGCCTTTTTCATTCTATGGTTCATTTTTGCCTTTCCACATTTTATTGTTTGAACTTTAAATAGCCTTGGAATTGTGCTAGAAGTGACTTCCAATTGTGATAGAGTTATCAATTATGGTAAACTTCTAACCTGCTACAAGTTTTGTTTCATAAATAAGTGAATTGCAGCTGTCAAGTTCTCTACAGAAAAGCAGAATTCCGATGGCTGACATTCCACATCGAGACAGACATACAACAATTCACCCCTTGGCAATTCTTCGGTGGACATCTGCTTTGGACTTCTATCGGAATCACTGGTACACCTCGGACACTTTGCACAAAACTAGCAGCTTCCCTTATGCTGCTGGGTTCCTCAAACACTGACTGCAGCCATGCCTTGGGACTCTAGGCCTCACGCTCCCCCCATGCTAGAAAATGCCCATTGAGACAAGTACGCCCCCCAGAGGCAGGAGATGTTTTTTTAAGCTGATAAAGTTTTGCCCAGAGGCAAAAAATGGCCCCCTCAGGCCTTCCCTTGGCAGCACACTGGTTCTTGTTACTCGCTTACATGTTTCTCCATGTTTGTGCCAGTTTCTTTTTTGAAAATGCCTGTACGATATAGGTTTCTGTTCACCCCACACCCCTGATACTGTAGTCATTTAGTTAAAAACAGAAGGGAGAATTGTTGCTATGTTTCATATTGGTTTGTTCCCCTTCCCCCCAACACTGAGAGAATTGGTTTGGCCCTTAGTTTCGCGCCCCTCTTTCTCCCCGCCCCATATGCTAAGGATGGGCAGAGTCCCAGCAGCAGCCAGGGAGGAAGAATGATTGGGAAGCACATGGTGTGGTGATTTGCCCATTCATGAATAAAGATTAACCTGCAGCTTCTCAGACCAGCCGTGTGTCCCTGAGTCTCTGTCTCTATCTATTGCCATGAAGCTAGCCCAGCCAGCTGGAGCCTGTTGTATGCTTTACATTGGGTTCTAGTTCTCCCCTGCCAAGAGAATTGGATCAGTTCTGTTAGTTTTGCGGGCCTGCTTGGCCCCGCCCCTGGGAATCCCGAGAGAGGGTTTCAGAGTTCCAAAGTTCCAGAGTTCCAGAGTTGGAGAGTTGGAGAGTTGCAGAGTTAGAGAGTGCTGGCACTGCCGCCGTGGGGAAAAGAGACAGCAGAGTTCTGTTTGGTGATTAGTTTGGTTTAGTTTATGAATCGTTGTTCAAAAAGACAATAAATAGTTACTTATCATCACATTATTTGATAATTGGGTTGACTGAAAAGTCCTTTTGATAGGGTTTGCTGTATAGTACCCAGTATCTTGTATATAGCTGTGTCACTGGTTGCTTCTGATCTACTTGGTCTAGGCTTCTGAGAGAGTCCGTGTATCAAATACACAGCCTACATATTAAAAAGATTCAGTCTGTGTTTTAAAAACTTTGAGACATACAATTAATTTTCCCCCTCTCATAGTAATTAACTAGTGATTTATATGACTACACTTTACCAGGAGAGTACATAAACACCATTCCCACTACCCTAAGACTGTGTCCCATCAAGCCACCCACCCCCACCCCCACCGGCCAGGAAGCCGCATGTCTACCGCTCACCACAGGGTTTTTACTTTGGTGCCCTACTTTCAATTTAGTCACATCCTGCTTTTAGTTTCCCTTTCAGATCTTCTTTGTCAACTTATGTTGATGAGTGGGATCATTCCATACTCATCTTTATCTTTCTGACTTAGCTCACTTAACATAATTCCTTCTAGCTCTGTCCAAGATGGGTCAGAGAAGGTGGGTTCATTGTTCTTGATAGCTGTATAGTATTCCACTGTGTATGTATACCACAGCTTTCTCAGCCACTCATCTGTTGTTGGGCACCTGGGTTGCTTCCAGATTTTAACTATTATGAATTATGCTGCTATGAACATAGGAGTACACACCTCTTTTTGGTTGGGTGTTATGGAGTCCTTGGGGTATAACCCCAGGAGAGGAATTACTGGATCATATGGAAGGTCCATGTCTAGCCTTGTGAGAGTCTTCCAGACTGCTCTCCATAGAGGCTGGACCAGTTTAAATTCCCACCAGCAATGCAAAAGAGTTCCTCTGTCCCCACAGCCTCTCCAGCATTTGTTGCTGCTGTCTTTTTGATGAATGCCATTCTTATAGGAGTGAGGTGGTATCACAATGTTGTCTTAATTTGCATTTCTCTTACAATCAGTGACCTGGAGCAGTTTTTCATATATTTGTTAGCGTTTTTGATCTCCTATGAGGTGAATGTTTTGTTCATATCCTCTGCCAATTTACAGATGGGATCATTTGCTTTTTTGGTGGTAAGTTTGCTGAGCTCTTTATATATTTTGGTGATTAGTTTCTTGTCTGATGTATGGCACGTGAAGATCTTCTCCCATTCTGTGAGGGGTCTCTTTGTTTGTTTAATAGTTTATTTAGATGTGCAGAAGCTTTTCAATTTGATGTAGTCCCATTGGTTTGTTTCTGCTTTAGTGTTTCTTGCAATTGGGTTTATATCATCAAAGATGTCCTTGAGGTGTAGGTGGGAAAGTGTTTTACCAATGTTTTCCTCTAAGTATTTGACTGTTTCTGGTCTGACATCCAGGTCTTTGATCCATTTGGAGTTGACTTTTGTTTCTGGCGAGATAAAGTGGTTCAATTTCATTCTTCTGCATGTTACAACCCAGTTTTCCCAGCACCATTTATTGAAGAGAGCCTCCTTCTTCCATTTAGTGCTTTGTGCACCCTTATCAAAGATTAGATGTCCATAGGTGTGGCGATTTATTTCTGGGCTTTCAATTCTATTCCACTGGTCTGTGTGCCTATTTTTGTTCTAGTACCATGCTGTTTTGATGATGATGGCTTTATAATATAGTTTGAGATCTGGGAGTATGATCCCTCCATTTCTGTTTCTCTTCCTCAAGATGGTTTTGGCAATTCTAGGTGTTTTCAGGTTCCAGATAAATGATTGTAGTGTTTGTTCTATTCTCTTAAAGAAGCTTGGTGGAACTTTGATGGGTATTGCATTAAATTTGTATATGGCTCTGGGGAGAATATTCATTTTGATGATATTTATTCTTCCAGTCCATGCGCATGGAATGTCTTTCCATTTCTTGGTATCAGTTTTGATATTTCCTTGAGTAGCGACTCATAGTTTTCAGTATACAAGTCTTTCACTTCTTTGGTCACGTATATTACTTGGTATTTTATTGATTTTGCTGAAACAGTAAATGGGAGTGATTTCTTGATGTCTTCTTCTTCAGATTTACTGTTTGCATAAAGAAATGCCACTTATTTTTGTACATTGATTTGTAGCCTGACGCCTTGCTATATTGCCTAATAACTTCCAGTGGTTTTCTGCTGGATTCTTTACGTTTTTCTAGGTATACTACTATATCATCTGCAAAGAGTGATCACTTAACTTCTTCCCTTCCAATCTGTATTCCTTTGATTTCTTTCTCTTGCCTGATTGCTATGGCAATAACTTCTAATACTATGTTGAAGAGTAATGGTGACAGTGGACAGCCCTATCTAGTCCCCGATCTGAGGGGGAATGCTTTCAGCTTCTGTCCATTGAGTATGATGTTGGCTGTAGGTTTGCTATATATGGATTCCACTATCTTGAGGAATTTTCCATCTATTCCCATTTTTTGTAGAGTTTTGAGCATGAATGGGTGTTGCATTTTGTCAAAGGCTTTCTCTGCATCTATTGAGATAATCATGTGGTTTTTGGCTTTGCTTTTATTGATGTGGCAAATGACATTGATTGACTTACCGATGCTGAACCAGCCTTGCATTCCTGGGATGAATCCCACTTGGTTGTGATGAACAATCTTTTTGATGTGCTGCTGTATCCAGTTGTCCAAGATCTTGTTTAATATTTTGTCATTTATGTTCATCAGAGATATTGGTCTGTAGTTTTCCTTTATTGTTGTGTTCCTATCTGCTTTCGTATCAGGGTGGTGTTGGCTTCATAGAAGGTGGAAGGGAGTATTCCTGTTTTTTCAATCTTATGGAAAAGCTTAAGAAGTATGGGTACTAATTGTTTCCTGAAAGATTTGTAGAATTCGTTTGTGAAGCCATCTGGTCCAGGACTTTTGTTTTTGGGGAGATTCTTAATAACGGTTTCAATTTCTTTGACTGTTATTGGTGCATTTAGGTTTTTTATTTCTTCTTGGTTCAGTTTTGGAAGGGCATATGTTTCTAGGAATTGTTCCATTTCTTCCAGATTCTCTAGCTTTGTGGCATATAGTTCTTCATAGAAGTTTCGCATAATTTTCTGGATTTCTGTTGTGTCAGTTGTGATATCTCCTCTATCGTTTACAATTCTATTAATTTGAGTCTTCTCTCTTTTTTGTTTGGTGAGTCTGGCTAGGGGTTTGTCAATTTTGTTTAATCTTTCAAAGAACCAACATTTGGCTTCATTGATCTTTTGTATGGTTCTTTTATTTTCGATGTTGTTTATTTCTGCTCTAATTTTAGTGATTTCTGTCTTTCTGGTTGCTTTAGGGTTCCTTTCTTTCTCTTCTTCTAAGTCCCTAAGGTGTGCAGTATGGTAATTTATTTGAGTTTTTTTTGTTGTTTAATATGTGATTGTATGGCTATAGGTTTCCCTCTCAATACTGCTTTAGCTGTGTCCCAAATATTATGATTAACAAAGATACAAGAGAATTAAATGAAGAGAATGACAGACTAGACCTCTTGGACATTGTGTCTTCATTTTCATTTGTTTTCAGGAACATTTGAATTTCCTGCTTGAGTGCCTCTCTGACCCAGTGGTTCTTAAGGAGTATGTTGTTTAGTTTCCAAATTCTGTGACTTTTAATAATTTTCTGTTTGTTGTTAAATGTTAGTTTTACTCCATTGTGGTCTGAGAAGATACTTGGAATGATTTCAATGTTCTTGAATTTATTGATTCTGTCTTTGTGGCCTAACATGTGGTCTATCCTTGAGTATATGTTATGTGGATTTGAAAAGAATGTGTATTCCAATTTTTTGGGGTGAAGGACACTGAAAATATCCTAGAGGTCTAGTCTGTCATTCTCTTCATTTAATTTTCTTGTATCTTTGTTGATTCTCTCCTTTGTTTATCTGTCTAAGTGTGAGAGTGTGTGTTAAAGTCTCCCACATTTATTGTATTACTATTGATGTATTTTTGAAATTCTTTCAGTAGGTGCTTGATGTATTTAGTTGGTCCCTCATTGGGTGCATAGATGTTAATAATTGTTAAATCTTCTTGGCTGATTGATCCTCTAATCATTATGTAATGTCCTTGCCTATCTTTTATTACTTTATTTAATTTAAAATCTATTGTGTCTGAGATGATAATGGTTGTTACTGCCTTTTTTTGTTGTCCGTTAGCCTGTATGATAGTTTTCCATCCTTTCACTTTAAGTCTGTGTTTATCTTGTTGTGTCAGATGGGATTCTTACAAGCAGCATAGGTTGGGTTATGTTTTCTGATTCATCCCCCCACTCTTTGCCTTTTGATGTGTGAGTTTAAACCATTGACATTTATTGATATTATGGATTTAATGTATTGTAGAGCTATTGTTCAACAAATTTTTATTTGCTCTGATATATTACAAATATTATAGTGATGTTCTTGTTTATAAGAGGTCTTTTAGAGTCTCTTTCAGGGCCATTTTGGTGATTGTTGCCTCCTTTAACTGTTGTTTGTCTAAGAAGTTTCTGATCCCTCCATCTAGTTTGAATGAAAGTCAAGCAGGATATATCCTTGGTTGAAACCTTTTTTCATTCAGGCCTCGATAGATATCTTGCCATTCTCTTCTGGCTTTTAGAGTTTGAGTGGAGAAGTCTGCTGATAGTCTTATGGGTTTCCCCTATATGTGACTTTTTGTTTCTCCTCTGAAGCCTTTAGTATCCTTTCTTTATCCTTACTTCTTCTCATTGTGACTATGATGTTTCTTGGTGTCTTCAGGTCTGGGTTGATTCTGTTTGGAACTCTCTGGGCCTCTTGAATCTTGATGTCCTTTCTGTTATTCAGGTCTGGATGTTTTCTTCTATAATTTCCTCTAGAATATTTCCTTCCCCTTCCTCTCTTTCTTCCTCTGGCAGGCCAATTATATGAATGTTACTTCTATTGAGATCATCCCATATGTCTCTGTTGTTGTTTTCAGTGTCTCTCAATCTCTTTTTAAGCTCTTTCACCTCTTTCTTAGTTTTCTCTAACTCACCCTCTGTCTAATTCTGTTTTCTGCTTCTGTTAGTCTGCTTTCCCTTCCCTCGGCTTCTTTCCTCAGTTCATCTATTTCAGCTTTCAGTTCTCTAATTGTCTCAAGATAATCAATATTTTCCTTGGGGGTCTCAACTGTTGTTTCCCTAATACTGCCATTCCTTTCCTCCAATGATCTTTTCATTTATGTGATTAATAAGTTTATTATTGCTTGCATACTTTTCTTATCTATGGTTGCTTCTGGTTGATTTATAGTTTCTTCTGAGCTCTTGTCTTTATTCATTGTAGTAGCAGTTTTATTTGTTCTTGATCTACCCATTTTTTTGATTTATGTGTTTCTTATTGTTTTGTTCTGTTGTTCCTCAGTTGTTGTGTTTTGAGTACAAACAACACTGTACTAAATATCTTTATGACAAATGCAATCACCAACCTCAAAAATTACAATATCAACTGAAGCAAGAATTGAATTAGTTTAATCACTACCAGTTAGCCAAACAATATCTATAGTCCAGGAAAAAAATAGCAACGAAGTCCAAATGAAGAAGAAAGAGAAAGGAAAGAAGGGATAGCAAGAATATACAATTATGCAAATCTACTATCCACTGTATATTCTAGGGGTAGCAAGAGGATAAAGGAAAGTAGAGCACAGATACACACATAGAGAGTCCACTCTGAGTCAGATTTCTTCCCCAAAATAATTCACAAATGATTATCAGTGAATTCAGAAAGACAAAGAAGAAGGAAGACAAGATTAAAAAGAGCAATGAGAGAGACAAGAAAAAGATAAGAAAAAGAGCTGTAATAAAAGAGCAGTGAAAGGAAGGTTTTTAAATTTATTTATTTATTTATTTTATTTTTTTAATTAGCTAGGAGGAGGGAAAAGGAGAGAGTCTGTAGAGGAGGTAGGAGTAGTGAAACAAGTTCCTCTTGTAATGGATAAGATGACCAGTCACCTAGCAATGAAAGATACCCTAAGAGTTAATTCTGGTCGACCTAAAGGAAGGGGAGATAGAGATACACCTTCATATAATATTAATAATAAAATAGATCAAGGTAGAAAACCTGTCCCAGATTGCCTCAAGCCTCCTAAGCAGAGGCAGCTGATTGTTAAAAAAACCTCAGGAATAGACAAGAATAGCAGGAATAGACAGTTATGCAAACTACTATCCACTGTATATTCTAGAGGTAGCTAGAGGAGAAAGAGAAGTAGAGCAGAGATACACGCAGAGAGAGTCCACTCTGAGTCAGATTTCTTCCCCAAAATAATTCCCAATCATGTATCAGTGAATTCAGAAAGCTGAAGGAGGAAGCATGACAAGAATGATAAAAAGAAGAAAAAAGAGAGAGAGAGAGAGAAAAGAAAAAGATATGAAAAAGAACAGTAATAAAAGAGCAGTGAAAGGAAAGATTTATTTATTTGTTATTATTATTTAATTACCTATGTTGGGGGGGAGGGAGAGAGTGGGAAAGGGAGGTAGGAAGAGTGAAACAAGTTACTTTAGCAGTGGATAAGACACCTAGTCCCCTAGCAATGGAAAATACACTAAAAGTTAATTCTGGTCAACCTGAAGAAGAGGGGGAAAGGGATATACATTTATCTTGTATTGATAATAAAATAGAACAGAGTAAATAACCTGTCCTGTCTTCAGCTTGGATAGCTCCAGATTGCCTCAGGCCCCCTGAGCAGAGGAAGCTGATTGTTGAGGAAAAAAAAAAAAACACCTCTGATGGTCTTTCTCTGTCTGAGTAAGACTCTGCTTGGTGGAATATTTGTATCTGGAATTGGCTACTTAGAAAGAAAAAAGGCCAAAGGTTTCAGAAAGGAATAGAATTAGAATGAATGACACCCCCTGGTGGGACAGGAATCTTGGTAAAGAAAGAAGCTCAGCAGGGGAGCCTGCTAGTAGCAGATCTCTGGCCCCCAGGGAATGGTTTGGGGGTGAGGGGGGGAAGGGGTGTGCTTCGGGAATAATAATTAAAAATTTTTGTTTCCTTTCTTTTTACTCTATTTTATAACCCAAATTGAGTTATAGTCATCTCCTTGGTGTCACCGCTAGGACCCCTTATTGACTGTCCTGCTAAAGGCAAAAAAATCCTACTGTTTCCAGTAGATGTTGTCGGAGCTCAAGCCACTAGCAGCTTCTCATTCCACCATCCCCTGCCTCTATTTTTCAATGGAGTTGTTTGTCTTTTTATCATTGAGTTGGTGACTTCATTGTGTATTTTGGTTATCAGTCCTCTGTCTGCCATGACTCATAAAGATTTTCTCCCATTCTACGAGTGATTTCTTTTTTATGGTGGTGATTCTTTTTGCCATGCAGAAGCTTTTAAATTTGATATGGTCCCATTGGTCTATATTTGCTTTTGTTTCCCTTGCATCGGATTCAAATCAATGAAGATGTTGCAAACTCTTATGTGGAAGAGAGTTCTGCTTATAACAGGACTTTTTAAGAGCAAGTAGTTTTTCCAGATACAGAGTGTTGAGAAAAGGCACAAGGATATGGAGCATTGCTATATTTGAAGATGGAGAAAGGGCAAGCAGGAAGGAATGCAGGCAGTCTTCAGAAATTGAAAAGGGAAGGAGAACAGATTCTTCCCCAAAGGCAACCCTTCAAAAATGACCTCAAGTGCATACTTAAGGCATACTGCATTGGCATTTCCTTTTATGTGTTTTTCAAGGGAAAAAGCAAGGAAGATAACAACCATCTCAACTACCCAAGACACAGAATTGAATAGGGCAGGGTGGTGGTGCATCCGGTTGAGCCCATATTTTGCAATGCGCAAGGAACCAGGTTCAAGCCCCCATACCCACCTGCTGGGGAAAAGCTTCACAAGTGGTGAAGCAGGGCTGCAGGTGTCTTGCTGTTTCTCTCCCTCTCTATCTTCCCCTTCTCTCTCAATTTCTGACTGTCTCTATCATATAAAGATAATAAAGAAATTTTTAAAATAGTATATCCTGTGGGTTGTTTTGTTGTTGTTGCCACTGATTATCAATTTTGTTTGGCTTAATTTGAGAGAAAGAATTCAAATGCTGCAAAAACATAAACAAAACTTATCTGAAACAAATTTAAACTGTAAGAAAAATTGTCAGCTGAAGAATCTGCATTTAATATTTTATTTATTTTACTACAAGTAGGGACCATGGCAACTCTTGGGAAATAGGCCTTTGTTTTTTTATTTGTTTAAATAAGTATCTTTAGAATAGATATCTATTAGGCTAGAATTAGGTTGGGACTTTTATTATTTTTTTTCCTTACACACAGCATGGGCCATAAGCAATAACCTATGTATAGAACACCAGACACAGCTAATTCCCGAATTATCCTTGCCTGCCGCTTTTTCTCACACATTTCTTAGGAAGCCATCTGATCTGAAAGTATGTCAAATGCTTCTGCGGAAGGACTTTCAGCATTCTGACATCTTTGTAATAAAAGTAAAGATAGAGCATTCTAACTTAGAAGGACTGAATTTTTTAGGTTTGTTAAGACTGTAGATTTGAACAATTTATATGTTTTCCCCTGTTGGCTTATCATATTCCTGTATAGAATCTAGTAGAAAGTATCTTTACATCTGATTCTACCCTAAAACCATCATGTTAGTTTCCTTTCATTTGTATTTCCTTTGTATTGTTTCCTGTGTACACTGTGCTTTTTCTGAACAGTCATCTGTTGAATGCGAAACATATTTCTTACCAGGTGCTCTTTATGGATGGTTCATAATTTGGAAATAAAACGATACCTTAAGTAAATCCAGGAAAGTAAGATCCAAGATGACAGGGGCCATAGTGACAGTTGTCTCACTTCTGTCACATGTTTTCTGGCCAGCATGGAGAAGACCAGCACCCTAACCCTAACTCTAATATACTTAATAAATGTTTCATTTTAATTTGTTAAGATTTTTAGCAAGTTCATTTTAGAAATTCTAGGAGAAAAAAAAAAAGGAAAGCACAAGATAATTTTACTTAAGGATAATTTCCATCACAGTTTTGGCATATTCCTCCAAATAATTGCTGTATGCAGTCATATTCACTTTTATTACAGCCTGCTCTATAGAGAGTGTACTACATACTTGTTTGCTATTTATATACATTCATCTGCTCTAAGCCATAATGGTTTTTTTCCTACATTATTATCAGGGGCTCTGTTCTATTTCACAGTAAAAATGAGCCACAGCTTCTGTGACTAGTCACATAGAAGCATTGCCTGTGTCACAGATGCTCTATGTTTTAGCAGTTCAGGAAGACAGGGCCATATCACTTTTCTCCTCCCTCTCTCTTCTTCACTCTTCCTCCTCCTCCCCTCCCTCTTCCTCCTCCTCCTCCTCCTTCTTCTCTCTCTCTCTCTCTTTTGCTCTCTCTCTCTCTTTCGCTCTCTCTCTGTTTTGTTTTGTTGATATATTAGAAATATTCTAGGGGGTAGGCAGTGTTGTACCTGTAGAGCACAAACATCACGATGTGTATTGACCCAGGTACAAGCTGCGGTCCCTACCTGTAGAGGGGAGTTTTATGAGCAATGGAGCAGTGCTGCCAGTGTCTCTTTCTCCCTTTCTCTTCTCCTCCCTGTTTCACTCTGTCTATGTTACATAAAAAAAGAAAGGAAAAAATAAAAAAAGGAAATATGGCCATCAGGAATGGTGGATTCATAGTGACTTAAGCCCTAGCAAGAACCCTGGCGGCTAAAATAAAATAAAATGAAATGAAACATTCTAGAATGACTTTGTATGTGGTGACAAATATCCTTTATTTTAGAAGAGCCATATCCATGCAAGGTTATAAGGAAAAGAAAAGAAGATTAGAGAAGAGAAGAGAGAAGGAAAGGAAAGGAGAGAAAAGGAAAGAAAAGAAAAGAAAAAAGAGAAGGAAAGAAAAGAAAAGAAAAGAAAAGAAAAGAAAAGAAAAGAAAAGAAAAGGAAAGGAAAACAGTAGCCCTCCCTGGTACTTCCAGTATCAAGAGGGGAACACCATTTCCTAAGAAATCTCTAGGGGGCCCCACCCAGAGTGGTGCACCCAGTTAATCACACATAGACCATTGCTTCCCAACTGCAGTCAGGCCTCTTCCTGGGCAGGCCTCTTCTCCTCCTCTTTACCACCCTTGCCTCTCAATTTCTCTCTGTTTTACTTAACAAAATAAATAAATAAAAGAAAGGAAGAAAGAAAACCCTAGTAGTTGGTAGAAGAAATAGTTATATTGATTTGTCTACAAGGCAAAAAAAGAAAAGTGTGCATTGGAATTGAGACAAAACATTTCAATTCCTTTGTTTCCAATTTTAACTGACAATACCAACCCCTGACTTCTACTTCCTGATGTAGATAGCGGGCAGACCTAGACTGTGTTACTTTGCGGTGGGAAATTTACTTTCAAAGAAAAGTGACATAACCTGGTGCTTCTAAGAATTCTTTGGAAATTAATTTATTCTTGAGAATAATGATGGGAACTACCATGCATGGTGGTAAGACTAAATGCTGAATAGTGACAGGGATGACACCTCTATCATGTTCTGTGGAAATATTGTATTAAGTGGGGCCTAGATGTCTGCTAAAGAGAAATCCTGGCTGGGGGAGATAGCATAATGGCTATGCAAAAAGACTCTTAAGCCTAAGGCTCTGGAGTATGAAGGCTCAATCCCTAGCGCCACCATAAGCCAGACCTTAGCAATACTCTGAAAAAAGAAAGAAGGAAGGAAATAAAGAAAGAAAGGGAGAGAGAGAAAAGAAGAAGAACAAGAACAAGAATGAGAAGGAGGAGGAAAAGAAGAAGAAACCCTATTGGTACCCAGAGCTCTGTCTCCATACCCAACACTCTTATAAAATCCTCACTAGAAATGGTCATGAAGTTTAAATCCAAATGTGTCTCTCTCTCCAGGACTCACTATTACTACTGACTCTACAAGCACTGACATACTAGCAAATCTCCCTCTAGATGGGAACAGAATATTTTAAGTGATATCTATGAAACTTTCAAGTCAATTATACAATTTGAGTAAGTGAATATATTCTACAATGCCTAAGGATTGTTAAAATATATGAGACAGGTTAAATATTTACCAATTTGTTAAAGTGCTTTCAGTTTATTTATTTATTTTTTAATTTTTTATATTTATTTATTTTCCTTTTTGTTGCCCTTGTTTTTTATTGTTGTAGTTATTATTGTTGTTGTTATTGATGTTGTCATTGTTGAATAGGACAGAAAGAAATGGAGAGAAGAGGGGAAGACAGAGAGGGAAAGACAGATACCTGCAGACTTGCTTCACCACTTGTGAAGCAACTCCCTGCAGGTGGGGAGCCAGGGGCTCGAACCCGATCCTTACACTGGTCCTTGCGCTTGGCATCTCGTGCGCTTAACCCACTGCGCTACTGCCAACTCCCTGCTTTCAGTTTATTTGCTATAAAATTTTTATCTAAAAGTCCTTCCAATAAAACCCCAAGCTCAGAATTAACCTTGCAGAACAAAACCAATGATACAAGTAAAATACCCATCCAGGATAATTTGAAATCACCTGATTACTCAGAGATGAAGGCATGATTATTCCATGCTGGCCAAAGGGAAAGCATGGCTTACAAATCTGAATGGTGGTGGCAGGGCTGGAGTAGGGAGATAAGGTTCTTTTTTTCTGTCTACTCCAAGAAGAGCTGATCTATCTGTAGATAAGGGACTGGTTCTTGGCCCACATGGGTATGGCCCTTAGCACCCAGCATAGTTCTTACATAAAGCACACACTCTCAACTGTTTGCAGATGAGATGAGGATTAGGGAAAAGATTGTACAGATGTGCTATGATTCTTTATTACTTTGTTTTATTTTGTTTTGTTTTTACCAGAGCACTGATCAGCTCTCATTTATAGTAGTGCAGGGGGATTGAACCTGGGACTTCAGAGCCTCGGGCATGAGAGTCACTTTGCATAACCATTATGCTATCTACCCCCACCTACTGTGATACTTTAAGAGCCTACAACAATCCTTCTGCTGATGGCTCCTGGCAAGGTATAGATAAATAGGACCAGGAAGATGATGAGGATGAGCAAAATGAAAGCAATGATGATGTACTTCTTGTAATTCTTCCAGATGAGGTGATACAGACACTTGAAGGGACTCACAAACCAAGAGAAGGAGGTATCAGGGCGGCTGAAAGGGAAATGAGAAGATCAGGGAAGAAGTCATGTTGTTATCACACTGAACTTTCAGGATTCTGGGAAGTCTGCCTATCTCCCACCACCTGGGCTCCCACAAAGAGTCCTGAGAACAAACAGATCATTTTGTCCTGAAAGAGAAACAACCTCACACTTTGGATAGTGATTCCTGCATCATTTTAAAGGCTGATCCAGAGGAGGGCAAGAGCTGAGTTAGACCCAGTCAAACACATGTGACTGCCTTCTGTCTCTCCCACTCTAACCAGTTCAAGCACCTTGTCCATGAAGTATGTGCTGACCACACATTCATAGTGATCCCCATCATTCTGAATTCCTATCTCACCTTTCTTTTGACTTAGCCCCTTTTCTGAACCTAAGGCCATTTCTTGTGTATACTCTCCTATACTATTTGATGAGTCTGAGTTCTTCCGAACTAGACTGGAAGCCTCTAGGAGGGATAACTTATATACTATATTTTTCTGTGTTCTTATCAGTGCTTTTCTTTTGTTTTAGTGAGTATGCATTGCAGGAACACAATAAGTACAACTGAATTAATGAATGAATGACTAAGGACACATTATGTCCCTAATACGTGAAGGTTGCAGAGAAGAGATTTCTCAGCTTGAAAAATTGGGATTTGGGGGAATAAAGGCAATTTGAAATAGTTTGTATATATATTTCATGTAAATGCTTACTTACTTTTCAATCAGAATGTAGTTGTGAATTAAATGAAATAGATGACAATATCTTTTAATAATTGTATTTCTGGGGATTTATTTTTTCAGTAATAATATATAAATGGGGAAACGATTTAAGTCATATTATGTTAATGGAAAAAGACAGGAGGAGATCAAACATCTAATTATGGGATGGCAACCAAGTTAGAATCAGGCATCAAGTTAGTGTAATATTCCACAACTATTAAATAAGCATAGTTATAACAACTATGGCAATAGAGGCAAACTTTTTCTTTTTCCTTTTCTTTCCTTTCTCTCTCTCTTTCTTTATTCCTTGCTTTCTTTTTTCTTTCTTTCCTTTCTTCCTCCTTCCTTTCTCTCTGATAGAGTGTCAGAGAGTGAGAATAAAAGAGACTAGGAACAAAAGTTTCCTTTGATATGATGGAACCAGGGCTTGAGCCTGGGTTTCATACTTAACAAAGCAGCACAGTATGTGAGTGAACTGTTTCACCAGCCCAAAGCTATTTTTAAAAGTTTTATTTATTTACTAATGAGAGAGAGAGAGAGAGAGAGAGAGAGAGAGAGAGAGAGAAAAGGGACTAGAAACAAAATTTTTCAATAAAGGATAATTGAAGCATTAAGACAACTATGAAAGCATGAGTAGAGAACACAAAGACAAATCATGTGAAACTTGTATTTATATGCAAAACAAGTAAGTCATGTAAAATTCATATTCACTTAGAAAAAGTGTTAGAAAAGTATGCTAGAAATGCTTATTTGGTTGTACCATAGAAAAACAGACTTTTCATATGCCAGACATCTTGCAGTGTTTTTAGAATATTTTAGTTATAGAAACAAAAAGCTACAGAGATGGGAAGCTTCATGCTTCTCACTTTACTAAGAGGTATCATCTATAGAAAGGCTCCCATCCTCAGGTATGGGCTGCAAAGGGGCTTTCATATTTCTAATGTCCCCACCCATGACACCACTCACTTGGGCTTGGCCAGGGGCTCTGGCTCCTTCCGGGCTTTTCCAACTGGATTTTTCTCAGCTTCTTCTGCTGTAACAAGGTGGAATTCAGCTTCAACCTTGCCCTGCACACAAAGATAAGAGTCTTAGTTTCTTGTCATGAAGACCTACTGGGCCATTGCTATGCTTTTACAAGAAGTGTTATCATGTGGAAATATTTTTTTTATTAACCTGATGCTTTGCTTTGAGAAATATTGTTTTGTCTTTAGTCTTAGGAGAAGTTATTTTTGAAAGATTGATTTATTCAGAGAAGGAGGGGTAGGCAAGAACTAGAGTATCACTGGCGTATATGATGCTGGGAATCAAACTCAGGATCTTCTGGCTGATAATCCAATGCTTTATCCACTGTAATTCCTCCCAGGGAATGAGAGAGGTCATCTATTTATGAGAAAAATAGCCCCAAATAAAGTTTTGTGAAAGGAAGCAATCACAAATCTACATTTAGAAACACAGGTACAACTTTGCTTATAATGACTTTATACCTAGAGAAATAATATTAGTTATAGGACTGTCTCACTCTCTGAATGGAGGCTGGGTCAATGTGCTCTTCCACTTGAAGAAGATGGGTTCTATAATGAATGCAGCCTAGAATGTTCCTATCTGTGACCACAGAATGCAAGCTCAGACCTACAGGGCTGCAAAGGTCACACAGGCTCCTGTGCTGACTATGTATCCCAGATCAAATCAGTGGGTGTTGAACCTGAAGCCAGCACTCCCCTGCTCTGCTCCATTGCTGATACTATGGTCTAGTTACATAATCATTGTTTTGCCTGAGACTCGCCCTGCCTGCAGGGTATTAATTAACCCCACCAGTTAAAACCTTCGCAACTGTTGCTATGGAAGCTTTTTACCTTCCAATCTTTCCTTTTCTCCATCCTCTTTCCTAGCCATTTCCTTTTCCGACCTGCCACTTCCAGTTAAAGATATATATGTATATGTATATATATATATATATATATATGTATATATATATAGATATAGATAGATAGATAGATAGACATAGGCGTTGTCTCTGATCAATAAAGATGCATTGTGTTCCCACTCTGCCATGAGTTCCTGGTCTCTCTCCTGTATCACTAAGTAAGCAGCAGTCCAGGTTGGCTCAAGTCAAGTTCTCTCCAACCCAGAGAGCATGTGCCCAGGAAGAAACACCCTCATGCTAGCCCAGTAGATGGGGTTTACAGTTAACAATATTTATATACTTTTCCCATATTTGGGAGCTACTCTCTTCCCTGATCCAGCCTTCTAGTCCTATTTCCAACTCTGACACCATCTCCCTAAAAATACCTTTTAATCCACCTGCATATTAGCTGTCAGTCTCAGGCAAACCACCCCCCCCCCCAACTCTTTATCTGCACAATCCCAGCCTTTAGGTCCATGATTGGTCAACAATTTGTTTGGCTTTGTATGTTAACTCTCTTTTCAACCACCAGGTTCCATATACTAGCATGATGCAAACCAGATTTCCCTGGACAAACAACCTCACCAATGTGTTCTGGAGCTCTGCTTCTCCAGAGCTCTTCCTCACTAGGGAAAGAGAAAGACAGATGGGGGTATGGATTGACCTGCTAACACCCATGAAGACAGCATTGGCAAAATGCTAGCTGACATATTCAGGTAAATATAGCTCCTCATTCCATATCTCTCCATGCAGATGGTTCTGTGTTCAATTTCAATTATTAATATTCAGTCACACACCAAATAAAGAAATCCTAAGTTAATAATAGCTTCCAGATATAATTTTAAATCAGAGTTGAGAAAAATGGGTCTGTTTGAAAGCTTGTCTTTTAACCTCAAGACACCTACAGATGGAGGAGAATGATAAGTAAAGATCCTGTCAAGACTGGATTTATTGTACCAGATATATTACTATTTATGAGCTTCAAGTGTCACTGAAGCTAAAGAGTAGGCAGTGGAGGAAGATGAGGAGTGATTGCACTCATCTGGCATGTCTTCCTCATCATTAATTATTGCTTATGAAAATACAATTCTCAGGGGACTAGGTGGTGGCACACTTGGTTGAGTTTCCATGTTACCATCCACAAGGATCTGGGTTCAATCCCCGAGTGCCTATCTGTAGGGGGGAAGTTTCACAAGTGGTAATGCAGGAGTGCATCTCTTCCTCTCACATGCTCTATCTCTCCTTCATATCAGTTTCTCCCTGTCTCTATCCAGTAAATGAATAAATAAGTAAAATATTTTATTTATTTTTTATTACCTTTATTTATTGGATAGAGACAGCCAGAAATCAAGAGGAAGAGAGACAGAGAAACATCTGCAACACTGCTTCATCACTTTCAAAGCTTTCCCCCTGCAGGTGGGGGAATGTAATACACACACACACACACACAAACCTACATGCAACATACACACACTTCCGTGAATTACATGAATCTACATGCAATACACACCTACATGCAACACACCTACAAGAAATACAATTACACACAGTACATACACATACATGCAATAAACACACCTACATGCAATACTTACCTACATGCAGTACACACACCTACATGCAATAAACACACCTGCATGCAATACACACCTACATGCAGTACACACAGTTACATACAGTACACACATTTCCATGCAATACACATACCTATATGCAATACACACACCTCCAAGCATTACATGTACCTACATGCAATGCACACGCCCCTACATGCAATACACAAATGCATATGGATATACATGTGTGTGCATTATTTTGTGTGGTCAGATTCTAGACCTATAAATTCCATTTCTGGTTAGTTAATTTAAGAAGATGATTTAAAACTCAGACAAACCTTATCGTAGAAAATATAGCCATTATTCTTTTGATTATTTGAGTTCTCCTGTTTATTACCATGAGATGTCCCACACCCATCTACTGCATATCTTTCCTAGACCTGGAGGTAGCCATTTCTGCACTGATGCTTAGTTCCTTTCAATAGAAGCCATTATTTGCAAAGATTTGGTGCTAGAAGTCTTCTTTGATACTATGAGGTTTTACTTATAAATTCTTTCAGTGAATGGAGATAAACACATTTTTAAATACAAGAATCTATAGTGATACAAAGTGGGTAAAGACAAGGGTAAATCCCACTTATTAGAGGTGACCCTTCATCTACAGTCAAATGCTCTACCCCTGAGCTATGCCCCATCACCTAGAGGCAACTTAATTTTTGATATACAACTTTTGGCTGTTGAAGGAGAGAATTAAACATTTATCTTGTTTCTTTTTAGAAGAGGTTGTAACTACATTTACATCCATTTGATGAGAGAAACATTGTTTAACAGATTGCCAACTTGTAAACAAATGGATAAAGAATGATACATTACATAGACAGAGATAAATGAAAGTTTGATTAAAAAAGATATTGATGGACGGAAAGATGAAGAAAGAAAATCATTAGAAAGTAAGACAAAGAAAGCCTTTGGCCATCCATCACTATTTAAACTAAACTCTGAGCTTCCCTGAAGAAGTCAGTGCATATGTCCTTCCTGCAACCCCTATACATCTCTGCAGAGCTGCACTAATGAGCCGCAGTGCCCACTTGACCTTCCCGGCCAAGACACCAGCATGGATGACAAACCTCAGTGGATCTTGAGTTGGGAAGTAACTGGGCATCCCTAATTGGAGGTCCTGTGCTGTCCACATTAGTAAGCTGCATAATAAAACTAGAAGTCATTGAATGGTGAGCCATCTGTAAGTTGACTGGAGAAACTTATCTTTAGATACAGTTCATGTAAATCCACTATAACATAAAAAACTTCTTTATTTTATTTTAGGAACAGCTTGCTATAAAAATGCCTTATTTTTGAGTAGGTAAATAAAATTAACAATAACAATAACAATAACAACAAAAAAAAACCCTTTACTCAAAAATATCAATTTGACACATACTATTGAGATCATCTATATATCTACTAATATCCTCAGAGAAGCTGTGAGCACATGGCTAGTGAGAATATGTGTTATTCACTACCAAGCCCTCAGTGCCTAGCAAGCAGATAAGTTTATTACAGCAGCTACTGATGACTGTTCTTCACAAAAAACTGGAGGCAGGAGTCAGGCTGTAGCGCAGCGGGTCAAGCGCAGGTGGCGCTAAGCTCAAGGACTGGCGTCAGGATCCCGGTTTGAGCCCCCGGCTTCCCACCTGCAGGCAGGTCCCTTCACAGGTGGTGAAGCAGGTCTGCAGGTGTCTGTCTTTCTCTCCCCCTCTCTGTCTTCCCCTCCTCTCTCCATTTCTCTCTGTCCTATCCAACAACAACGACATCAATAATAACTACAACAATAAAACAACAAGGGCAACAAAAGGGAATAAATAAATAAAAAATAAAAATTAAAAAAACTGGAGGCACAGAAACTCATCTTTAAATTATATTATTGAGGCTATTAGAACTTATCTGGGCTACCACACTATCAATTTCATTGTCGTGAAAAAAAACACCCTGATCTCTGTCTATTTATGCAGAGAATCTCATGCTTGAGGCTCCAAAGTCCCAAATTCAATCTCCCATATCGCCAAAAATCAGAGTCAAGCAGTGCTCTGGTAAAAAAAAAAAAATTAAAAAGGTATTGCCTTTTTATAAAAACAAGACACATCTCATGAAGAGCATGCTTTCATCCTTTTCCTGAGGGTCCCCAATCTTCACTGATCCCATTGGAGCTGTTTCATTTTCTATAAGGACAGTTATATTTCATACTAGGAGCTGTGAGCTACAAATGTCTAAACCACACTGCTGTATATACAGATAAGAAGCTTAAAAATAATTCAGGCAGGTGGCAATGCTTATAAACAAATCCCTCCTGGCTACTGGAAAAGTTCTGATTGATGACTTCAAGGAAAGGTAGGGAGTTTTAGCAGAGTAGGAGTTAGACAATATCTTCTCTAATCTGCATGTTGGAGGTATAGTATACAGTATTTACTTTAGGAACACATAAACTGAGACTTGAGATGGAGGAGCCTCAGGAAGGTAGAGGATTTCTGTCCCACCATTTTACTCTGGGCCTGTCCAGCTTTTTACCATGTTGGCAGGTTACTGGTAGTTTAATGTTACTAGTAGTTTAACTGGTAGTTTAATGAAAGCATTTTGTTAAGGATCAAGAGGACAAGATAATTTGGTACCTACTTTACTGCAGGCCAAAGTAGGATCTCAGGATCAGGTTCTGACCAAGGTTGACAGAGTGGTAAGGATGAAGTCAGTCTGTCCTTCCTTCCTTTTGTCCTTTCCTCCCTCCCTCCCTTCTCTCTCCCTTTCCTTTTTTCTCTCCCTCTTCCTCCCCTTCTCTCCCTCTTCCCTTCCTCCTAGTTTCTTTCTCTCTTTCTTCCTCTCTATCTTCCTTTCTTTCTCTTTCTTTCCTTTCTTCCTCCCTCTCTTTCTTTTCTTTTCTTTCTTCTTCCCTTTCTTTTTCCTTTCCCACTCTTTCCCACTGATGCTTCACCATTCAAACTAGTTTTTTTTTTTTTTTTTTTTTTAGCTAGAAGGAGAGAAGGATAGATATCATAGCACATAGCACCTTCTACTTCCTCCAATGCAGTGGAAACTGGGCTTGAGTCTGCATCAACTCTTATTTTCTTTTAGGATGCAAAAGGATAAATACTTTGGTGTAATACTCCAATTCCATTTCAGGTTCGACTTGTGTTTTCTTTTCTAATCTTGTTTTTCAACTTCGGCCTGAGAGTGAGATCATCCCGTATTCATCCTTCTGTTTCTGACTTATTTCACTCAACATGATTTTTTCAAGGTCCATCCAAGATCGGCTGAAAACGGTGAAGTCACCATTTTTTACAGCTGAGTAGTATTCCATTGTGTATATATACCACAACTTGCTCAGCCACTCATCTGTTGTTGGACACCTGGGTTGCTTCCAGGTTTTGGCTATTACAAATTGTGCTGCCAAGAACATATGTGTACACATGAAAATAAAACAAGAAGTGTAATTCTCCCAGAAAACAATAAAGTTAGACACCATGGAGTCAAGATAGTGATTTCAAGGGGAATATTTGCCTTGTATGCCTAGAGAGCACATTGGGCTTCTAGAGAAGATATGTGTGTGTGTGTGTGTGTGTGTGTGTGTGTGTGTGTGTGTGTGTGTGTGTGTGTGTGTATAGGGACCCAGGTGATGGTGCAGTGGATTAAGCATAAGGATCCTGGTTCAAACCCAGGCTCCCCACCAGCAGGGGTGTCACGTCACAAACAGTGAAGCAGGTCTGCAGGTATCTTTCTCCCTCTCTACCTCCCCCTCCCTTCTCAATTTCTCTCTGTCCTATCAATATATATCAAAAACTGCCCATAGGAGCAGTAGATTTGTAGTGCCAGCACTGAGTCCCAGCAATAGCCCTAGAGGCAAAAAAATTAAAAAGTATATATTCTTATTCTCATAAGGGCCCTGACCCAGAGTCCTTCTGCTACAGAACATTGGGAGAGTGGCAGTGGTGGCACACCTGGTTGAGCACACACAGTACAATGTGCAAGGCCCTGGTTCAAGCCATCAGTCTCTACCTTCACTGGGAAAGTTTCATGAGTGGCACAGCAGGGCTGCAGGTGTCTCTCTTCCTCTCTTCCTGTTTATCTCTCCCTTTCCTCTCAATTTCTTTCTGTCCTATCAGCTAAAAAAATAAAATAAGAATAGAGGGAGGAAATTGAAGCCTCCATAGGATAACAGCAGACAAGAGACCACCTACACAGTACTGTCTCAGTCCTTTTTCTCAGTCTCAGTGATTAGACAAATCATTCCTCCTTGTTTCTAGAGGAGTGATGAGGATAGTGAAAGACAGGACAGAAGAACCTCATTTTCTATATAATCAGCATTCCTACAGCCTTGCTGCACATTGTTGACCAAGTCTACTAAGAAGGACACAGGATAAATCACTCTCCCTCTCTTCCTCTCTCAAGGAGTTTAAAAAAGATAAATCACTTTCTAAATTTACTTTGCATAGGAAGATGAAAAGATGAGATCATTGCACTGAAATTGTACATTAGTTAGGAGTTTGTGTATAATTTCAAGAAATATTACACACACAAAAAAACTGATGCCAGGACATAAGTTCCAGTTAAGAGGATAGAAAACTAGATAGCAATCCACTGACATAGATAGCAGTTAAGGATGCTGAAATGTGAAAAGCTTAATGCATCTATGGAGCTTTTCAAAATTTGGGCAGGGCAGACAGCACAATGGTTATGCAAAAAGACTTTCATGCTTAGGGATCTGAAGTCCTAGGTTCAATCTCCTGCACCACCATAATTATTTACTGATCAATGCTCTGGTAAATAATTATTAGTAATAATAAAATTAAAAATAAAATAAATCCTTTCATTTTTTTCAAAATTTATGGTTCTCAACATAACCTTAAAGGGCTTTGTGCCATGATAAGATATGTGACTGACATTCACAAAATGATCCATCTCATATAGTTGTCACTTACTGTGAGCTCTTTGCTTTTAGCAAAAGGCCACCAGCCTCGCACACGCTTTTGCTGGAATATGGAGATCTTGTTTTCCTCATTGGCATTTTCAAATTTGTTGAGATCACAGGCCTTGGCAGTTTTGGCTGCTCGCGGGAAACTATTAAGGTTCATTTCCAGGGAACCTGTGAGAAGATTTCACAGTGTTATGAAAGGTCTTATAAAAGGATCACCATTCTCATTTACATATTAATAGATTCATTCACTCAGTATCATGCTGGATCCCTAGCACATGGTAGGTGTTGGAGGTACAAATATATCTGAAATATGCTTGGTGCTTGTAGAAGATAAATAATGTGATAATAGGTAGAAGACAAGGACAGAGCAATAGTATACCTCCTTCTGTACTCAGTTTCAAGTATCACCCCTGCTAAGTACCTTTGTTTCCTGAGTCTGGACTATGTGTGTGTTCTCTGAGATTTCCCTGCTTTTAGAGTAGAACATCCTAAACCCCACCTCCTCCTTCACCTCCCTCCATGTGAGGGACTCAGTTTAACCAGAACAGAGGTTGAACCTGAGTGGCTTCTCAGCAAAGTCTTTATAATCAGGGATGATAAAGCTGAGTAAGATAATGCTGTAAGAGCATTATATAAACTTGGAAGAGGCAGGATGAAGATAGTCAAACAGGGAGAACCTGTGTTTATTTCCTCTAGGAATGACAACAAGATGTGGATCAATCTACACAAAAATCAATGTGAAATTCAGAAGAAGAAAAGAGCTTCCATAGCAAGGGATGCTTGAGGCAGAGAAGAGAAAGAGAAATGTCCTCACCAAAAGAGAAAGCTAATATAAGGCAACAAACTATACTCATTATGAGACTTCCAAGGGACAGAACTTCACCCAGGGAAAGAGTAACATAACTGAAATGGAAGGCAAGAAACTCATTTATGTTATAAACTATAATTGAAGTTCTGGGCAGGTACCATCTTAATGACCTCTTTGGGCTTTGCTGAGAGCATCTGTGGATGCCACATTAGAACTCAAACTCCACAGTAACATAAGCAAAGGCCAGATTCCTGAGGACTTGATGAGGTCTTCCCTGGTCCCTCTCAGCCACATTCTCTGCTACCTCTCTGTCATAGACACCAGGCATATGTGGCAAGAATTGCCCCCCACCCCCCATACACATATGCGCATTCACTTCACCCAGGCCCACTTGAGCATGGGTTCCTGACCAGATGGGTTCTTCAACATTATGGACAAACATAAAGTCGGGGGGGGGGGGATAATACTGTAGTAGAGATGCATAGCTTCTTCTTTTTAAAAATATTTATTATTTATTCCCTTTTGTTGCCCTTGTTGTTTATCATTGTAGTTATGATTGATGCCATTGTTGTTGGATAGGATGAAGAGAAATGGAGAGAGGAGGGGAAGACAGAGAGGGGGAGAGAAAGATAAACACCTGAAGACGTGCCTCACCACTTGTGAAGCGACTCCTCTGCAGGTGAGGAGCCAAGGGCTCGAACCGGAATCCTTATGCCGGTCCTTGCATGTATTTTTTTACTTATTTATTTATTTATTTGGATGTATAGCTTATTAAAGAAGACTTCGAAGCATCAGCCTTAGCTATGCTTAATGAAATGAGGGCACAGAAGGTAACTTTAACAAGGAAAGAGAAAGTATGAGAAGAGTTCAAGTATAAATCATACCACTAAATACTATAGCAGCTGAACAACCATCACTATTTTTACAACTGAGGAAAACTGAAGAGCAGTGGGGACTGGAGATTAATTCAAGATGTAATAGCTTCTTGATGGTAAAGCAAAGATCAACTTAAATCTGTTTGAATATGTATCTTTTACCATATATATGTGCCACATATATCCAGCCAATTTCCTATTAAGAGCTATTGAAGTGCTGTCATTTTTTTTTTGCTATGACAAACAGTATTGAAATTACTATTTTTCTTGCTAAATCAGATTAAATGCTTCAAAAGCACTAATATTAGAATGAGCTTGGCAAAGCCATAAGCTTACCCAGAAAGTCATCTGAAGACAGTCTTTCAAAATCCCAGACCTGGAGAACTAATACAGCTGGAGTTTTGCACTCCATTTTTTCTAAGGAAAAGATGTTCTCCCTCTTAGTAATGACCATTTGCTTCTCAGCTGGGAGATACTGAAATGCAAACAAGAAGCGCCAGTTGAAATTCCCCTCTCCAGTCAGAGAGTTGTAATGTACGTCTGTCTCCTGCTTGTCATCTTCCAACCCCTTTAGCCACCTGAGTAAAGATAGAAAATGTACTGAATACTCAGAGTACATTATTTATACATCATTATAATCAAGAGTGAATTCTAGTGTCAATGTTGTCAATAAACAGATCATACTTTTAACATCATAACAGAGTTAGATTCAGATAAAAATTTCTACCTAAGTCAGGCAGAAAGGTAAAGAGTCTGTAACTACTAGATGGTTTCATTCATCTATATGGAATAGAGAAAATTGAAACACCTGAACTTGAAAAAAAAAAAAGCCAACCTTTCTAAGATCTTGGGAGAACTATTGTGGCTATCCTTGGGGGAATTGGGACCCAGAACTTTGGTGGTGGGTATAGTGTGGAACTATAGATACCCGTCTTATAATCTGGTAAATCACTAATAAAAAAATAGATCAAAGGCACTGAAACTATACCAAAAGTCTTATTTTTTTTTTTTTGCCTCCAGGGTTATTGTTGGGACTCAGTGCCTGAATCACGAATCCACTGCTCCTGGAGGCTATTTTTTCCCTTTTATTACCCTGGTTGTTTTGCCACTGTTGTGGTTATTATTATTGTTATTGATGTTGTCATTGTTGGATAGGACAGAGAGAAATGGAGAGAGGAGGGGAAGACAGAGAGGGGGAGAGAAAAATAGACACCTGCAGACCTGCTTCACTGCCTGTGAAGTGACTCCCCTGCAGGTGGGGAGCTGGGGGCTCGAACCGGAATCCTTATGCCGGTCCTTGTGCTTTGCGCCACGTGCGCTTAACCCACTATGCTACCACCCGACCCTCAAAAGTCTTATTCTAAGTCCAGTTGGGGAAGTATCTTGAACTATTCTTGGGTAGACTTTAAAATTCTGGAAATGTAAAGTGAAAGTATATTTAGTTTTGTCTTACTCTAAGCACCCCCTTTGAAAGTTGTGCTACCTCAGCAGTTGAGGGTTGGAAAAATATAGATTTCAACTTTGAGACCTCTAAGCTGGTTTGTACCTGTCAGTGATAGGAAATGTCTCTGGGTCTGGGCACTAATTACTTAGCAGGTCTCTGTCTTTGTGGTATAGAGGGTGGAAATGTTGCCACTCACTTGGGCTTCAACCCTTCTATCACTTATTAACTTATTTAAGCTCTCTGACATAATACATATAATACTTAACCTGGAAATTCTTCTGTTATGAAGAATTATGTAATATCTGTAAATCATTTTGTATACTCTGGTGCCTTCTATTTCTCTCTCTTTCTCTCTCTTTCTTTTCTTCTTTTTCCTTTCCTTCCTTTTCCTTTCCTTTCTTTTCCTTTCCTTTCCTTTTTTCTTTTTATCAGAGCACTGCTGAGATCTTGCTTCTGATGCTCCAGAGGATTGAACCTGGGACTTTGGAGCCACAGGCATAAACATCTTAAACATTATGCTATGTCCCCTACCCACTTTGTATACTCCAAATTATCAATAAAGTTGTTTATGTATTTATTTAGTTAGTTATATACTTGGAATTATCTTGATCTTTTTACCCCAGTACTTTATCTGTGGTGAATTAATCATAGAGAAAATAGATTATCTCCATTTAAACTAATTGAAAATGCCTATCTACTTGCTTTCTGAAGGCAGACGTTGCTCTTCCCCAAAGGAGTGGTACCACTTGGGAGATGAAAATATAGTAAGTTCATACAACCAGCATATGTGTTATCTGCTGTGAGAAAGGAAAGGGGATGTAGAGACATGAGGGTGACAGCAAGAGATAATGAAGAGAAAGAGATGCAAAAGCCCTATGAAAGAAGAAATGAGGATTCATTGTAAAAAGTAAAAGAAATACAGTGTGACTGGATAGCAAAATGTAAGTAAGAGTATTGATCAGTAAGATGAGACTGGAGAGACAGGAATGGGTTAGTCAGATGTAATATTTTAGTGCATATTAAAGGTTTGAATCTTTTCCTAGAAAAAATCAGGATGTCACTGAGGAGTTTTAAGTACATTAATTGCATGATTAGATAGCATTTTGAAAACACAATTTATGCTTTATGATAAGAAGAATTTACTGGAGGCATGAGTGAATATGAAGAGAATAAGTTACATAGCATTAGTATGTCAGTGATCCAAGCAAGAAATGATAAAGCAAAGACTAGGGGTGATATGGTGACCACAGAGAGAATGGACAGTGCTACTAGTGATCTGAACATGATTTAATGACATATTACAACTATAGAAATAAATGATAATTTTTAGCAGTGAATGTTTATTCTAGAAGATAAGAAATACCTCAAATCAATACCTTAAGCAAATTTAAAAAGAACAAAGCCAAGATCTTGCAGAAGATAGGAAATAAAAACTATTAGCATGATGATAAACAAAAGAGAAAATTGAACAACAAACAATAGAGAAATCAACAAAACCAAAAGTCGTTATTTTTAAAATATGGAAGTAACCCAAGTATTCATCAACAGGAGACTAGGTAAGTAAACTATGGTGTATATGTAGAAGTGGAATATTATTTGGTCTAAAAGAAGATTCTGACATATGTTGCAACATGAGAACCCTTAAGGACACAGTCCTAAGTATACTAAACCAGCCACAAAAAATAAGTGCTGTGTGATTAGACTTATATGAAATGTTTGGTATAGTCAAAGTCATAGAAATTGACAGTAAATGATACATTCTTGGGACTGAGGGAAGGGTTAAAGGGTTAAAGGGAACTGGGGATTATGTCTGATTAGTATAGTATCTGAGTTATACAAATTGAAAAATTTATGGAAATGAGTGGGTTAACTGTTTCACATTCTGAATGTAATACTATGAGATAACATCCCTAAAATGGTCAGGTGATATATATATTTACCATAAGAATGTGCTACATCATCTCCTTCAGAGGAAAAAAATGACAACTAGTTAAAAAAAATGAAAACAGGACTATTAGATTTAGTGGGAAGAAAGGCATTGTCAAACTTAGTGAAACTCAATTTGGTAAAATGATGGGGAAAAGAAACCAGATTGACATTGACATTGACATTGACATTGGTTAGAAGTTGGAACACAGGAGATACAGTAAGTGTAACCACCTTTTTAATCTAATGGGTCCTAGTTCTAGAGAACCAAACCCAAGATATTCCAGTATTTTTTCATATTTTGAGGCATGGAACTTCAGAAGATTGTAATTCTATGTTTTATAAGTATATTTTGTTGGGATTATGCTACTTCTGTAATAAATTCTGTTAATAAATTAACTTCTAGGAGTCGGGCAGCAGTGCAGCGGTTAAGCGCACGTGGCACGAAGCGCAAGGACAATGTGAGGATCCTGGTTCCAGCCCCAGCTCCCCACCTGCAGGGGAGTCACCTCATAAGCAGTGAAGCAGGTCTGCAGGCGTCTATCTCTCTGTCTTCCCCTCTTCTCTTCATTTCTCTCTGTCCTATCTAACAATGACGACATCAGTAATTACAACAACAATAAAAACAAGGGCAACGAAAGGGAAAATGAATATTAAAAAAATTAACTTCCTCTAGTATTTCAATAGAAAAAAATTAGAGTTTAGGATCACTAAGTTCTAAACCAATAATTATGTTGGTAATTTGAATTCTGAAAAAAGTTTTTTGGCGGTTTAGAAAAGTAAATAATGTTGAGATATGTTTATTACTTCTGAAATGAAGGTACATATTTAAATCACTTTTGCTTCTGACATTCTAGTTCCTTCCCTAACTGGGGCTAAAGGGATTCTTCAAAGGCATTCTTGAGTCCTAACCAAGATGTAGGAGGAAGATAAAATGCTTGTGAGTTCTGTATTGTCCTCTAGTTAATCAGTAGAACTAGTAAACGGGAAAGTACCAAATTTTAGCTTTTATATTAATCTGAACAACTTTCTTCACACTTTAATCCTTTGTCAGTATCACAACTTTGTCCCACTTCTAATAGGTATTAAGGTGTTCTGAATGTCGCTCTTAAGTTTTGGTATTTAGCATTGAACTGAAAGAGACATTTCTTTAATAGGATTTCCTCAGGAAATATTTTACAAGATAGTAGTTCTTAAAAAATGACAAATACTCAATTCCTTTTGTTATTTATTTATTTATTTATTTATTTATTTGTCACCATGAATCCACTGCTTCTGATGTCTTTCATTTTTTTTAAAGAAAATTGAGAGAGGGAGTGGAGATAGAGAGGGAGAGAGAAAGAGAGACACTTGCAGCCTTGCTTCACCACTTTTTAAGTCCCCTCCCCACAGGCGGGGTTTGGATGTTTGAACCCTAGTCCTTGAACATGGTGATGTTTACACTCTACTGTGTGTGCCACCACCAGGCCACCTGGATTCCTTTGTATGACAATGTGAAATATCTTCCATGAGGCATGGGTTTGGTTAAGGGTAAAGATATGGAGGAATAGGAAAGGAAGTCTGTCGATGACCTTACCCTTTAACATAAATATCACTTGACTTCTGTCCTGTGAAGATGTTCTCATCCTCTAAAATTACATCTTCAGTGTTCCAGATGGTTACTCTCAGTTCATACCTAGGATAGGGAAGGACAGCACTGGGTTAAAGACCTTGAAAAATGAAGAGTTAATTCTGTTAAGTCGGTGAGGTGATGATGTATCAGCTACTCTGATCTTGGTACTTGTTCCCCAAAACAGATCTATACAAAATCATCACATTTATGTGATCATACTTGATAATCAATCCTTAAAAAACTGATACAATTTTAAAAAATGACTTGAAAACTGGTTTAACCAATTCTTAGGTGATCCTGGTACTACTCTGAGTCTATAAGCTTCCTTGACTTTATGGAGTTCAAAATCATCAGTATTCTTAGGGTTGGTTCTATCAAAGCTACATTTCCCAGCTAGTGTCCTAAGAATCATGATCAAGAAATAAGAACAGAAAGTAGAAATTAGGCTGGGTTTGATGTATTGCTCCAAAACAAAGGATTCTGGGGAGGGAAAGAGGCTTTCAGGTCCTGGTGCATGATGGTGGAGGAAGACCTGGGCTGGGGTGAGAGTTTCTTGCAGAAAATTGAGAAATTTTACCCATGTATCAACAACTGTATTTACTGTAAACCATTAATCCCCCAATAAGAAATAATTAAATTCTATGCAAAACAGAAGAAAAGAGAATCATAATAATCTCTGACTAGATACTCCTTCCATAGTTGAAGATTGTTCAAAATGTGGAAATTGAGAAACCACTTGCACTGAACAGGAGCCATCATTTAAATCACTAACCACTGTCCCCCTTCTCTGGCCCCCAGCACCACCACTGTAACTAGCCAAGCGGAAAGTGGAGTATGATTATGAGGTACTGATTCATCAACATGTCATACTGCAAATCAAAGAGTAACATCTTTTAGACTGAGACCATAGTCTCTTTGCCTAGGAAAAAAAAAAAAAAGGTTGCCAATATAGCACACATGGATAGTGTGCCTGCTTTGCCATGTATATCACTTGGGTTTGAATCTGACCCCCACCACAATGGACAAAGCTTTAGTGATCTGGTATCCCCCTTCCTTCTCTCACTTTTTTAATTTTTAAAATTATCTCTATTGATTGAATAAAGAGGGAGAGAGACAGAGAGACACCTGCAGTTCTGCTTCATTACTAGCAAAGCTTTTGCCCTGCAGGTGGGAGCTGAGGGCTCTAACCCAGATCACTGCACACTGTAACACGCGTACTTAAGCAGGTACACTCAATCCGGCTACCTCTGTTTCTGTTACTATCTGAGAAAGTAGACCAAGAATGGCAAAGTCTTGGCAGCAGCAGCAGCAGCAGCAGCAACAACAACAACAACAACAAACTGGTCTACAACTGACTGACTTACCCTTTGGGTTTCCTTGGTGAAATGTCAACAGGAGGTCCAGGCTGAGGCATATCTTTGGGAAACATGTCCACCCACATCTGCAGGCGCCCCTTATTAAGAAAACAAAAGAAAGTATATTTTAGCTTTTGGGAGGGACTAGGGCCTGGGAATTGACCACCCCAGATTATAAAAGATTCCTTTATCAGAAATGGATGTTAACAACATGCTAGTATTAAACATGTTCAGAATGCATGAAGAAAGTGGGGCTTTAGGACATTGCCCTCAATGTAGATCAACAATGGTATAGAATGTTCCATCCTCAGAAGGGGGTTGGATAACATACTCTGTCTACCACCTGAAGATGAGCCCTGAAATTAATAGGTGCAACTCAGAATGTTCCTACGAATGACCACAGAATGCAAGTTTGTACCTACAGGGATGTAGAGGTTACATAGGCTCCTATGCTGAATATGGGCCCCAGATCAAATCGATGGGGTTTACAGTCAATAATCTATCAGGGGAGGGGATATGGAGCTCTGGTGGTGAGAATTGTACCCCTCTTATCCTATGGTCTTGTCAGTGTTTCCATTTTATAAATAAGTTAATTAAAACAAACAAACAAACAAACAAACAAAAAGAAATTGAAATTGAAATTGTAGATGGTTTTTGGTAAAATAGCTACTTTAATGTGTGTTCTCCCTCTCCAGGAACAAGGAAGGTTCTCCATTTCTGTGTGTCCTTTTCTATCTTTTATCAATGGTCTGTAGTTTTCCTTATAAAGGTCCTTCCCTCCTCCGTGATGTCCACTCTGAGATATTTTTTTTAGGTTTGGTTACATATAAGATTAAGTTCTTCAATTCCCTTTCCTTTAATTTGTTATTTCTATATAGAAATGCCACTGATCTATGGTGTTAATTTTGCATCTTGCTAATTTACTGAGTCCTTGCACATTGTATCATAACAGTAAAATAAAATATGAAAAAAGTAAATATAAAGGTGAACTTGGGCAAAAAAAAAAAAAAAAGTGGGGCTTTGATACGGACTAGAAAGGATAGGAAGGATTTGTTACAGTGTCCCCACAAGGCAGATATTATTGTTCCTTATTAGAAGGTGATAAAACATCCTACCCATGCATATATAGATTATGTGTTAGAGTTTGTATTCAAGCCTTATCTGTTGGCTCTAGAGACCCTGCTTTTTCTACACTTTCTTAAGAATTAGATGATAAGCTGGAAAGATAGCTCACTGGATAAGGTAACTGCATTGCCATGATTGCAGCTCAGATTCAAGCCCTGTGACCACATTGCAGGGTGTATGGATGTTTTGACTCTGTAGTCTCAGGCCCCCCATTTTCTCTCCCCTCCCCAATTTCCCCCCAAGTTTTAAAAACTGGCCAAGAAGGGCAAAATTGCATATGAACAAAATTCTGCTTCCACCAGTAATAAAAAAGACAATTAAATCTGTCAGAGTGTTGTTTTATTGTTTCCAAGGTAACTTCACATCCTCTCTATCCATTAATACTCCAGTCATGTCTTTCTATTACACATAAGGAAATTAAAACTTTGTGAAATCAAAGAGGTACTATAGGTATTCACATCCCTTGCTTTGGACTCCATCCATGAGACTACTCTGTTACAAGGGTTTAAAAGACCATGTGGTGAGGAGGTCCAGTGAATTCCATGCTCAACTATGCTGTATGCATGAGTACTCTGTTAGCTTAGGCAAGAAGGTGACTGATCAACAAGAGTGGGTATGATCAGGGGGAGATTTTATACAAATGAGGTAGGATTTCCTTCAGAGCAAGAATGATATGTAGAATTTGAAAGAAGGCTGAATTTAGACTAAGAAAAGTACATGATTTCTAAGGGAAGGGAAAACATAAGCAAAAATTACCATTTTGGAAGTGAGAAACATTTGATGGAAAAGTGCAGTTCCAGGGTCTCTAAAGATACATTAGAATAGGGTGGGCTGCCCCATCAGCTGGGGCCCTAGTCAGGTAGACCTGGGATTCCCATACAGACATGATGAGCCTAGACCTCGAATAGATCCCTTTCTCCATTATCACTAGTCATCTCCAACATAAACAACATAATGGACCCTTTTGGGGGTCCCCATAGGACCTTGCCCTCAGTGTGGAATAACAATGGTAGAGAATGTTCCATCCTACAAAGGGGTGTTGGATAACATACTCTACCTATCACCTGAAGAAGATGAGTCCTGAAATTGGTGCAACTTGGAATGTTCCTACTCATGAGCACAGAATGCGAGTTCAGACCTACAGGGATGTAGAAGTTACATAGGTGCCTATGCTGAATATGGGCCCCAGATCAAATAGATGGAGTTTACAGTCAACAAAATGTATACACTTTTCCCATAGTTGGGAGCTACTCTCTGCCCTGATCCAGCTTTCTAGCTCTTTTTCTAGCCATGACATCATCTCCCCAGTTAATAACTTGGGTCCACCTGCATATCAGATGTCAGGCACAGGGAAAATCTAATAAAGTCATGGGACCTTTGGAATATACCTAAAATAGACCTACTAGCTATTTCCAAAACAGAGACCCCAAATCTTCATCTGCAATGTTCTTGCCTTTAGGTTCATGGCTAGTCAACAATTTAGGCTTTATATGTTAACTCTTTTTCAGCCACCAGGTTCCAGATGTTATCATGATGCCAACTGGACTTCCCTGGGCAGATAACCCCATCAATGCATCCTGGAGCTCTGCTTCCCCAGAGCCCTTCTCCACTAGGAAAGAGAGAGACAGGCTGGGAGTATGGATCAACCTGTCAACACCCATGTTCAGTGGAGAAGCAATTACAGAAGCCAGTCCTCCCACCTTCTGCATCCCATAGTGCTCCTGGGTCCATACTCTCAGAAAGTTAAAGAATAGGAAAGTTAATAGGGGAGGGGATTAGATACGGAGCTCTGGTGGTGGGAATTTTACCCCTCTTATCCTTTGGTCTTATCAGTGTTTCCATTTTATAAATTGATTAATTAAAATATTCAAACACTGAAAAAAATAATAGGGTGGCCTGAATGTAATGCACAGGGTTAAGTATACATAGTATGAAGTACAAAAACCTGTGCAAGGATACCTGTGTCTTTCTCTCCTTCTCTATCTTCCCGTCCTCTCTCAATTTCTCTCTGCCCTATACTATTTTTTTAAAGGTAACCAGGAGCAGTGGATTCATAGTGCCAGCACTGAACCCCAGCAATAACCCTGGAGGCTAAAAAAATAATAATTAAAAGGAAATATACATTAGAGTTCACCTTTAACCAGAAAGCCACACCTGACAAATATATTGAAGGATATCAGCAACCAAAAAATTTTAAACATCTGGTAACATTTTCAAGAGACACCCATAGGTTCCTATATCTGATAAGGGCTTAAACTTTCAAAAGAGTAGCTCTCCACTCCAACATCCCTGAGACAGAGGGACAGATGTTCCTGCCTCACTAACGAAGCACACTGGTTTTGCCAAAGTTACACTGTGGATGAGCTCAGTGCTGGGACAGGACTCAATCTGGTGCTGTAGATGGAATCTGGACTACTCAAGTGGCATGAGTTAAAGCCCAACTCTACTTGCAAAGGGAGAAGTTTTTAAGAAAGTTACTTAAAGTATCATCTTAACCTCAGTTTCTCTCAGAAATTATGATTAATCACCCAAGAGGTGATGCGGTAGTAGAACTCCGGACTTGCCAACTTGAGGCCCTGAGTTTGATCCTGAGTGCTGCTCATATAGAGTATAGCTCCAGCTCCCCCTCTCTTTCTGTGTGTGTGTGTCTCATAAAATGAATGAAATAAGATGAAAGTCAAAATAAGCACATCATGAAGTTATAATGAGTAAGGTGACATACACACATACATGTTCATCAAAGACAATCCTGCCATGTGTCCTTTGTGTCATCTTCCTATTAACAGTGACCTCTTTCACTCATAAAACAGGCAAGTTTGAGTGAACACTTCTCTGGCCATCCTAATTAGGTGAGATAATTTATTTCAAAAGCTTATTATAAAGGAGGTTGCTAAAAGAGTTTGTATGTTCTTGCCTTCCTAATCTATATTTCTAGGTATTTGTTCTCCAAGCAGCAACTTCTTGGTATTTCTTCTGGATTAGTGACTATCTTTCAGGCAAAGGTCACTTCCCAGGGGGTTGAACATTCCTATGAGGCTAGACACATTCTCTACTCTACCTGCTCCATTCCTGGTTTATCTTTGAGGTAGAGTGGCCGAGTTTCTATGTGCTCAGGAACCAGCCTACATCCAACCTCTGTGATATCCTCCCATGATCGTAACACCTTGAGGGCCAAGTGTTCGTATGACTCCACCGTCTCATCTGCACAGAAGAGAGAATTAGAGAGGCCTGTCAGATATTAGTTCCTGTAAAGAGATAGTAGTGGCCTGTTACATGCATTTTTAAATTCTTCCTTAAAGGTTCATTTACATCTTCCAAGGTACAGAAAGAGACAAAGAGAAAAGGCAGCAAGAAAGAAAAAGAACTAAGAAAGTTTGGAGAAAAAGAAAGTTGGGACAAAGTGGTGGAAATGACAGAGACTGAAATATAGACAGGGAGATGACTTTAAAGGATGCTTTGACCAGTCAGGGTCACTGCAGCATTTAAATCAGATTCCTCCAGAGTCCATGAATTACAAGCTTTACTTCATGGTAGGGAGAAGGGCATGCTTCCTGGAGATATCAAGTAGCTTGCTAGCTCTGTAATCTAAGAGAAGCTGGGCATCAGATGATCCTCAGCCAAGTGATGAAAATACTAAAATGTGTTCTCAAGTGTTTGTTTTTCTTTCTTCTCATTGTTGCCTGAGATTTCCTTCCTACCAACACTTACTCACAGGAAAAGTTTTCTGATCTGTTGTTTTACTATAAGAGCAATTTCATGGTTAAAAAAGGTGCTCTTAGAGTGGCTAGGGAGATAGTTAAGTGGGCAACGTACATTCTTTGGATGTTTGAGATGCTGGATTCAATTTCCAACATAAGACAGTGATGTCTTCCATAAAATAAACAAAACCTGCTTTGGTCTGAAAGGTAGCTCTGCTGGTAGACTTCACATTTTACTATGTATAGAGATGTAAACTTGAGCTCCTGGCCACCATGTGGGAGGTGGTGTCTCTCCTCTCTCTCTCTTTCTCTCCCCTTCTCTGTCTTCTACCATTTAACCAGAAAAAAAAAATAATAATAGAGAGAGAGAGAGAAAGTAAACATTCCAGGAGAAGTAAAATCAAAAGCCTCAGTGATATCCTGGCAGCAAAGCAAGCAAATAAACAAAGCCTGATGCTGGAAACAATAAAGCAAAAATTGTTAGGAAAAATGACAAGGTTTAGAATGATCAAAATTGAAGTTTTTTTTTAAAAATATTTTAATCAATTTATTTATTTACTTACTTTTTATTGGATAGAGACAAACAGAAATTGAGAGTGGAGGGGGAGACAAAAAGAGAAAAAAGAAACAGAGAGATACCTGCAGCTCTGCTTCACCACTCATGAAGCTTTCTTCATGCAGGTGGGGATCAGAGGCTTAAACCTAGGTCTTTGCACAGTGTAATGTGTGTGTTTAACCAGGTTTGCCACCACCTGGCCCCAAATGGCCAGATTTTGCATAGGAATATTGATAGAGACAAAACAATGAACTAAGGTTACTTGAAGAGTTTAATAAGAACTACTAATACAAACTAATCTTGAGGAGCAGCAAGGTATTTCACCTGAGAGGGTGACTACTATGCTATGTACTTGACCTAGGTTCTAGCCCTATGTCTACCAAATGGCAGGAAGCTTTGGTGTTGTAGAGTTCTTCCACCCTCACCCCCAACTCTTCCTTCCTTCCTTCCTTCCTTCCTTCCTTCCTTCCTTCCTTCCTTCCTTCCTTCCTTCTTTCCTTCCTCTCTCTCTCTGTCTCTCTCTCTCTCCTTCTTTCTGTCTTTATTTCCTTCTTTCTTTCTCTACTCCATCCTACTTCCTTCTTTTTAAAACAGAAATGTTTGAAAATACATTTTGACTTTATTTTATTTGATAGGAAAAAGAGATTTTGAGAGGGAAGAAGGATAGAGTGGAAGAGAATGACACCTGAAGCACTGCTTTGCCACTCATGAAGCTACAGGTGGAAAGCAGGGGCTTGAACCTGAGTCTTTGTGCATGTCACTGTGCACTTAACCATATGTTCCACTGACTGTGCACTTAACCATATGTTCCACTGACCTCACCTCTATCTCTCTTTTTCTATTTGAAAAAGCAGATTGGGAACAGTAGGAGTAATTAAGTCAAGGTGATGACAAACAAAGAAACCAACAAACAAATGCTCTTGAAGTAGGAATGATGACTTAGTGGGTAAAGAGTATTAAGCATGCCTGAAGCCCTGGGTTCAAGCCCTAGCAAGACATATAACAGAATAATAGTCTTGTCTCTCATTCATAAATAAATCTGAAAAATTAGAAGTGATCTTGATGAGCACAATGTTGATGAGATTTTTGGAGCAAAGAGTGGTAACTCTTTACTCAGAAAATACAGACTCTTGACCAAGAAACTAAATGCACTCAATAGGGTATACTGTGAACAAATATTTTTCTCAACAGAAACTTACTATATACCACTAACATACTATATCCATTAACAGCATGCAATAAATTTCAATAAGTTCTTAGAGACAAAACAATAAAGTGAAAAGAAATGTTAGTGTCAAAGTGGAATGAACAAAACAAAGTAAAAACTTTCCTTTATTGGTCTCTCTACATCAAAAGCACCATGAATTGGCAATCTTGAAGCATCAAATGGACAAGGATGAGAGTAAAAAAACTGTACACTATAATTTGAGTGAACTAAAGGTGACTGTTTTCTCATCTGAAACTTATGAAGGCCTCTCTGGGATCTTACAAGTATGCATCGTGATGCTTCTGTGGAGAATCTACTTCTTGGTGTCCATATAGGACAGTTATGGGGACAATCTATTTGGTATCCAATTATTTATTTAATAAACTAATCCTTTTAGGATTATTGTCTCTTTTCTGATGCAAATTCTACTTCAATGATCTATGTAGGTAGAAATAGCAACAATGTGTAAGAAAGTTCATAGTAGCACTGATTACTATTACAAAAACAATTGACATGATCTAGGTAAATAGCATAGCTATAATTTTAGTGGAGCTCTGAAAAAGCAAAAGAGATCATTCCAACCTGCTGAAAGTGAAAAGGCAGGTTCCAAAACCCCATACATGGTGTGTTTGCAGTTCTGTACAAATGTGAATACTATGCATACACAGAGGTTAGAAGGAAATGGGACAGTGTATAGCTTGCTTACTTCTGAATTCTAAGATTAGAAATAATTTTTGTTAACCTCATTAATTTATTTTTTATTATTTTAAACAATTTATATATTTTTAATGAGAGAGATACAGAAAGAAAGGGAGGGAGAGAACGAGAGAAAGAGACACACCAAAACACTTCTCAGCTGTGGCTTATAGTGGTGCTGGGGATTGAACCTGGGACCTCAGAGCCTCAGGATTAGAGTCTTTTGCATAACCAGCCCTAACCTCCTTAATTTCCCACACTTTATAGCATGAATACATCTTTTACACAAGATGATCACTACCTCTAGCCTCTGAGACTATCAGAAGCTGATATTTTTCCCCCAGTAGGGTTATCACTGGTGCTTGGTGCTGGCACTATGAATCTACTGCTCCTGGTGGTTGTCCCCCCCACCACCACCTTTTTATTTTATTTGATAGGACAGAGAGAAATTGAGAGGGGAAAGGGGATATAGAAAGGAAGAGAGAAAGACACTTGCAGATCTGCTTCACTGCTCATGAAGCATCACCACTGCAGGTAGGGAGCAGGGCCTCCAACCCAGGTCCTTGAATGGTAACTTGTGCATTCAGGGAGGTGCATCATCCTCTGGCCCTTTTACATTTTTCCTCCTTTTTCTTCCTTCCTTTCTTCCTTCCTTTCTTCCTTCCTTCCTTCCTTCCTTCCTTTTTTCCCTCCATTCTTCCTCTTCCTTTCTCTGTTGTTGTTGTCACTGAGGTTTCACAACTCTGAATTTTTTCAGACAGAAAGAGAACAAATGGGTAAGCTCAGCTGAGAGAACTCTCTCAGCTCTCTCAGAAGCAGACTTTTCAAAAGTTAGCAGGAGATCAAAGTTAGCAGGAGATCAAAGTTAGCAGAGCACATGGTAAGGAGTTACCAGTGTCCTCTTCAGTGAAGACTGTTTCCCCTGAAAAAATCTGACTTCCTATCTGTATTTGCCCAGGTTGAAAGTAGGGTCCATTCAGCTTGTGATCTTTGCAGAGTTTGGTAAGGATCTCAGTGGGTTTGGACGTGTCCCTCCAGGCATTGTATCCTTCTCTGGAAAGAAGAGGAAGAATAAATAAGACACATTAGGTGCTTGTTGGAAGGGCTGTCTGAGTATGACCTGTGTATATTTTGCCATTCAGTGTGTATATTTGGAGCTAGTATTTCTTTACTAGTTTTTAGTGAAATTAGTTTTGCTTTATTATTCCCTGTGTTCTGATCACACACACATCCATATATATGACTTTTATAAAAAGTATAACTTCTTAAAATATTAATTTATTTATTGACTATAGATAGAGATAAATCAAGAGGGAAGGGGGAGAAGAAGAGACAACAATACTTCACTGTTTGTGAAGTTTTCTCCCTGCAGAGGGGCACTAGGGGCTTGAACCTAGTCCTTGTGCATTGTGACATGGGCATTCTCCTGGGTTTGCTGCCACCCAGCCCCAAAAGGTAGAACTTCTAAGTATCCCTAATAAAGGGATATTTCAAAGTTAACTCAATTGCCAAATAATGTGATTATAGAAATAATTATCTATTGCCTTCTCAAACCCTAAGACAGCAGGAACCTCCCACTTACTCTATAGAGCCTATATTTCCCCCAGTCCTAGAACCTCTGGGGTAGGGCTCACTTTCCTGTATGATTCTCTCAATTCATACCAAATGATATTGCTTCTGCTGATCGCAACCTAATCAATGCAATGAGTACCACTTCAGCGTGTTTCACTTCAGACTGTGTCCAGAGACATCAGGCATGGAATGTCAACCCTTCACCCTCATTACTCAGGTGAGACCTTTCCTTTCATAGGATTCTCTAATTCCATTCCATGTGGTTCACTTCCTAACAAAGTCCCAAAACCTAGATATAGATAAGGTCCTGTAAGATAGAGCATATGTTCACATGTATCCATAAATTAGGGCAAAATACATAGCAGAAAGCAAAAACACACAATAGTCTGTAGTGAGTCAGTATAAAGTTCATAATGAAATACTGCCTACTTAGACTTAGATACTCTCCTCACCTACTTCCTATTATAGTTCTATCACTCACTCCAAAGCTAATCTCATCAAAGCAAGGACTACAAAAGCCTAATAAGGGCAAGAGACTGGCATACTCTAATAATGACTCTTTAGTCACTTTCAGGCCATCCCATCAGTTGGGGCCCTGCTGAGATTCCCAGACAGACATGATGGGCCTAGACCTCAAATAAATCCCTCTCTCCATTGTTACCAGTCATTTCTATGAGGAGCAACAAAATAGAGGCCTTTTGGGGCCCCCATAGGACATTGCCCTCAACTTGGATCAACAATGGTAGAAAATGTTCCATCCTCTGAAGGGAGGCTGGAAAATATACTGTATGCTACACCTGAGGAAGATAGGTCCTGATATTGGGGCAGTTTGCAATGTTCCTACTTATGACCAGAGAATGTGAGCTCAGATCTACAGGGATGCAGAGGTCACATAGGATCCTAAGCTGAATATGGGCTCCAGATCATATCAAATCGATGGGGTTTACAATAAACAGTATTTATACACCTTTCCCATATTTGGGAGCTACTCTCTTCCCTGATCCAGCTTTCTGGTCCTTCTGCCAGCCATGACATCATCTCCCCAGACAATAATTAGGATCCACCTGCATATCAGATTTCAGGCTCAGGCAAAAAAACCAAAATTGTTTGGCTTTGTATGTTAACTCGTTTTTCAGCCTCCAGGTTTCAGATGATAGCATGATGCCAACCAGACTTCCCTGGACAGACAACCCCACCAATGTGTCCTGGAGCTCTGCTTCCCAAGAGCCCTTCCCCATTAGGGAAAGTGAGAGACAGACTGGGAGTATGGATCAGCCTGTCAATGCCCATGTTCAGCGAGGAAGCAATTACAGAAGCCAGACCTTCTAGCTTCTGCACCCCATAATAACCCTGGGTCCATACTCCCAGAGGGGTAAAGAATAGGCAAGCTATCAGGGGAGGGGAGGGGATACAGAGTTCTGGTGGTGGGAATTGTGTGGAGTTGTATCCCTCTTATTTTGTGGTTTAGTCAACGTTTCCTTCTTATAAATTAAAATTTTTTTTAAAAAGAACTAAGTATCTTGTCATAAAAATTTTGTGAAGAGATTTATGACATTTTAAAGCTATGTACCTTTTTTTCTTAAATGAAGAACATTCACCTAACATAAGACAGATGAATCTGAAGCTAAGCAATTCAGTGGCACAAATGCTGTGCAGCCACTAGCTGTACCTACTTCCAAAACTTGCTTTCACCACAACAGAAACCCTGTGCTCACTAGGATGCTAAACCTCACCCCTCATCTCCAGCCCCTGGTAATCAGTATCCACTTTCTGTCTCTACGAATTTCTCTTTTGCTTTTGTTCTGTACCTAGAAGAATAATTATTCTTCTGCTGCTACTACTTCTGAGGGAAAAGCCTAGTTCTTCTTTTTAATTTCTCTACTTCTTTCCTCCCCTCTCACACACTGATTCACATTGTCTGTTCAAGACACAGGCAGTCTCCATGTCCTGTTTCTTTAATCACTGATTTCCCTGCTGCTAGATTTCCTAAACCTTTCTAGCCCCTTCTTCCTTTAAAAACTGGCAGTTAGGCTTTGAAAGGCAGAGGGATTTAAAAATTACTAACTTGCAGTTTAATGGTCCCTAAAAGTCACAAGCAAGATAAGCTTGATTGTATTTGCTCACTGGGGTATGGGACTCAGCAGCATTTGATTTGCAGGAGCATTTAAGTAAATCAAAATATGGCTACAAAACCATTTTACTCCATTATTTCAGAGATATGAGGGGACTGGAGAGCTCATCCAAGTCATTCCTTGAGTCATAAATACTCTCACAGGAACTGGTTCTGCTGTCTTATTTTGAAAGCTTTTAAAAGAACAAAGCTTACAATTTTCCTGACTAAAAGATTTTGTCTTCTGATAGTTCCTCCATAAGGAAAATTTTCCAGGGGCTGGAAGGTGGCACACCTGGTTGTGCACACATATTACAGTGCTCAAGACCCCCAGGTTCAAGCCTGCAGGAGGAAAGCTTTATGAGTGGTGAAGCAGGGCTCAGGTGTCTCTCTTTCTCTCTCCCTCTCTATCACCTCCTTCCCTCTCAATTTCTGGCTGTCTCTATCCAATAAATAAATAAATACAATTAAAAATTTTTAAAAAGGAAATTTTTCCAAGCAAAGGCTGTGCCATACTTATTGTCCTGATATTACAGTGAAAATAACTAACCATTCTCTGAATGGCATTCTCGCAGGTTCCTGAGAGAAATATTGAAGCTTCAGCAAATTCACCTCTTAGTGAGATTTTGCAAACTACTCTGGCTTTCTACACTCCATGAGGAATAGGTCAGCCACTATTGATTTAAAATAATATTTAGTTGACAGTATAGATTGCTTCTGATATAAGGCAATAGGCATGGTAGAAAATTGCAAATATACTAGGATCCACCTGCATATCAGATTTCAGGCTCAAGGAAAAGAAAAACTAGTATAGCCACAGGCCAGCTGGAATATAACTAAAATATGCCTACCAGCTATCTACAAAACGAAGGACCACCCCTCCCCCAATGACTCTTCATCTGCACTATTCCAGCCTTTAGGTTCGTGATTAGTCAACAACTTGTTTGGCTTTATATGTTAACTCTTTTTCAGCCACCAGGTTCCAGATGCTAGCATGATGCCAGCCAGACTTCTCTGGACAGACAATCCCACCAATGTGTGCTGGAGCTCCAATTCTCCAGAACCCCACCCCACTAGGGAAAGAGAGAGGCAGGCTGGGAGTATGGATCGACCTGTCAATGCCCATGTTCAGCGGGGAAGCAATTACAGAAGCCAGACCTTCCACCTTCTGCATCCCACAATGACCTTGGGTCCATGCTCCCAGAGGGATAAAGAATAGGAAAGCTATCAAGGGAGGGGATGGGATATGGAGTTTTGGTGGTGGGAATTATGTGGAGTTGTACCCATCTTACACTATGGTTTTGTCAGTGCTTCCTTTTTATAAATAAAATTAAATTAAATTAAAAAAAGGAAAATTGCAAATATGGTATAAGTTCAACTTTTGTGACAAATAGTACAGAAAAACATGAGAAAAATATTTTACATAATTTATCTCTGGACAGAATGATTTTATACTTTGTGAAAGCATTATCCTCTACTTTTCCTATTTCTTAAAGTTTCTACTTGTGTATATATTATTTTATATTCAGAAGAAAAAACTTTCCGAAATTAGTCCATGGAAGTTGAATAAATAGTTTTCTACCATCAAAGATGGAATTTGTAATATATTTTTTTTTCCAATCAGGGTTTTTGCTAGGACCCAGTGCCTGACTGAAGGTACCATACTTTCTTTCTTTCTTCTTTCCTTCCTTCCTTCTTCTCTTTCTCTCTCTTCTTTTTCTCCTTTCCTTCTTTCTTATTTTATTAGACAGTGTGAGACAGAATAGATAGAAAGAGACATAAAGGAGAGAAACCTGTAGCATTGTTTCTCTCATGAAGCCTTCCCTTTGTAGGTGGGGATCCGGGATTTGAACATGGGTCCTTGTCCCTGGTAAAGTGTGTGCTCTCCCAGGTGAGCAAAGACCTATTCCCCTTATTATTTCAAAAGATGCTGGATACAACAAACTTTTAAAGAAGAAGTCTGTGATGCATATTTTTAAATAAAGCAGAGCTTGATATAATTGTAAAGAGTGAAAGTTGGGCCCACTTCTCCTTCTTATGTAAAATGCGAATAAGCTCTTCATGTGTTTGGAGAGAACTGAGTAAGAGGTACTTAGATACTGGAAGCACTTATGAGTATCAGTTATGATAACCCAGAATATTGATGGATTTTTAGTATAGTACCATATAGTAACTGATTTTCTTATAGTATCACTCCCTCTGGGAAACTGTCTACTAGGCTCAGGTGATTGGATTAAGACATTCAAATCACATCCACACAATTTCAGCTCTTGACTTTTGAAGAACCTGCCCAGATTTTATGTAAGTGGTGTTTCTCCACCCCCAACAACCATCAAGTGCAGTGGACATTTCAATAAACCAACCCTGTGCTGAGTGAAGCCCACCTGAAATAGGAAAGCCTTCACTGTCCTTTCCAGAACTCCGGCAAAGCAAGGCCCCAGACTCAGAACACCAACAGGGTCTCCAAGGGAGGAAACACTTACATCTCATACTGACTCTGCAAGCCACAGATAGCTCTGTGCTTGCTGTAGAAGCGGTTCTCCAAGTCAATCCTGGTCTCGCCAATGAGGTCATCAGTCCCAATCATGTCATGGTCATAGATTAGGACAGAGAGCAGGGATTCCTTTGGGAATGTGGCCTGGATTTCAAAGGACCTGCAATCCAAGGAGAAGTTTTAGGAGTCAACGTTCAGTTGCAGAGATTCTCTCTCCTTTGCTTTCAGCTAACCAACCTTCTTACTAAATACTCAGTAACCCAGGTTACTTAATGGATGCTTAATTTAATTTTTTTAAATTTATTTATTTATTAATGAGAAAGAAGAGAGAGAGAGAGAAAGAACCAGACATCACTTTGGTATATTTGCTGCCAGGGATGGAACTCAGGGCCTCACATTTGAGAGTCCAGTGCTTTATCTACTGCACCACCTTCTGGACCACCTTAATTTAATTTTTCATTGAGATGCAATCACTTTCCAAACTGTCTACCTAATTTCAATAGTCAGTAATCACCTATTTTGTTATATGACAGAGAAAGAGACAAATAGGATAAAAGAGAGGGAGGAGAGAGAGAGAGAGAGACACCTACAGTCTGCCCCACCACTTGTGACGCTCCTCTCTTGCAAGTGGGGACAAGGGACTTGAACTCCAGTCCTTGGGTGTGGTAACTTGTGTGCTCAACTCGGCATGCCACTGTATACTTCCTGGGGATCACCTCTTTCATGAATATGCCTCACAGTCTTTAGCTAGGATAATAGTAGAAGGGAGAAGGAAGCCTTGAGTCTTAGTCTTAAGCAGAGCTACTTTCCAATTTTGCTTTTGAATCAATGACTTCCTGGTTGTCAAACTCTGGGAAAGGTGTTTCATACCTCTCAGCTTCCTTATGGGTAAAGAGAGATCAAGTATTTATTTATACTATAGCATGGTGGTTAAACGTAATTTTGGTTATACAAAGCACAGTTAAAAAAAATGTTTATTGCCACCAGGATTATTGCTGGAGCTCAGTGCTGGCATTATGAATTTACAGCTCCAGGTGGTCATTTCCCACACTTTTTTCTTTTTATTTGACATAACAGAAAGAAATTGAGAGGGTGGGGGAGGTAGAAGGAAGAAAGAAAGAGAGACACCTGCAGACCTGCTTCACCACTTGTGAAGCATTCCTCCTGCAGGTGGGGAGTAGGGGCTCAAACCCAGATCTTTGTGCATGGTGATATTTGCATTTAACCAGGTGTGCCACTGCCTGGCCCCTAAAGAATACTGTTACTCCCAGATGTTCAAATGGCACCTAATAGATTGCTATTATTGCTTTTATTGCTATTTTTTCAGTAAGATCACAACTGATTTTATTTTATTTATTTTAAATAAAAATTCTACTGAGGAGAAGCCACACAGACACAGAATTGTAGGGTTGGACCTCACCCCTGTGAGAATATCATACATCAGAAAATGTAGCAGCAACAAATGCTGGAGAGGTTGTGGGGACAAAGAAACCCTCCTGCACTGCTGGTGAGAATGTCAATTGGTCCATGTCAATTGGTCCAACCCTTATGGAGAGCAGTCTGGAGAATTCTCAGAAGGATAGAAATGGACCTACCTTATGATCCTGCAATTTCTCTCCTGGGATATATCCTAAGGAACCCAACACACCCATCCAAAAAGATTTTGTGTATACCTATGTTCATAGCAGCACAGTTTGTAATAGCCAAAACCTGGAAGCCACCCAGGTGTCCAACAACAGCTGAGCAAGTTGGGTCTATATATGCAACGGAATACTACTCAGCTTTAAAATGGTGAATTCTCTTTCTTTACCCCATCTTGGATGGACCTTGAAGGAGTCCTATTAATTGAGACAAGTCAGAAACAGAAGGATGAATATGGGATGATCTCACTCATACAAAGAACTTGAAAACAAGATCATAAGGGAAAATACTAAGCAGAACTTGGACTGGAGCTGGTGTATTGCACCAAAGTAAAAGACTCTGAGGTTGTGGGGGAACGTTCAGGTCTTGGAACAGGATGGCAAAGGAGGACTTAATGGAGGTTGAATTGTTACATGGAAAACTGGGAAAGGTTATGCATGTACAACCATTAATTCCTAAATAAATAAACAAATAAAAAGAACTGTAAGGTTAGAGTCCTATTCCTACAAGATTCTGAGCTGCTTGAGAACAGAGATCAGCCTATTCCATCTTAATGTTGTTGGAGTCTGTCTTCACCTACAGGTACTTAACAAATGCTTACTCACACTCTAAGGGATCGTAGAAGACAACGGATTTTATTCTTTCACTTTACAGATAAGGAAATTGAAACAAAGGGAGCACAAGTGACCTGCCCAGGATCAGAAATCAGGCTGATCAAGAATAAATGCCAACTTCTTTACTCCTGACTCTGATTTCTTTCTCTGCTACCATCCACTGTACACTGGTACAGTGTTAAAATAAATAGCAGTGCTGTTGGATTTCTAAGGATGATGAGCTACTGAGCATTGGGGGAAATACTTAAGAATTAAAATTTGAGCAAACCCTTCTATTTGAAAGTTTTTCAGGAGTCAGGCGGTAGCGCAATGGGTTAAGTGCATGTGGTGCAAAGAGCAAGGACCAGCATAAGGATCCCAGTTCAAGCCCCCGGCTCCCCACCTGGGGAGAGGATTCACAAGCAGTGAAGCAGGTCTGCAGGTGTCTATCTTTCTCTCCCCCTCTCTGTCTTCCCCTCTTCTCTCCATTTCTCTCTGTCCTATCCAACAATGGCATCAATAACAACAATAATAACTACAACAATAAAACAACAAGGGCAACAAAAGGGAATAAATAAAAAATTAAAAAATATTTTAAAAATATTAAAAAACAAAATAAAGTTATTCTTCTCCCAAAGCAAAATCAAGGACACACAAATATTTCTCCAGTTGTTCCAGATGGATTCACAGGAGAAGAGAAAATGCAGATGAAGTGGAAGGGAGGAGAAGAAAGGAGCTGCTGGACCCAAATCTCCCTCTCCAGAAGGGTACAACTACAGTTTCAGTGCATCCCAGAGCCAAATAATCCTCCCCAGGGAGAAGAAGAAAGCAAAGATGCTCCACAACTTCAGTGATTCTAGCAGGCTAAGGCAGCTCTAGCAGGTCTGTGAGAAAGAAATGAAGGCAATCAATCTGAAGGCATTGCCTCCCCAGGGATCCAGGCAATGGATTCTAAATTGTAATTGATATTTCAGAGAAGACTCAGGAGGAAGCTCCCAGCCACCTATCTCTGGCTTAGCTCATCACTGCAGCTGCTGACACTGAGGGGACTTGTGAAGTACCTGGTAAGCATGACAGAGGACTCGGCTGTTCTCTTTCAACTCTATAAGATGGATAGTCACAAATTAACCTCTCCTGAACTGTTTGTCTGTTAAAAAGGTGTGTATGTGTGTGTCTGTCTGTGTGTGTTGTGGAGAATTAAAAGGCTTTTTAAAATCATTTATTTATTGTATAGAGGCAGAAAAAAAATTGAGAAAGGAGAAATAGAAAAGGAGAGAGAGGGGGCTGGGTGTTGGTGTACCTGGTTGAGTGCAAATAACTGTGTTCAAGTCCCTAGTCCCCACCTGCAGGGGAAAAGCTTTACAAGTGGTGAAGCAGTGTTGCAGGTGTCTCTTTGTCTGTCTGTCTTTCTCTATATCACCCCTTTCCTCTCAATTTCTTGCAGTTTCTATCCAATAATTAAACAAAGATAATAAAAAAGTTTAAAATAAGAGAGGAGAGGAGAAAGAGAGACACCTTCAGCACTGCTTCACCACTTGTGAGGCTTTACTACTGCATGCTGGGCTGGAGGCTTGAACCCAGGTCCTTGTGTACTGTGTATAGCGTTTATGGGGTGCACCACCACCAGCTCCTGGGAGAGAGAATTAGAAATGACAGGAAGAGAAACAGGACACCACTCAGCTCTGGCATAGAGTTGTGCTGGGAATTGAACTTGTGGCCTCTGGAACCTTAGGGATATAAATTGGTACTCTGGCACTTTTAAATTAAGATAAGATAAATAACATAACACCTAAATAGGCCCCTCCTTTAGGATTTTCAGTCACCTAGAGAAAAACTGCATGTGTCAATGAGTTGCTAATACAAGTAGGATTTGAGGGGAAAAAAAGCACAGAGCAGTAAAAGTTGAGACTTGTGGAAGCATGGAGTGCCATGTTTCCTTATTAATTAATTAATGTATTCTTTTTACTTGTCTGTTCTTTCTTTTTACTATATTATTTATTTATTTTTTTATTAAAATTAATTCAATAATAATTATTTTTAATGACAGAGAGATATAGATATACAAAGATACAGAGAGAGAGAGAGAGAGATCAGGGCACTACTCAGCTCTAATTTATGGTGGTGCTGGGAATTGAACCTTGGACCTCAGATCCTTCCTAGTCAAATTTGTCTGTTTTTATCATTGGCTATTATAACAGTCATTAGTGCCAAGCACTGTCATTTTTAAAGAAACAAAGAATTGCTGACATTCACAAACATGTAGTACCTCATGGAGATGTACAGTGACAGGGTGACTTAAGATTTGTCTGTCTGGGACACAGCTAAAGCAGTATTGAGAGGGAAAGTTATAGCCATACAATCACATATTAAACAACAAGAAAAAGCTCAAATAAATGACCTTACTGCACACCTCAAGGACTTAGAGGAAGTAGAACAAAGGAATCCTAAAGCAATCAGAAGGACAGAAATCACTAAAATTAGAGCAGAAATAAACAACATCAAAAATAAGAGAACCATACAAAAGATGAATGGAGCCAAATGTTGGTTCTTTGAAAGATTAAACAAAATTGAAAAACCCTTAGCCAGACTCACCAAACAAAAAAGAGAGAAGACTCAAATTAATAGAATTGTAAACGATAGAGGAGATATTACAACTGACACGATAGAAATCCAGAAAATCATGAGAAACTTCTATGAAGAACTATACGCCACCAAGCTAGAGAATCTGGAAGAAATAGAAAAATTCCTAGAAACATATACCCTTACAAAACTGAACCAAGAAGAACTACAGAACCTAAATGCACCAATCACCGACAAAGAATTTGAAACCGTTATTAAGAATCTCCCCAACGACAAAAGTCCTGGACCAGATGGCTTCACAAACAAATTCTACAAAACTTTCAGGAAACAATTAGTACCCATACTTCTTAAGTTTTTCCATAAGATTGAAGAAACAGGAATACTCCCTTCCACCTTCTATGAAGCCAACATCACCCTGATACCAAAAGCTGATAGGGACTGAACAAAAAAGGAAAACTACAGACCGATATCTCTGATGAACATAAATGCCAAAATATTAAACAAGATCTTGGCCAACCGGATACAGCAGCACATCAAAAGATTGTTCATCACAACCAAGTGGGATTCATCCCAGGAATGCAAGGCTGGTTCAGCATCCATAAGTCAATCAATGTCATTCACCACATCAATAAAAGCAAAGGCAAAAACCACATGATTATCTCAATAGATGCAGAGAAAGCCTTTGACAAAATGCAACACCCATTCATGCTCAAAACTCTACAAAAAATGGGAATAGATGGGAAATTGCTCAAGATAGTGGAGTCCATATATAGCAAACCTACAGCCAACATCATACTCAACGGACAGAAGCTGAAAGCATTCCCCCTCTGATCAGGGACTAGACAGGGCTGTCCACTGTCACCATTACTCTTCAACATAGTATTGGAAGTTCTTGCCATAGCAATCAGGCAAGAGAAAGAAATCAAAGGAATACAGATTAGAAGGGAAGAAGTCAAGCTCTCACAATTGGCAGGTGATATAATAATATACACAGAGAAACCTAAAGAATCCAGCAGAAAACTACTGGAAGTTATTAGGCAATATAGCAAGGTTTCAGACTACAAAATCAATGTACAAAAATCAGTGGCATTTCTTTATGCAAACACTAAATCTGAAGAAGAAGACATCCAGAAATCATTCCCATTCACTATTGCAGTGCAGTAAAATCAATAAAACACCTAGGAATAAAGTTGACCAAAGAAGTGAAAGACTTCTATACTGAAAACTATGAGTCGCTACTCAAGGAAATAGAAACTGATACCAAGAAATGAAAAGACATCCCATGCTCATGGATTGGAAGAATAAATATCATCAAAATGAATATTCTCCCCAGAGCCATATATGAATTTAATGCAATACCTATCAAATTTCCACCAAGCTTAAGAGAATAGAACAAACACCACAATCATTTATCTGGAACCTGAAAACACCTAGAACTGCCAAAACCATCTTGAGGAAGAGAAACAGAAATGGAGGCATCACACTACCAGATCTCAAACTATATTATAAAGCCATTATCATCAAAACAGCATGGTATTGGAACAAAAATAGGCACACAGACCAGTGGAACAGAATTGAAAGCCCAGAAATAAATCTCCACACCTATGGACATCTAATCTTTGAGAAGGGGGCCCAGAGTATTAAATGGAAGAAGGAGGCTCTCTTTAATAAATGGTGCTGGAAAAACTGGGTTGAAACATGCAGAAGAATGAAACTGAAACACCATATTTCACCAGAAACAAAAATCAACTCCAAATGGATCAAAGACCTAGATGTTAGACCAGAAACTATCAAATACTTAGAGGAAAACATTGGTAAAACATTTTCCCACCTACACCTCAAGGACATCTTTGATGACTCAAACCCAATTGCAAGAAAGACTAAAGCAGAAACAAACCAATGGGACTACATCAAATTGAAAAGCTTCTGCACATCCAAAGAAACTATTAAACAAACAAAGAGACCCCTCACAGAATGGGAGAAGGTCTTCACATGCCATACATCAGACAAGAAACTAATCACCAAAATATATAAAGAGCTCAGCAAACTTAGCACCAAAAAAGCAAATGACCCCATCCATAAATGGGCAGAGGTATGAACAAAACATTCACTTCAGAGGAGATCCAAAATGCTAACATATATATGGAAAACTGCTCCAGGTCACTGATTGTCAGAGAAATGCAAATTAAGACAACATTGAGATACCATCTCACTCCTGTAAGAATGGCATACATCAAAAAGGACAACAGCAACAAATGCTGGAGAGGATTTGGGGACAGAGAAACACTTTTGCATTGCTGATGGGAATGTAAACTGATCCAGCCTCTGTGGAGAGCAGTGTGGAGAACTCTCACAAGGCTAGACTTGGACCTTCTATATGATCCAGTAATTTCTCTCCTGGGGTTATATCCCAAGGACTCCATAACACCCAACCAAAAAGAGGTGTGTACTCTTATGTTCATAGCAGCACAATTCATAATAGCTAAAACCTGGAAGCAACCAAGGTGCCCAACAACAGATGAGTGGCTGAGAAAGCTGTGGTATACATACACAGTGGAATACTACACAGCTCTCAAGAACAATGAACCCACCTTCTCTGACCCATCTTGGACAGAGCTAGAAGGAATTATGTTAAGTGAGCTAAGTCAGAAAGATAAAGATAAGTATGGGATGATCCCACTCATCAACAGAAGTTGAGTAAGATCTGAAAGGGAAACTAAAAGCAGGATGTGACTAAATTGAAAGTTGGGCACCAAAGTAAAAACCCTGTGGTGAGGGGTAGACATGCAGCTTCCTGGGCCGGTGGGGGGTGGGGGGTGGGTGGGTGGGATGGGACACAGTCTTATGGTAGTGGGAATGGTGTTTATGTACACTCCTAGTAAAGTGTAGTCATATAAATCACTAGTTAATTACTATGAAAGGGGGAAAATTAATTGTCTCATTTTAAAAACACAGACTGAGTCTTCTTAATATATAGGCTGTGTATTTGATATGTGGACTCTCTCAGAAGCCTAGACCAAGTAGATCAGAAGCAACCGGTGACACAGCTATATACAAGATACTGGGTACTATACAGAAAACCCTAACAAAAGGATTTTTCAAAGTTAACCCAATTACCAAATAATGTGATAACAATAACTATCCATTGTCTTTTTGAACCCTAAGACAGCAGAAACCTCACATCTCCACTATAGAGCCTCTACTTCCCCCAGTCCTGGAACCTTAGAATAGGGCCCACTTTCCCGCATGCCTCTCCCAATCCATATCAAATAATATTGCATCTGCCAATCGCAACCTAATCAACGCAACGATTGCCACCTCAACATGCTTCACCTCAGACTGTGTCCAGAGACTTCACGTGTGGAATGACATTCAGCTTCATTATTTGGGTGAGACCTTTCCTTTCATAGTATTCTCTAATTCCATCCCAGGTGGATCATTTTCTCACAAAGTCCTAAAACCTAGATATAGACCAGGTTCTGTGTGAGAGAGCATATGTTCACACGTATCCATAAATTAGTGCAAAATGTATACCTGAAAGCAGAAGTACACTAGAGTTTGCAGTGAGTACCCTCCTAATACTTCCTCTCCACTATTCCAACCTTTGGGTCCATGATTGCTCAACAATTTGTTTGGCTTTATATGCTAACTCTCTTTTCAGCCACCAGGTTCCAGATGCCATCAGGATGCAGGCCAGGCTTCCCTGGACTGAAGACCCCACCAATATGTCCTGGAGCTCTGCTTCTCCACAGACCCACCCTACTAGGGAAAGAGAGAGGCAGACTGAGAGTATGGACAGACCAGTCAACATCTATGTTCAGCGGAGAAGCAATCACAGAAGCCAGAGCTTCCACCTTCTGCAACCCACAAAGACCCTGGGTCCATGCTTCCAGAGGGATAGAGAATGGGAGAGCTATCAGGGGAGGGGATGGGATATGGAGATTAGGTGGTGGGAATTGCGTGGAGCTGTACCCCTCCTATCCTACAGTTTTGTTAATTTATCCTTTCTTAAATAAAAAAGAAATTAAAAAAAAGATTTGTCTATCTGCTCACTTATTAATACAACATACTCAGCATCCATTCTGTGCCAAGCTTTTGCCTAGGTGTTAAAAATACAGCATGAAATACACCAAGTCCCTATTCAAATGGAGCATACAGGGGCTAGGTGATGGCACAGCTGGTAGAGCACACACATCACAGTGCACAGGGACCTGGCTTCATGCCCCTAGTCCCCACCTGCAGTGGAAAAGTTTCACAAGTAGTGAAAAATGCCACAGAAGCTCTTCTCTCTCTCTCTCTCTCCCTGTCTTCCCTTGCCTTTCAATTTTCTCTATTTCCAAAATAAATTTTAAAAAATGGAGTTCACATTCTAGTGGGGGAGATGAGAGGAAGCCAATAAATATGGACACGTAAAGCTAATTAATTCTAGTTAGTGTTTAATAAGGAAAGGAAAACAGGTATGGTGCAAGGCATCTGGGGAAGGTACTCTAACATCTTTATAGGTGTGGTGGCAGAGACCCAGTATAGGCAGAAGAACTTCTGTTCTCCCTGCTAAATCACAACTATGGCTTATCACAGATAAAGAACTTTAGCCAGATGTCAGAACCCTAACTTCAGTCACTATATAGTTAATCTGAAGAAGTCTGGAGGGATGCACTTAAGTATCTCCACAGCTTTGCCATTGATTAGAACTCAGGCAGAGTTTTTATTGGCAAAATCAAACCAGAAACAGGAAGATCAAAGATGTTTATAGGCAACCATACTACAGGAGCAACTGTCAGGGCAGGAATTTGATTCAAGTTGGGGGGAGACATGGCTAATGTGTTAAACCTTAATTACAATAGTCTTTGTCTGACTGTCATTAGTCAGGTGTAATACTTTGATGCCCCAAGCAATATTTGTTCATTCTCAGATCAGTCTATGCACAAACCCCAAACCTTTCAGGGAAGGAGCCAAGTGTTGGCAGTTACAGGTAATGATTTTGCTTTATCTCTAGGCCAGAGGGTTTATAATGAACTCTATTGACACTCCATACCTCTGCATTAGGAAGAGGGATTACTGTAAAAAATGGCAACTAATCCCTAGCACTGCAAAAATGGTATCATCTGTTTTCCATCTAAACCATGCCTCAACAATGTCTCCATGATTGCTCAACAATTTGTTTGGCTTTGTATGTTAACTCTCTTTTCAGTCACCAGGTTCCAGGTGTCATCAGGATGCCGGCCAGATTTCCCTGGATTGAAGACCCCACCAATATGTCCTGGAGCTCAGCTTCCCCAGAGACCCACCCTACTAGGGAAAGAGAGAGGCAGACTGGGAGTATGGACCGACCAGTCAACGCCCATGTTCAGCGGGGAAGCAATTACAAAAGCCAGACCTTCTACCTTCTGCAACCCACAATGACCCTGGGTCCATGCTCCCAGAGGGATAGAGAATGGGAAAGCTATCGGGGGAGGGGTGGGATATGGAGATTGGGCGGTGGGAATTGTGTGGAGTTGTACCCCTCCTACCCTATGGTTTTGTTAATTAATCCTTTCTTAAATAAAAAAATAATAATAAAAAAGGAATAACATCATTGCAAGACTGGCCAGCTCCTCATGGGGCGCGAGCGCTTCCACACTACGATCATCATCTCTGACATTATGCTATTCCACTGCAGAATACTGTGCCCCAGTATGGTTCCGTAGCCCCCATGTCCACTTGGTCAATTCCAAATTATTTCCTCCATGAGGATAATTTCTGGAACCATCCGTTCCACCCCAGTTCCATGGCTGCCAGTTCTTAGCAACATCGCCCCGCCAGATATTCGTCGGGATGCGGCATCATCTTAGTTCATTTCCCACATCTACGCTCTACTGGACCTGCCAATATACGCAGATATCTTCGCCCACCCTGTCCAACGCTTGACGTCTTGTCACCCAATCTGGTCCCCTACGCCTACACTGAACTTCTCTTGGAAACAGAGCTGGCAATCAGCTGAGGTAAAGAACAAACACCTCATCACAGACCCCTGCAAGCGTCAACCCGGCTTTGACCTAGCACGTTATGATTGGGCCCTCCTCAATCGCTATCGAACAGGCCATGGCTGGTGCGCCGCTATGTTCCATCGCTGGGGAGCCAGAGACGACCCGAACTGCCCCTGCAGCTACAGACAGACTATGACCCACATAGTCAACGACTGCCACCTCTCCAGATTCAAAGGAGGTCTCGAAACTTTACATCAGGCTCAACCTGATGCTGTTGACTGGCTATGGAAGAAGGGCAAACACTAGAAGAAGAAGGGAGAGGGAGTTGTGAAAAAAGCAGTTTCTGAAGCCTTATTAACTGGGCAGGCCTTGTGGAATTTTTAGACAAAGGAAAGCATGTGATAACAATCACCCAGACTTGTTTTGTTTTGTAAACATAGAGGCTTAGGTAACATCAATGAGAAATAAAACAAATATCAAGAAATCTGGGATCAGAAAACTTTTTGAGAAAACTAAATTTATTTTAATGGAATTGAAAATTTTTTTATTTTATTTTAATGTGTATGAAAGTGAGGGAGGGGCCACAATGAGCTCTAGTTTATGGTGGTGTAGGAACTGAACCTGGTACCTCCTAGGCCTCAGGCATAAAATGCTGATACAGATAGTACTGTGCTATCTTTCTGACCCAGACCTAAGTTATTATTCTTAAATTGCAATGGAATATACATCTACAGTGTATGGTAGTGGAGAAAGACATGGGTAGGTAGTGGTAGTAGTATGCAGATACCTACCAACGGGAGGTAAGAGGTTGTACATCAGTGCCAACAATTGCCCTATAAAACATTATTTCTCAAGTAAGATGATTTTCCCCCAGAGCACTGCTCAGCAATGATTTATGGTGGTATGGGTAGTGAATCTGTGACTTTGGAGCCTCAGGCACAAAGGAAATTTGCATAAACATTCTGCTATCTCCCCCACCCAAGATTTTTTTTAAATAAGAAAAACTATATCTAACAAAATGTTACAGATTAAGGCTTCTGACAGAGACTTTACAACCTGAGAGGTGAAAAGGAATAGTCCCAGCCTTTTATTCAACACAGTCATAAAACGGGTACAATCAAATCAGCCTACCTCCTGCCACTGGGGGTGGGGGGGAAGCAAATAACCAGTGGGTAGGAGGTGGGTGGCAGTGGCACACCCAGTTAAGCGCACACCTACTAAGTGCAAGGACCTGCTTAAGGATCAAGGTTTGAGCCCCGCTCCCACTTGCAGGGGGAATTGTTGCTGAGGAATTATTCTGATGCAGTCTCCGCCCCCAGGTTTTTCTATGCCCTGCTAAATCCTAGAGTGCCCCCTTTCAATCAATCCTGGCCCTACACATCACCCCTGGTTGTTGCCCAATAAAAAGCCCCCTCACCCCTCCCCTCTCTCTCTCTGGGCTCTCGGCTCTCCCTCTCTGAGGTCTCGCTCCCTGCTCTCCCCCCCGTGGTCGGCCATTGCTGGCTGGCTCCACGTGGTCTGAACCAAACCTCCCCCCCATCCTATAATAAAGATTTGTGTACCCCTTTGCTCTGGACGTCCGCTCTCTTCTCCGCGGTGCAGCCCGACACCAGACCACCGCAACAACAGGGAATACTTCACAAGCAGTGAAGCAGGTCTACAGGTTGCTGTATTTCTCTCCCCCTCTCTATCTTCTCCTTCTCTCTGGTTTTCTCTCTGTCTTATCCAATAAAATGGAAAAAAATGGCCTCCAGGAGCAGTGAATTCATAGTGCCTGCACGAAGCCCTAGTGATAACCCTGGAGGAAATAAAGAAAAAAAGGTGACTACAGACCCCTGACCAAAATGAAGTGCTAGTTATAAACACTAGGTTATGACAAAGACTGTCTGGGACCCAGGAAGCAAGGATAAGTTTCCTTCAACACTGACACTTTAATCCTTTTCATTAGTCTGAACAGCAAAGGTGGGCGCGAGGAGTAACATCATTGCAAGACTGGCCAGCTCCTCATGGGGCGTGAGCGCTTCCACACTACGATCATCATCTCTGGCATTATGCTATTCCACTGCAGAATACTGTGCCCCAGTATGGTTCCGTAGCCCCCATGTCCACTTGGTCGATTCCAAATTATATTCCTCCATGAGGATAATTTCTGGAACCATCCGTTCCACCCCGGTTCCATGGCTGCCAGTTCTTAGCAACATCACCCTGCCAGATATTCGTCGGGATGCAGCATCATCTAAATTCATTTCACGTCTACGCTCGACCGGACCTGCCAATATACGCGGATATCTTCACCCACCCTGTTCAACGCTTGACGTCTCGTCACCCAATCTGGTCCCCTACGCCTACACCGAACTTCTCTGTTCCAGACTCTTGGAAACAGAGCTGGCAGTAAGCTGAGGTAAAGAACAAACACCTCATCACAGACCCCTGCAAGCGTCAACCCGGCTTTGACCTAGCACGTTACGATTGGGCCCTCCTCAATCGCTATCGAACAGGCCATGGCTGGTGCGCCGCTATGTTCCATCGCTGGGGAGCCAGAGACGACCCGAACTGCCCCTGCGGCTACAGACAGACTATGACCCACATAGTCAACGACTGCCACCTCTCCAGATTCAAAGGAGGTCTCGAAACTTTACATCAGGCTCAACCTGATGCTGTTGACTGGCTACGGAAGAAGGGCAAACGCTAGAAGAAGAAGAAGTCTGAACAGGCAAGATCATTTATTGCCTCATTTCCTTGGGAGCAATAAAATGTAATAGACTGAGGCTGATGAAATGTCAGCAGGTCCAAAGCAATCACAGATGTGTAAATGAATTTAAATGAGGCTGATGAAGATTCCATCCTATTCTTCCAGTTACTAGGGGGGAAAATAAAATATACTGAAGATGTGTCCATTGCTGAAATAATTATGTAGGGGGAAAGAAATGAAGTGAATGTGTCATGAGGTGTGTGTCCTGCTGCTAGGTATCTTATGTTTCTGAGAGTTCAGTGGCATTGCTGCTTTGTGGTTGACAAAAACTAAGATCAGAGACGTTAAGCTACCTGATCCCACAGTTAATAGCAGCCAGTGCACAGAGAATGCCTAGTTCATCCACTCATACACAAATACTATGGCAAAATATGGAAGCAACCTAAATATCTATCAACAGATGAGTGAATAGAGAAGTTATGGGAATATACTCAATGAAATACTACTCAGCAGTAAAAAGGACAATATTGTGATCTTCCAGACAAAATTATTGGAACTGGAGGAGAAGTAAGTAAGAAAGTGAAAGGCAACTACTGGATGGTTCCACTCATATGGAGTAATATAGAGGATTAAAGCACATGAACTTGAGAAAAAAAAAAGTAAAGGGGGCAGATAGCATAACAGTTATACAAAAAGACTCTCATGCCTGAAGCTCCAAAGTTACAGGTTCAATCCCCCACACCACCATAAGCCAGAGCTAAGGAGTGTTCAGGTAAATAAATAAATAGAATCTTGTGAATTTGGTATTAAATCACTAATAAAAATATTTCTAAAAAAGGAAAGAAAAGAAAGTAATAAAAACATTTCTAAGATCTTGGGAGAACTATGAGTACTTACCTTTGAGGTTGGGCACAGAACTTTGTTGGGGATAGTGATATGGAAACATACCCCTATTATCTTGTCATTTTATAAATCATTAATCAAAAAAACAAAATAAAATCTTATGTGGCAAAAGAAGACCCAAGTGGCAGATACAGTTTAATTTTTTGACTTCAGGAGTCATGTCAAATAAGCTGCAAAATGTTATCATTTTTCCTCTGGAAGGGGAGACAAAAGACCAGTTGTCCTTCTGATCCTTTCTCTTCTACTTGGAGCTGTGTGAATTTTAATGTTTCTAAATCCTTTGGATGGTGGGATGGGGAGGGAAGGTTGGGTTTCTTTATAAAAAGGAAAACTTTCTGTTAAAGGTAGAAGGCTGAATCTGATGTTTATTTAAGATCTAGAAAAATCACTACTGGGAAACCGTGGGCATGAATTATATTATATTCACTAAATTCACAGATGGATCAAGGAAAGAACTCAGTCCTTCTCCATTAATATTTGGCTGGTTGACTGTTAACAATACAGTGGTCAGTCTTCATACATATAAAGAGAGAGAGGCAATGGGGATAAATGCAGAGAGAATAATACAACACAGTTCAGATGGCCACTGACCTTCCAAACACTGGATTCAGTTGTTTGGGGATGTACTTGTCCCGGTCTTTGATTTCTGTTTTGCCAAGTCTGAGCACAATGTAGGGATCTGCTTTTCCATCTGGATCAGCTGGGCTAAGGTTAAACGCCTGAGGAAGAGAAAGAAAATTCCTGTGGTCCTGAACACTACCCGTCCATTGGGAGGTTTAAAAGATACAAATGCTTGAGTTTTATATCCATATATATATTTTTTTGATAGAGAGAATGGAGAGAGAAGGGGAAGACAGATAGGGAGAGAGAAAGACAGACACCTGCAGACCTGTTTCATTGCCTGTGAGGTGACTCTCCTGCAGGTGGGGACCCGGGGGCTGGAACCTGGATCCTTAAGCCAGTGCACTTAACCCGATGTGCTACTACCCGGCCCCCTGATCTGTATGTTCTTTCAATTGGTTCAGAGCTTTGGGATTTGGAGACATTCTCTAGATGATTCTAGTGAACATCCAAGATTAAGAACAACTGTTATAGGACCATAGATGGGCAAATACATATAAATATAGATATATAGTTACAGAAATAAAAGTCAAGCCTTGGGAGAACTATTGTAGTTTCTAATGGAGGAAATGGGGACATGGAACTCTGGTGGTGGGAACAGTGTGAAATTATACCCCTGTTATCTTATAATTTTGTAAGTTAATATTGTCACTAATAATTTTTTAAACATTTATTTATTCCTTTTTCTTGCTCTTGTTGTTTTATTGTTGTAGTTATTGTTGTTGTTGTTGTTGTTGATGTCGTCATTGTTGGATAGGACAGAGAGAAATGGAGAGAGGAGGGGCAGACAGAGAGGGGGAGAGATAGACACGTGTAGACCTACTTCACTGCCTGTGAAGCAACTCCCCTACAGGTGGGGAGCCAGGGCCTCTAATCAGGACCCTTATACCTGTCCTTGTGCTTTGTGCCACCTGCGCTTAACCCACCATGCTACCGCTGGACTTCCATCACTAATAAATTTTTTTTAAAGAACAACTGCTATAGATTATGTATTTTTTATCACAGTGTTTTTGTTTGTTTTCAGTTTTGAACAAGCTCATTTTTCTCTGGAGTTTGCTCCCTGGTGGCAGGTAGTACTTGACACAGAGGAATGGGAAATACACTGGAGTGGGAGGCAGAAGGCATAGCTTTGTTGCTGGTTCTATTTCAAGGCACTTCTATGATCATATGATATCATATTTCTCAGTTCTATCTATAAAACGATGAATAGACCCAAAGGCTGCCCACAGAACCTCAGAAGTCTGGTATTTGGCATTGGCTATTTGTTTCTTAGAGTGAGGCCTGATTTTAGACAAGCTATAGCATACCACAAGCATACCACAAGCAGACATTTCCTGCAACATGAGTGCTCAACCAGGTGTGCCACCACCCGGCCCCCACAAGCAGATTTCCTAATGGAATTATGGTAGTATCAGTGAGAAATGATACTGAAAAGCAAGAGGAACTATACAGAATGTAAACTGATGAGAAACAATCCAAGTTTTAGGACTTTATTCTACAGATATATTAACATAAGCACATGGAACAATCTTTTCAAGGATGTTAGAACATTGCTTAATAGCTATAAATGTGAATAATCTACTAAAGAAGAAATTGAATCCAAAATAATCCCTTAGCTACTTACTCTCATCAACTTTCATTAAGCCAACTTTATTATTTTTTTTCTCCAGGGTTATTTCAGGGGCTTGGTGCTTGCATTACAAATCCACTGCTCCTAGGGTCTATTTTTCCCTTTTGTTGCCCTCGTTGTTGTTATTATTGTTGTTATTGCTGTCATTGTTGGATAGGACAAAGAGAAATTGAGAGAGGAAGGAGACATAGAGAGGGAGAGAGAGACACCTGCAGATCTGCTTCACCAGCCTAGGGCTTGAACCAAAATCCTTACTCCAGTTGGTACACTTTGCGCCATATGCACTTGACCCACTACACTACCACCTGGCCCCCAGCCAACTTTAATTCTTTACATAGCAGTTATGACTGGAATTTATCTTATCTGTTCCTTTGCTTATTTCTATATATTTATAACCCACACTATCCTAACTAATATGTAATCACTATAAAAGCAAGGATTTTGTTTCTGTAGCTGTTAAAAAGAATGAGGAACACCTGTAATACTGATGCAGAGAAATAGTCAATGTATAATGCTAAGTAAAAAAACAGAAGATCAATAAGTAATGCAGAAAGTGTCTCAACTAAGTAAATGCCTAAATATGATTATAGACAACTACACACACACACACATCTGCATGTTCACAAGAAAGAAAGGTATTTGGGGAAATGGAATTGTTGAGGTGTGGAGATTTGCTTTATTCCTTTATGAATTAAAAACATTTTGGTGTTTTATTAAACTAAAATATTTTTAAATTAATTTATCTAGGGGGCCAGGTGGTGGCATACCTGGTTAAGTTCCCACATTACAGTGCACAAGGACCTGAGTTAAAGGCCCTGGTGCCCATTGCAGGGGGAAAGCTTCACCAAGTCGTGAAGCCGGGCTACACAGGCTTTTATGTCTCTCTCCCTGTCTACCTTTTCCTCTCATCTAATTTCTCTCTGTCTCTACCCAATATAAATAAATAAATATAAATAAAATACATCATTAAATTTTAGTGTGAAAAGAGAAAATCAAAGATAACCAACACTTAAAATTAAGGATCTCATTGACTGTCCTTGATTGCAGTGAACTTACCTATCCTCTGCAACCAAGCACTGTTGCCCACTGTGTCTCCCCATTTGTTCAAATTCTGTCCTCAAGTTCCAACCAGACTACTTCCTTGGCAAGAACTTGATCTATTCTTATTCTTTGACTAGAGGGCACTGGACCCATAATAAAAGATGTACAGTCAACATTTCTGAATAAATAGGTGAATAAATAAAATTATAGCTCATATCTGCAGTCCAAAAAATTCATCCTGTTTCCTACAATCCACATCCTTGTTCCTGATATCCAGATTTTATCCCTTAGAACTTCAGGTACAAAGATTTATGAAGGGGGGAAATGTAGAACAACATATTTAGAAAAATGCAACTAATGATTTGGTGGCTAATTTTCTCTGCTTCTGGAATTCTCACTGCCCTGAATGTGCTTGACTATGATTTTAGAACCTGGAGAAGGGAAATGAATTACATGCATGATTTCTCAATATTATTTGAACACACAATCTGTTCCTTAAGGGATGTATATTCGTTACTTAAAACATGAGCAATGTCCTGAGCAAGAATTTGTAAAGGTTATATATAGTCTCAACTATCTTGTGGGTGGGTATTTAATGTGTTTGTGATTCTATCCAAGTAATTCTCATCTTCCCAACTAGACTATGACTTTTGTGAGGGAAGACTGATTAGAACAAGATTAGAAGCCCTTGCAAGTAGGCAGAATTAGAATATGGTGGCAGGGGGGACACTGCTCTGATGATGAAAATAACTTGGAAGCTACACAACAAGAGGACCAGCGAGTTCTCCTTTCTCACTAAAGAGATAATTCATCTCTCTCTCTCTTTTTTTAATGTTTTATGTTTCTAAAAATGGAAGTTGGAAATTTAAGCCAAGACTTAAAGTAAGGCCACTAAGATAAAATAAGACTATGGCAATCAATTCCAAGTTTAGGACATGGGAATGAATGTATGAACCATGAAGCTTCAATAGACAGCATGAGTCAGCAGAAGAACCAACAATGGTGCTTTGATTGAGCAGCAAATTGGCTCTGTGCTTCCTGGCAATCATGCCATATCATTTCATGAAATTCAAGTTTAGTGCTCTAATTATCAGGAAGTAGGTGGCCTAGGGTAGAAATGACACTTTTCTTGGAAAAAAAAAATCAAAATGAAACTTCTGACTACAAGAGAGCAGAGGCAGAGCTGGGGGACAGGATGGCACCATGATAGCAGCTCTGTCCTGCTCCCATTCTCTCTGCTGACTGACTTGCCTGTGAGCTTCCTGCTTTTGTCCTATTTAGTTTCCTCTCCAGTTGTTGAGGCAACCAAAGAGAACAAATAAAGCTACATGGAGCAGTTATCCATGCCTGGGAGGTATTTTTCCTGAGCAAAAATCTAGCAAATCTCCATTTATTGATCAAAGTGAATAACTTCTGCCATGGACTGAATGGTGATTCCTCAAAATGTTTACAATGAAACTTAGACCCAAATACAGCTATATTTAAAAAGCACATTTAGGTAGATAATTAAGCTTAAAGGAAGGCCTAAGGGTGGTGCTCTAATCTGAGAGGACTGGTGAAGATGAAAAGACGCCACATCTCCATCTTTTTTCCCTTCCTTTCTTCCTCCCTCCTGCTTCACAAAGGAAAGATCATGCAAATTCACAGCAAGAAGGTAGCCAATGAGAAAGGAGGGAGAGACGGAGGCCTTGCCTAAAACACCAGTGATAGAACTTGATCATAGACATCACATCGAGCCTCTAGAAACAGGGAACAAAGTATTTGTGGCCTAAGTGACCTAGTCTATGGGATTTTGTTATAGCAGCACCAAGTGACCAAGACAACCTTCACAGTAAAGAAAGCTGACTCACCGCAACAATGTATACCCTGATGAGGACTTTGACAGCATGGTTGGGTGGAATCCCTTGCTGAATTCTCAGCTGTCCACTGTCCTCAGTGCTGGAATCTTCAGGACTTTTATAGATGCAGAAGGAGCCCTAGAACCACAATGTGCAACCAATTGAAATAAGATGGTCACAAGTCCCATCAAAAGAAAAAGGCCAAAGTGCTGGGAAACCAAGTCATCTATGAGACTCAACAGGACCCAGGTTGGCACCATCCTTGCCCTTTGGGTGTTTTCCTGCAGCTCATGGAACCTGTTAGCATCTGAACTTCTCCACTGGATATGAGTGAATTCATGTCACCAGAAAGACACCCTCTCATGAGGTTGTTAAGTTAGAGAAGCTCCAGATGGGATGCAGACAGTCTTTTTCCTGCAGGGCACTGAGTAATGTTTTTTTTTTTTTTTTTTTTTTTTTACCATGATCTCATACAATCCTGACTGCAGTATTCCTACACTCAGATGTTGCAACTACAGCTTGGGAAGGTGAAGTATTGCTCAGGATCACGAGACTAGTTATCAAAATTACTAACCCAAATACTTTCACATTCCCAATTATCAAATCCACAAATATGCCTTTAGCTAATAGTGTTTAATTAATATTTATCTTGGTTTGATGGAGTTTACTTTGATTGCAATTATAATCTTTCCTATCAAAGATTTAAATCCAGGCTTGCAAACTGCAACATCTATGCTATTTCCAACACACTATAATGCATATAAAGGGCATGACATGCAGTGGATTCCTGGTAAGTATCAGCTATTGCTTTGTGATGCTCATGTGAACCAGATGAAGGTCTTGTGGATTTTTTTTTTACTTCTTTTAGCTAATAGCTAATACATCATACATTTGGTGGGTTAAGAGTAGGAAGAGCAAAAAAAAAAAAATCAAATAACTCTTTCTGATAACAGTTTTGTCTCCTTCTATTCTATCAGACAGTTCCAACATACTTTACTGGCCACATCACATATCAAGTATATCAACACTAGAGCTTTGTCTTGTAGGGTTCAAATATATTTGGCACAATATAACCCCATTAATAGAATTGTCATATCTGACACTTAGGGACAAGATAGTCACATAAAAGCATTATCTTTAGAACTTGCCTTAAACTTTCCTATGACTCTATCTCCATCAAGGCCATTGTCATCTTCTGTAGACTTTCCTCTAAAGAGTTCAAAGGTTTTCACCCAGTCTTCAAAATTGTTGAATTCACTCTCAAGATCACCATCATATATCTTTAGGGAGGAAGGGGAAGAGTGTGCTCAGAGGAGGGGAGGCCCAAGACTGATTTACTGAGAAACACTAACATTCTTCAAAAACAGTCATTGAGAGACACTTTTCAGAAAAACTTGAGAAACTTCTCTTAATTTATCTTTAGTAAAATAAGGAATATATTTTTTGCTATTGTTGACTCATCATTTCTAAAACTTTCTACAACTATGAAATTTATAGAACTTTCCTGAAAAGCTTTGCAATATCAAAAAGCATAATTAAACCAAAAAATTTTAAATATAGCACATACATATAAATATGACAATTCTTTTCAGATATAATTGGTTTCTGGCTATAGAACACTAGAGTATTTTTGGTAATTCAAATCAATAAATGTCCAGTAAACATTTACTTCATAACATACATAAAGCATTTAATTATTAGCATACATTAAGCTTTATTATAATGCACAGAGACATAGATTTCTCAAGTGGAGAATTATAAATACATTTTAAAAATGTAAAATCAAATTGAGTTTTAGGCTTGATAATATAATTAGATTATATATTCAGATTTACTATCAAAAATAACTTAATCAAATTGGTTATACAGATGTATAAATTTCACACTTCCAATTTTCATATTCATAAATATCCCTCTAGATAATGGCTTCTAGCTAGTGTTGAGACTGGCTTGAAGAAGCTGATTTCAATTGCTATTTTGAGTGCAAATGCATATGCATAATGAAGTCAGTCTCTAAGAGGTGAGTCAGGGAAACTCAGACACTCTAAGAAATTATGCTGGATTCCTGGTTCGAGCCCCCGGCTCCCCACCTGCAGGGGAGTCACTTCACAAGGGGTGAAGCAGATCTGCAGGTGTCTTTCTCTGCCCCTCTCTGTCTTCCCCTCCTCTCTCCATTTCTCTCTAAGAAAAAAAAATATGCTGGATCAAGACCAATGAGTATAGGATATATCCCTTTTCAATATGAGGATGGATAAGGGCTGGAGGGAGCACATTCCATTGTCTTAACTTGTTTGCTTCTTAAAGTTTGCTTTCCTGCATCAAAAGCTGTAATGAAGAAAGTTACGTTCAAAAAAATCCTTGCTAGGGTGGATGGAAACACTCACAGAACCTCCCTTCCTCTGAACTTGCCATCCCATTCATGGTTGAAATATCTGTGTTGACACACCTGCAAAACAGCCAGGTTGGGGATTTCATCTTCTTTGAGTTTTTTCTTCAGCATTTTATTTTTCTTCTTCTTTGGACTATCTTCTATATTTACCACAACCTCATCTGGTTTTGTCTCTGTGAACATTTAGCAGAAATTGTTTAAATTTGTCGTGACTATTGAGAAGGAGCACAGTCAAATTCCCTCCTTTTCTTCACTTAGGCATGCATCGTGCTCTTTCTTTTTTTAAAAAGAAGCAATATTATTCCTCTGTATATGTAGCAAAGTGTGTGGAATTTCTGTCCTACAGAATCACAGGGGATGCCACTCACATAGAAATGCAATCTTGGGGGCTGGGTGGTGGTACATCAAGTAGAAAGCATGCATCACCATGTGCAAAAACTGGGGTCAAATCCCTGGTTCCCACCTGCAGCAGGGGAGCTTCCTGAGTAGTAAAGCAGTGCTGCAGGTGTTGCTTGCTCCTTCCTTCCTCTCTATCCCCACTCCTTCTCACTTTCTCTCTGTCTCTAAATAATAGGGGAGCATGGCCGCTAGGGGCTATGAATTTGTCACACAGTCACTGAATCCCAGCAATAACCCTGGTGGCAATAAAATTAAAATAAGAAATTCAGTGCTGGGGGCCAAGTGGTCACTCAGGAAGTATAATGCACATGTTTTCATGTTTGAGGACCTGAGTCATACCCCTGGTTCAGACCCCTGTAGGAGGGAAGTTTTATATGTGGTGAAACAAGGCTGGTATTGCTTCTTCTATTTTTCTTTTATTTTTTAAATTATAATTTTTATTTACTTATTGGATAGAGACAGCCAGAAATTGAGAGGAGGCAGAAGATAGAGAGGGAGAGAGGCAGAAAGACATCTGCAGCCTTGCTTCACCACTTGTGAATTTTTTCCCCTGCAGGTGAGGAACAGGGGATTGAGCCCAGATCCTTGCACATTGTAACATGCACACTCAACCAAGTGTGCCACCATCCAACCCTGGTATTGCTTCTGTCTCTCTTTCATTCTCTTTCACCTTCTACTGAAAAAGAAAGAAAATAGAAAAATAGCTGCTTGAAATGATGGAGTTGTACAGGCACTGTGTCCCAGATATAACCCTGATAGAAGTGAAGAAGATGAAAGAAAGAGAAAGAGAGAGAGAGAAGTAAAGGAGGGAGAAAAGAGAGCAGGAAGGAAGGGAAAAAGGAAGGAAGGAAGGAAGGAAGGAAGGAAGGAAGGAAGGAAGGAAGGAGGGATACAATGTCAGAAGACCCACCCCCAGGTTTGGAGTAGGCTTTGTTCTGTGTTAGCATTCAGTTAAGAATTCATTAAAAAAAAAATTCATAAAATAGGCACAGAAAGGGTAAGGAATCTGTCCAGTCTCCCAACTAGCAAAAACCAGACAAGGATGAAGCGACTCCAAAACTTTTAGTTAACATTTTCTCTAGAATGTTTATAGATTTGACTTGATTTCTTTTTTTTCTTTCATTTATTTTTCATTAGTGATTTAATAAGACTTTTATAAGGTTATAGGGATATAGTTTCACAGCACACCCACTAACAAAGTTCTGTGACCACTCCCTAACAATAACCACCACAGTTCTCTGTTTGCAGATTTTTTAAATTATGTATTTACTTATTTGCTTAGTTATTACTGGATAGAGACAGAGAAAAGTTGAGAGGGGAGGGGAGATAGAAAAAGGGAAAGAGACAGAGAGCAGCCCTGCTTCACCACTCATGAAGCTTTCCCCTTTCAGGTGGGTTTGAACCTACATCCTTGTGCACTGTACTGTGTACACTTAACCATGTGCACCACCACCTGGCCCCTGTTTGTAGATTTGAGATTTGTCTCGTACAACAGCCTGAAGCTCAGATATGTTACATGCCTTACACTAAGTTATGTGCACAGTTAATGAAACTGTGCAGTATTATCTTAAGAGGAGGTTCTAGAAAAAAATCCACCAGAGACAGACTTTGAATTCTACTGTTTTCCAGGGGCATAAATTTGATCACATTCCTCAACCTCTTTACACCTGTTTCATTTTCAGCAAAATGCAGAGTATTGCTTCTGTCTTGGGGCTTGTCTTAGGAGCAAATATATTAATTTGAAGTGGTCTGAGGAACTGAATCTATCACTGGCTTTCCTAAATTGGTGCAGTGTCACCAGAAACAGTACAGGCTGTTTGGTGTCACTATTATTTTCTGGTCAAAACCTACTGATAGTTTGAATGGAGCTTGTGGTCATTGAAAATCTCAAGCCATTCAGATTATATTTGAGCGGCTGCCAAGCCAGAGCTTTCTGATCCTTGTAAACTAAATATGGGAAGCAAAATCCAGGTCACTTCTACTAAAGTTTATGAAGTTGTTTTTGGCCTGTCACACCAACTTGGTCCTATTTTTACTCTGTTGTTTCTATATTAAGACTGTCAATGTAGGGACTCGAGCCAAAGGGTTGATTCCAGCAGTGTGCTATATTCATGCAACCTGGCATCTGGTTCCAGTCTGGCTCACATCAACAGCCTGACCTTTTACAAGTGTTGTAGTCTTCCTGAGATTCTTGTCTCAGATGGGAAATGAAGAAAAGAGTTCTCATATAACTCTGATGTTTATTACTTCATGATTTCTCACTCAAATGGCCTGATTCCATGTTCAAGTATACCCAGATACAATCCTTTACCTGCATTGCCTTTTCTCTTCTTGGGATCACTTTCATTTTCCTTTGAGGAAAGAGAGAAATGAGATTACTGTTACCATGACGCCTCATTTGCTAATCCCCACTGCTAGCCATTCTGATTCAACTATCCCAGGTCCCTTCATTCTCAGACAACATGTTTGAAAAGATTACTTGAACAATGTCCAACAGACCTACATGCATAAAGCTATCCTGTCCTAAAGAAAAGGTGTCCACATATTGTGAAATGGTGTCACTGAGCTGTAAATATTCTTGCCCTCTAAGTAAAGCCTCCTATCAGTGACTGGGGCAGAGCTTCTCTCCCTGCAGTATTTCTTCCTCCCTAAAGTACCACCCTTGTCTGCATGGAGTTTTTCCTGCTGGCACACTAGATTGTTGAGTTGGTTCCAGGGATTGGGGAGGTTAGCAGAAAAGGGGACAGTGTCATTGAAAAAAAAAAAAGGAAGACTGAAGATGAGGACTATTTATTTATTTGGTTGGTTTATGTAACTACATTATAAGTATTAATGGACAATCCTACATGCAGAGACTATAGTATTTCCAAACTAATAGATCAGATGATAATCCAATTAAATATAGTAACATTTTACTAATTTTTCCTTTCCTTTTTTGCACTGAAGTAAGAAGTCTTGCCAAATTCAGCTACTGAGCTTTTGCTTAAATCTCCAGACCTGTATCTCGTTGATTCACCATCATTATATTCAAACCCTTTCTTGTTCCATGAGCAGACGGTCCAACTCTTGCAAGCTGATGATTATTTCTGTTTAATAAGGAGAAGAAGAGCCTCTGCTTTTACTTCAATGTGTGTGTATATATTCAGAATCCTGTTGGTGACCTAGAGCCTTCTGATGGGGAATCTCCAGGTACATCTAAAGTGCCTATTCTTGATGTCCACCTATCAAGAGACCCCACTTCTGGCTGAACCTCCTTGGGTCTGTTTAATAGAGTCTTCAGTTGTTGGTCTGCTTCTAATTCTGCTTCTAAGACCCCTTCTGTTGCATTGCTTAATGCTGTGGTCTATTTACATAATCACTACTTTACCTGAGAACTGCCCTACCTGCAGGGCACTGATTTAATCCCACTGGTTCACACTCTCTTTTTGCTCCACCCCCTCTCCTAGTCACACCCTGTTTTCCACCATTTAATCCCCACTGATTTGCACTCTCTTTTCGCTCTACCCTCTCTATGTCACATCCTGTTTTCCACCCTAGTATTTCCTTCTTGGTGAGTATAAATACAGATTCTCTTCTGATTAAAAACACATTGGATTGCCTTCTGGCTCTGTGAGTCCCAGAGACTCTCTCCTGTGATGCTAGCCCGACACGAGTTCCTGATCCCTCTCCCATGCAGCAGCCTAGGTTGGCTCCAGTCGAGTTCTTTCCAACCCAGAGAGCACGTACTCGGGAAGAAGCACCCTTAGGCTATCCTGGCATTCAGTGGCCATATTGGACTGAAAATGTGCTTAGCATTTACAACATAGTTCAAGTCTCAGTGTCAGTTTCAGTCAGAGAGGTGGGAGGGTTTTTCAATTCCAGATCTTTGATCTGTCTAGAATTTCTCCTCTTTTGCATGTAACAGAACCATACATGAGTAAGGTCAACCTAAAGTATAATTCAAAAGAGGGAATATTAGAGGAGGATGGCTATACAGGATCATGTTTTCTTATCGAGTCCCATGACTATGACAATCAGAGGGAATCTACCTTCTGTGCTTTCTTCAGGGAGGCATAATATTTAGACCACCAGTCAATGACGTTTTCAGCAGATTCATCTGCTATGGTTCTCTTCCTTCTTTTGGTAGACCTCCGAGATAATTTCCTGGCAACCTAGTTAGGGATGAGGGACAGATTATCAGTTAGGCCTCATGAATTTGAAGTCATTGCCTGACCAGTATATTGCAGCATAATACATTCTGGAGGGAGAACAGAGGTATCAGTAAGTTTCGTGGCTGTAGCTATCAGTGCAAGTTGAATAAATGAAAGTTAGATAATCTATTCATCCGTCCATCCATTTATTTAGTAAACACTCACTGAGCAGGTGGGAAATATAGCTCTTGACACTAGGAATGTAAAGGGAAATAGAGATAATGCCCACATCTGGGAAACATAAAGCCTTATAGAAGATACTGGCACATGACATGTGGGACAGTAGAAAGGGTATTAACTTCAGAGTGACCTGGGCCAAAACTATTAAGTGATTCATACATAGAATTCATAAAATCATATATTTTATGGATCAAAATACACATATTGTGTAATTCATAATATTGTTATGATCCTCAATTTCCTCAACTACAGGCACTACACAGTTATTCACTGTGTGAATAATATGATACATCAAATCTTAACAATGAGATTTTCAAAGTTAACCCAATTGCCAAAAATTTGATTATAGCAATAACTATCTATTGCCTTCTTAAGCCCTAAGACAGCAGGAACCTCCTACTTCCCCTATAAAGCCCATATTTCCCCCAGTCCTGGAACCTCTAGGGTGGGGCTCACTTTCCTGCATGCTTCTCTCAATTCATACCAAATGATATTGCATCTGCTGATCCCACCCTAATCAATGCAATGAGTACCACCTCAGCATGTTTCACTTCAGACTGTGTCCATACACATTAGGTGTGGAATGTAAACCCTTCATCCTCTCTCCAGGTGAAAAAATTCCTTTCATAGGATTCTCTAATTCCATTCCAGGTGGCTCACTTCCTAACAAAGTCCCAAAACCTAGATATAGATCAGCTCCCATGAGTTAGAGCATATGTTCACATGTATCTGTAAACTGTGGCAAAATATATACCTAAAAGCAAAAGTACACAATAGTCTGTAGTGAGTCAGTATAAAGTTCATAATGAAATAGTGTCTACTTAGACCTAGATACCCTCCTCACCTACTTCCTACTACACTTCCTTCACTAACTCCAAAGCTTACCTTATCAAAGCAAGGACTACAAAAGTTGAATAAGGGCAAGAGACTGGCATAATTTAATGATGACTCTTTAGTCACTATCAGGCCACCCCATCAGTTGGGGCCCTATTCGGGGAGTCCTGAGATTCCCAAACAGACATGATGGGCCTAGACCTCAAATAAATCCCTCTTTCCATTGTTACCAGTCATTTCTATTAGGAACAAAATAACAGACCCCTTTGCAGGGCCCCATAGGACATTGCCCTCAACTTGGATCAACAACAGTAGAGAATGTTTCATCCTGAGTAATGAGGCTGAAGGGTTGACATTCTACACCTGATTTGTATGGACACAGTCTGAAGTGAAGCATGCTGAGGTGGTACTCATTGCACTGATTAGGTTGGAGGCTGGACAACATACTCTATGCTACACCTGAGGAAGATGGGTCCTGAAATTGTGGCAGCTTGGAATATTCCTATTCATGACCACAGAATGTGAGCTCAGATCTACAGGGATGCAGAGGTCACATAGGATCCTGAGCTGAATGTGGGCCCCAGATGACATCAAATCGATGGGTTTTACAGTCAACAATATTTATACACCTTTCCCATATTTGGGAGCTACTCTCTTCCCTCATCCAGATTTCTGGTCCTTCTGCCAGCCATAACATCATCTCCCCAGACAATAACTTGGATTCACCTGCATATCAGATGTCAGGCTCAGGAAAAAACAAAAACAAAACACTAATATAGTCATGGGCCCTTTGGAATGTAACTAAAATAGGCCTACTAACTATCTATATAATGGAATCCCCCAAATCTTCATCAGCACTATTCCAGCCTTTAAGTTCATGATTAGTTAACAATTTGTTTGGCTTTATATGTTAACTCTTCTTTCAGCCACCAGGTTCCAGATGCTACTATGATGCCAACTGGACCTCCCTGGGCAGATGACCCCACCAATGTGTCCAGGAGCCCTGTCTCCCCAGATCCCTGCCCCACTAAGGAAAGAGAGAGACAGGCTGGGAGTATGGATCAACCTGTCAACACCCATGTTCTGTGGGGAAGGAATTATGGAAGCCAGACCTTGCACCTTCTGCAACCCATAATGTCCCTTGGTCCATGCTCCCAGAGGGATAAATAATGGGAAAGCTTTCAAGGGAGGGATGGAATATGGAGTTCTGGTGGTGGGAACTGTGTGGAGTTGTACCGCTCTTATAGTATGGTTTTGTCAGTGTCTCCTTTTTATAAATAAAAAAGAATAAATAAATAAATAAATTTTTTAAAAAAACACCTTTCTGGCCTCATGGGATCCCACAGATTTATGGTGGCAACAAACATTTAAACTGATAATTCTAACCAAATATGGTAGGTGCAGCACTGGTGGGACAAAGAAAACAGTATGAGGTGTTCTAGAAGGTCACACTGAGCTTGGATGAGGCAGGGAAGTCTGGGTATGCATCAATTTATATTTTGCTCTGATTTTTATTTTAATCTTGACTATTTATATGTTATATGATCCATTAGGAATTTTTAAAGGCTACTCTTCTCTTTGAATCAACTGACACATCAGGGTTTTCCACCTACATTTATGACTTAGGGTACCCACATCTTTACTTTATGGCTTTTTGTGTACTTGTCCATCTCCCCTTGCAGAATCTCAGCTGCCAGAGTATGATGGTAAGTCTCACCTTACTTTAGAATCCAGAAGACATATTTTTATTTTTATATGAACTTGTCCTGAGTAAATTCTAAATAGTTACAGAACAGACCTAGATGAAGAAACAATTGCCTTCCCAAGTTAATAGATCGAGAAAATTGTTGACTTCCTTCCTTCCTTCCTTCCTTCCTTCCTTCCTTCCTTCCTTCCTCCCTCCCTCCATCCCTCCCTCCCTTTCTATCCCTTTCTCTCCCTTTCTTTCTTTCTTTTTCTCTTTCTTTCTTCTTTTCATTATTGGATAGAGACAGAGAAATCAAGAGGGAAGAGAAATATTGAGTGGGAGAGAGAGAGAGAGACCTGTAGCACTGTTCCACTGCTTGTGAAGCTTCCCCATTTCAGTGAGGGCTGGCATTTTGAACCTGAGTCCTTGCACATTGCAATGTGTATGTGCAACTGGGTGTTTCACCACTTAGCCACCCACCCCCAATTTTCTGGCTAGTTTATCTGATCCTACAACAATTTCAAGTGAGATCATGCCAATATCTCCATTTTATAGACGAATAAACTGATGCCTAGAAGGGTGAAGTTACCCATGGTCACACAGCTAGTTGATGGCAGGATTAGTAATGTCTGGCAGAGTGACCAGTGCAGACTCTACTAAGCTTTGCAAATAGAAAGAAGGATTACATGCCAACCTTAGCTTTCCCATCTTTTGGTGGTTCCTGGGCTGCAGGTTTATATTCAGATTCCAGCAAAGCAGGTGAGTCAGAGGAGTCTGCCCGGCTGGCTGGCTGATCCTGGGCAGGGTCAGAAACCACAGTGGGTGGAGGCTCAACATCCACATAGATGTGATCAGATGGGGGCTCTTGGGAGGGGCTGAGGGCTTCTAAGGACTCAGTGACTGCTGGTGAAGCTGAGACACCTAAAATAAAAATGTAGAGTCAGGCTGCTAAGTACAGTGTAGAGTGGCCAGTCGATGGACACAATACTGGAATCAGATGCCTTTAAATTCACATTGCCAGTTTATTAACTTCTCTGAATGCCATTTCCCTTGTTTATAAAATGACACTAAGGATAGGGCAGTGGAGCACCAGGTTAATTGCACATGTAACCATGAGCAAGGACCTAGGTTCAAGCCCCCAGTCCCCACCTTCAGAGGAAAAGCTTCACAAGTAGTGAAGCAGTGCTGAAGGTGTTTCTCTTTCCCTCTCTATCTTCCTTTTGCTCTCAATTTCTCTCTGTTCTATCAAATAAAGTTTAAAAATCTCCTAAAGTATTGTTTAAAAATAAATGATAGTGAAAACGCCCATCTTGCTGGAGGGAAATAAGATCACGAGGTTAAATATCTGCCGCACAAAATTAATCAGTAAATGGTCATACTTATTGAACCCTCAGCTGAATTTTTAGCAGTTGTAATTATAGTGACCACACATATCAAGATCTAGGATACAGATCCTTTGCATTGACTGTCTTCTCCTAGTGTTTTTTTTTTTTAATCAGTGATTTAATAATGATCAACAAGACTGCAGGATAAGAGGGGTACAATTCTACACAATTCCCCACCACCAGTGTCCCATAACTTATCCCCTCCATTGGAAGCTTCCCTATTCTTTATCCCTCTGTGAATATGGATCTAAATTCCTTATAGGGTTCAGAAGGTGGAAGGTTTGGCTTCTTTAATTGCTTATTCACTGGACATGGGCATTGGCAGGTCAGTCCATACCCCCAGCCTGTTTCTTTCTTTCTTTTCATTTTTCTTTTTTAGTGATTTAGTAATAGTTAACAAGACTGTAGGATGAGAGGGGTACAATTCCTTATAATTCACATCACCAGAACTTCATATCCCCTCCCCTCTATTGGAAGCTTCCCTATTCTTTATCCTGTTGGGAGTCTGGACCAGAATTCTTTATGAGGTGCAGATTATGGGAGTTCTGGCTTCTCCACTGGCCATGGGTATTGGCAGATGGATCCATACCCTTAGTCTGTTTCAATCTTTCCCTAGTTTCCCCCAGTATTTTAATGCAGGGAATCTCTGGGGGGTTCCAGAAGTCTGTGACTCCCCAAGTATAGGAAGAACTTCATTTGTGTTCCCAGAGCACGAGGGGAAGTTTCACTGCTCTGGTATCTTTCCCTCTCTCCCCTCTGTCTCTTTGTTTTGGTCTCTATATATATATATAAAAAAAAAAGTAAGCTCAAAACAGTGAAGACCCAGTGGCAAAAAAAAAAAAAAAAAAAAAGTATGGTTCTGGTCTTTCCTGTCAAGGGTCCTCTCTTTTTCAACAGCAAATTCCACCAAATAAACACTTAATAAGCATCTACTCTGTGCTGGACACAGTGGTGGGGACATCCCTGAGGTACATCATACATTTAGAAATAGACCAAGGTTATACAGTAACTTGACTTTCAGAAAAGAGGCCATATGAGAGTAGCAGGCTATCCACCTGGTTGGGCCAGTGAGACAGCTCACAGAGGAGGGTGCCTGCTTTTTCAGGCATATGCCCAGGTTTGAGTCCAATCCCCACTAAGTGGGCAGAAGCTACAGGGCCTGTTATTTTTCCTTCTCTGTCCCTGTTACTTTCTCTCTTTATCTGAATAAGTTAAATCAGGGCAATGAAGTCCCAGCTACTACAAAATAGTGACTGGAATACAAATCAAATCAGTGAGAAAATCAGTAGTCTGTTTTGGGAAAAATTACAATACATGTAGAAAAATGTAGATTGATAGATAAGTGCAAAATGTGAAAGGCAAAAGAACCTGGTACTAATAGAAGAAAATATATTTGTAACCGAGAGATGAGAAAGGGTTTCTTAAATAAGCTGCTAAAAGAACAAACCATAAATTTTGATAGGTATGATTATATAATTTTTTTGCTAAAGATTTCCAAATACAATGTTAGCAGTTATCAGACTGAGAAAATATATGAGGAATTTCTATAATCTAAAAATATTAGCATCTCAAATATTTTTAAAAACCAAGAAAATCAAAGGAACAAATAAAATAGGGACAAAAGAAGGGAGCAGGTGAATCACAGAAAGAATAATCAAGACAGCAGCAAGCTTATGAATGGTAATAGTAATCATAGCAATCTAAACTAAAATAAAAATGAAAACTCAGAAAGTTGATTAATAGCAGGTACTACTAAAGAGGAAAAAATGAGACTTCAGGTGGTAGGGGCAGAGATTATTCTAGACTAGTGTAAATCAGCGCAATTCTCTGCAACACTCCATTGCCGTACTTCAGAAAATCACACGTGCACATTCCCTGACCCTCAGTAACCTCACTCCTGGGATGCATGTCCAAAGAGACTCCCATACTGGATCCTCCCCATAGGGACTCATACAGGGTTGTCCGCTGGCACTGTCTGTAGATGTGGGGAGGTGGAGGCATCCTGCAGGGGCAGGATGTTGGGAAGCAACAGGAAAAGAAAGGAAAAGTGGGGTAGAGGCATCAGGAAGTGATCACACACTGGTGCTCAGGCAGTGATATGGATAGATATTAAAATAAAGCTTTGAATGGTAGTCCAGGAGGTGGCATAATGGTAGAGTTTGATATGTGAAAGCATAGGGTTTCAGGTTCAATTCCCAGTACCACATAGGCCAGAGAGCTGCTCTGGTACTTGTCTCTTCCTCTCTCTCCCTCTCCCCCTCCCCCATTCCTCTCTTTGTATCTCTAGCTCATGAAATGAAAGAAAAAATAAATATTATTTAGAAAGCTTTGAAGAAAAAAGCAAAAAACCAAGTAAAGGCTGTAGCATTACATCATATACACAAATTAACTACATTGAAGTTTCTGATCCTCGATTTTCTGATACCTGTTATTAGAAATCCTACTATTACCTTTGCGTCTATGTTTGCAAAATATATGTTGCTTGTCTGCCAAGTAAATTCCTTTGACTAATAATACCATGAGACCTGTTTTGCAGGCTGCTTGTCATTTCTACAAGAATCCTCCTCTAGGACAAAGTCTGGATATGTCAGATTTTTCAGACCCATTGACTGGAAGGGTGTGTTGCCACATATGATCATACATAACTCTGATGTCTGGCTGCTGCCCTAAGGGTTTGGAAATTGTTCACGAGATAACTAGAATTACTCAGCTTTCTTTCTTCCTTCCTTCCTTTCTTTTTTCTTTCTTTCTTTCTTTCTTTCTTTCTTTCTTTCTTTCTTTCTTTCTTTCTTTCTAATTTGTTATTGCCCCCAGAGTTATCACTGGGACTCCATGCTGGCACTAGGAATTCACTGTTGCTGGTGGTCATGTTTTTCCTTTTATTTTCATTTTTTAACTGGCAGGGTTGCTTTTTATTTATTAACGAAAAAGATAGGGAGAGAGAGAGAGAGAGAAAACAGACATCACTCTGGTACATGTACTGTCGAGGATTGAACTCAGGAACTTATGCTTGAGAGTCAGTTCTTTGTACACTACACCACCTCCTGGAACACTTTTCATTTATTGTTTTTCTGTTCTATTTTATTTGCTAGGATAAAGAGAAAGTGAGTGGGGGAGGGAGACAGAGAATGAGAGAGAAAGACACCTGTAGACCTGCTTAACCAGTTGCGAAACTTCCCCACTTCAGGTGGGAAGTGAAGGCTTGAACCCTGGTCCTTGTGCATGGTAATGTGACCACCAGGTCTCCTGATGTCAGTTTTTTTAATGGTTTTTTAGAAATATTTTATTTATTTATGAGAAAGATAAGAAGAGAGAGAAAGAACCAGACATCACTCTGGTACATGTGTTGCCAGGGATCAAACTCAGGACCTTATGCTTGAGAGTCCAAAGCTTTACCACTGCGCCACCTCCCAGACCATGTGATGTCAGTTTTAAGGTAAGAATTTGGCAGGAAAAAGAGATGCTCTTGATCGTAAGGTATCATTGGGCATGGATCCACAGCAGACACCTGCAGGTCTTGTGGTGATGCCATGTGCAAACTCAGGGTCTAGGCGGTACTTCCTACCTTGGCCAGCTTGGAGTCCATCCATCTGTGAAGTAGTGGCAAGGGTCTCTCTGGATTTACACAGAAATTGCTTCAAGCAGTTGATGGTGTAGGTGCCCACCAGCGTGCTCCTTCCAAAGGCCCTCCAGTCAACCACACAGATGCTCAAGGGTGGGTGCAAAAGTTCATTCTCAGGAAGCTCCTGGAGGAGAGGCTGGGGTGAGGTGTGGGCAGTGTCTTGGCTAAGCCTAAGAACCAGCCTGGGGTCAGGATCAAACTATGCCAGACAATCCTCCCTCTCTTCTTTCCCCATCATGCTATACCTTCAGGCCCCATGCAGCTAAACATCCAAGTCTCATTATGGTCAGCTTATCATATTTGTGAGATCTGTATGTGCAGATTCAGGTACCTGTTAATCAGTGACAATTTTGCAAGCACAAGGTAGAAAAAAACCTCGAGGGGCCAGGTGGTGGTGCATCTAGTTAAGAACACACATTACAGTGTGCAAGGACCCAGGTTTGTTGGATAGTATGCCAGCTCCCCCTGGCTTCTGCTTAACCATATGCCTATATAGGGATAGATTTAATCCCATTCAAAGCTTTGGTCTATTTACATAAATCACTTTTACATTTACATAAAGCACTCCAGGGCATTGGTGGTTCAGTGATAAGATTCTCGCCTGCTCTGCCCCCTCCTTGTCACACTCTGATTTTCACCAGTCACTTTTCTCTCCACCCTCTCTATGTCACATCCTGTTTCCACCCTACTTGGCAAGTATATATAAAGATAGCATTGTGAGTTTTAGAGTACTTGAGTTTAGCTTAGCTCGTCTTAGACTGTGCTGCATCCTGCATGAATAAAGAGATACTGCGTACAACCCAGCCATGAGTCCCTGGTCGTCTGTTACCCGCCCGTGAAGCCAGCCTGGCGAAAACAACATAACCCGTCGAAAACAACATATGGCGCTACAACGTGGGACTGGACCTGCGCAACTCCCAGATAAGTGAAGACTTTGCCTACCTATGCACTATGGTCTTCTCTTCTACTTATGAAGAGGTTTGCCAAAGCCTCTACTGCTTCATTATGAGACAGTTTCTCTGTCTCTGGAACATTTTACTCTGGGCCACACTTCGGTTCCCTGACCGGGAACTTTGGTTTCTTATGACCGGGATCATAGAGCTTGGGAGATGCACAGAGATTTCTCCTTGGACTTTCTGGATTCCCTCTCCCATGTTTCCTGAGGAAAAGGACTACATTTTGCTTCGGGCCACAGTTTGGTTCTTTATGACCATGATTGTAGACCTTGGGATATGCATGGGGATTTCCCCTGGGACTTTCTGGACTTCTTCTAGAATGTTTCCCATGGAGAAGGACTACTCTAATTTGAAGAACATTCTTGAGTACCCTGGCAGTTCCCAAGTATGGAGACACGTGGTTAATTCTACTCTCCTGATTGGATTCTTTCTTCGATGGGAAGACACTTTTAAAAATGGGTGCCTGAAGCAATCCAGCAGGAACAGTCAGAAGCACCCTAAATGGAATTTCGAGGAGCTTTTTGGACTAGGACGCTCTCCGGGGACTCTTAATCCTACATGGTGAGATCTTGATAATCTGGTTCAAGTTGCGTTTCATAAGAGAATGATTTGAATGACTGAATTTTTGTTTGACATTGACTTAAAAAAAAAAATGCTGGACGCAGCCATGATTCCTAGAGACATCCAGAAACAATCCAAAAAATTGTTTTTTCCCTCCTTTGACTTCTCTTTTACGTCTTGACAAGAATCTGAAACGTTTAATCTTGAAAACTGTATGAGTTATGGGTGGGGCAGATAGTGCAATGATTATGTTAATTATTCTCATGCCTGAGGCTTTTAACCGTGGTTCTTCTGTTTACCTTTCCACATTTTATTGAGTTTAAACTGTTTAAATAACCTTAAAATCATACTAGAAAGGACTTCCAATTATAATGGAGTTATCAATTATAGTAAACTTCTAATCTGCTACAAGTTTTGTTTGACAAGTAAGTGAATTTCAGCTGTCAAAGTCTTCACATGAAAAAGCATCTACTCAAATGGAATTCCTGGAAATCCATTTGGATCCTGTTCTCTGACATCGCCCACAAGATGGAATGACTACAACACACACCCAGAAACCAATGATGAGACCTGGCACGACCTGAAGAAACAGATTCACAGACTCCAAAGCTCACTCTCTACAGAAAAGCAGAATTCTGGTGGCCGACATTCCCCATCAAGACAGACATGCAGCGTTTCATCCTCTGGCATTTTCTTCTGTGGTCAGCTACTTTGGACTGACACCTCCATCGGACTTACTGGTACACGCTGCTGTGTTTCTCAAAGACTAACTTCAGCCAATTGCCTTGAGACTTTATAGACCATGTCCCCTCACCTGCAGGCTCTTCCCCAGAGTCAGAAAACTCCCCCTCCTTATTAGGTTATGCCCACAGAGGCATGAAGCACCCCAAGAGGCAAGAGATGCCCACAGAGGCAGGAAACACCCTTTGAGGCAAGAGATGCCCCCAGAGGCATGAAGCGTTCCCAGAGGCAAGAAATGCCCTTTCGCCTGCTAGGCCTTGCCCTTTGAGGTAAGAAACATTCCCCTTGGCATCACACTGGTTATTGCTGCTTGCCTATTTTGTTTTCCATGTCTTATGCCAGTTCTTTTGAAAATACCTGTACGATATAGGTTTCTGTTCACCCCACAATCCTGATACTATGGCAAATAGTTAAAAAGAAAGGGGGAGATGTTGGATAGTATGCCAGCTCCCCCTGGCTTCTGCTTAACCATATGCCTATATAGGGATAGATTTAATCCCATTCAAAGCTTTGGTCTATTTACATAAATCACTTTTACATTTACATAAAGCACTCCAGGGCATTGGTGGTTCAGTGATTGGATTCTCGCCTGCTCTGCCCCTTCCTTGTCACACTCTGATTTTCACCAGTCACTTTTCTCTTCACCCTCTCTATGTCACATCCTGTTTCTACCCTACTTGGCAAGTATATATAAAGACAGCATTGTGAGTTTTAGGGTACTTGAGTTTAGCTTAGCTCGTCTTAGATTGTGCTGCATCCTGCATGAATAAAGAGATACTGCGTACAACCCAGCCATGAGTCCCTGGTCGTCTGTTACCCGCCCGTGAAGCCAGCCCGGCGAAAACAACATAACCCATCGAAAACAACACAGGTTCAAGCCCCTGGTCCCTACCCACAAGGAGATAGCTTTTCGAGTGGTGAAGCAGGGGCTGCAGGCATCTCTCTCTCTCTCCCTCCCTACATAACCCTTCTCTTTTGATTTCTGGCTGTTTATATCCAATAAATAAATAAAGATAACTAAAGAAAAAGAATAGATTTAATTTAAAAAAAAAGAAAGAAAGAAAACCTCGGCACAGGAGTGGACCCATGGAGTCCAAAATGATTTTGTTCAAGGGTCAACCAACAATGAAATATAGGTGATTTAAACAGTCATCATAGTAGGAGGACTAGTTCAGAGCAGGCAAAGTAGCTCATTGGGACAGTGTATCTGCTTGGGCATAGAAATGGCCCAGATTTGAGTCTGGCCCCCACTGCACTGAAGGGAGCTTTGGTGTTGTGTCTTTTGATCTCTCTCACTATCTCTGTCTGCTTTTCTTTCTTTTATTTATTTGTTTGTTTAATTATTTTTTCTTTTTACCAAATGAGAATGTCAAGTACTCTCTCTCTCCCTCTCTCTCTCCCTCTCTCTCTCCTCTCTCTCTCTCTCTCTCTCTCTCTCTCTCTCCTTTCCTCTCCTCTCCTCTCCTCTCTTCTCTTCTCTTCTCTTCTCTTCTCTTCTCTTCTCTTTTTACCAGAGCACTGCTCAGCTCTGGCTTATGGTGGTACAAAGGACTGAACTTGGGACTTCAGAGCCTCAGACATGAGAGTCTCTTTGCATAACCATTATGCTATCTCCCTCTACCCATGTCAGTTTTTCTATTTGACAAAAGCATGTCAGACTGGAGTGGTGAACAGTCTTTGATAACCACCCACCCCCAAAAAAAGAAGAAGGAACATCAGTTCACATGAAAACTACAGACATACTCTGTATAGTTTAGAAAAAATGTAAACATGTAGAAAAAATATAATCACTATCTATGCAAATGTTTCACCAGAGCACTATCTAGACTAGTGGAACCAGACTTAGAGGAATCAGAATCCCACAGAAAAGGACAGTGTGGCTGCACACCCCAGTGAGCATACATGTTTCCATGTCGAAGGGCCTGGCTTCAAGTTCCTAGAAGCTTCATGAGTGGTGAGACAGTGCTGCAGGCAACTCTTCCTCTCTCTATTTCTACCTCACTCTTCCCTCTCAATTTCCATTGGGAGTGACAGGCTCTCCCTCAGCAATTTCTGATTCAGTAGTACGGGGGTACCTGAGAACCTACATTTCTTATTTTAAATATTTATTTATTTATTTATTATTTATTCCTTGTTGTCCTTGTTGTTTTATTGTAATTATTATTGATGTCATTGTTGTTGAATAGTACAGAGAGAAATGGAGAGAGGAGGGGAAGACAGAGAGGGGGAGAGAAAGATAGACACCTGCAGACCTGCTTCACCGCCTGTGAAGTGACTCCCCTGCAGGTGGAGAGCCAGGGGCTCGAACTGGGGTCCTTACACTGGTCCTTGCACTTTGCGCCATGTGCGCTTAACCCACTACGCTACCACCCAATTCCCAAGAACCTACATTTCTTATTTTTATTTTTATTTTTATTTATTTTTTCCCTTTTTGTTGTCCTTGTTATTTTATTGTTGTAGTTATTATTGTTGTTGTTGTTGTTGGATAGGACAGAGAGAAATGGAGAGAGGGAGGGGAAGACAGAGAGGAGGAGAGAAAGATAGACACCTGCAGACCTGCTTCACCGCCTGTGAAGTGACTCCCCTGCAGGTGGGGAGAACCTACATTTCTAATAAGTTCCCTCCTGACAAATTAGGAGCTACATTTGGGGATACCTTGCAAGATACTTTGACATGCTTTATGAATTTTGTCTGGAACCCTAAAAACAAAACACAATGAATGGCTATTCTTTCCTTTTTGGATATTTGGATTTTTCACTAACTGAGACTGTTTGCTCTTGGACACTTGAATCTCCAGAACATCTCCCCTGAAGCTTTCCTCTGTTGTCAACCAGGGGTGCAGGGGAGTGGGGTAGGGGGGAGGAGAGGCCCATACCACTTCAAAAGCATCAGCCTGGACATTGAAGTTGGGGTTGTTCTTGTAGCTCTGGATCACAGTGGACTTCACTCCACGTCCACCACACTCTATGAGAACCTGAGGACGATCCACCGAGAGGAGCTGCACCTTCTTCATTTCCCGGACTCCCCAGAAGAGAACCTGAGGGGAGGGTTGGCAGAGCTGTCACTACAGACCCCAGGAGGAGCCATCATGGTGTAATGACTCAGGTGTGGAAAAGCCAAGTGGCCTGAGAACTAAAGTGGGGTTCTTCCAGACAAGGACCCCACAGTGATCCCACCTCCTCTGACACCATACAGGGATTCACTGCCACCCTGCAATGACTTTTAGACCCAGGGATAACACACCCCTTCTCTAGACCATACCTCCACTCGGTAATTACTCAACACCGGCCGAATGTTAGCAGGAACTGGGTAGATCTGGGTGACATCTGGTGGGTCAAGGGGAGGGAGCCCCTGCAGTCCAGATGAAGGGACCTGTCAAGCAGAACAAGGGCTGATTAGGAGGCTAGGGAGAGACAAGGGAGTGACACAGTCATATTTTCCATAGAGCAAAAGTCACATTTCCAACTTAAAATGCAACCAAGATGATGCACTTTACCACACTTCATTTGTAATTGACAAATAAGTTTTTTCCAGGGTACTGGACACTTAGTGAAGACTTACTGAGTTGAAACACTAATAGAAAAAAATGACGTTCAGTAAATTCATACTATAGGCTGTTGGAGTCTCTGGTGGGGTGATCTCCAGGGGAAAGGTAATGGACCAGCTCTTTCTTGCTCGCGCAAGAGATGACACAAAGTAAAAGACACCGGGGAGACCTGCAGCGTGCTCAGACCTTAGATCTCAAGTCTCAGGTCTCAGGTCTCAGGTCTTGTTTATTAGCAGGTGGACATGAGTTAAATAGAAAACCAAACAAAGGGAATTATTGAAATATGTCAGAAATTACAGGTTTCTTAAAGATCAGCTTGCCCTTATGGTAGGGGGGCTGATATGACAGGAATTGATGAGATACAAGACAGTTATTCTCCATGATGCAAGCAACTTAATTATCCAAAGGTATTTGAGAGAAGCATAGGGGTTAAACCAGTAGAGTGAGACAGAGAGAAGATGGATATCAAAAGCCATATAGTTTGGAATTTCTCTTGTCTGGGGTCTGAGGTGTATGATGGAGTGTGTGATAAGGTGTGTTCTTCTGTGATCAGAAGGTAAGGTGACTTTGAGTAAGTGAATCTTAAAGTAGGCAGCCATGTGGCCTGCAGTTAATGGGGAGAAGTACTGGGATTTCTGTGGGCCTGAGAGTCAAGAAGGAAAGAACTAAGTCTGAGCTTCTCCCTTTGCTCACCTTGGTTGAGAGAGACTAACCAAGAGAGTATCTTCTCAGACCTCCATCCAAGAATGGGGGTAGTTCTCCCTAAGCTCTATCAAGCTTACACATAGTCCCAACAATAGGCAAGAGACAAAAATCATAGGCAGATGCTCACAACATGACAGAATAATATGAAAATTACAGCAGTGAAGTGGATCTAATAAGATTCCGAGCCCCTGGGGTTTAACTTGCCCATACTATGCATGATGACAAAAAGACATCCACATTTATCAAATAGAAGCTGCATCCTAGTCAGTAAAACAGAAAATGGGGTTTTCAAATTTTGACTGAAGTCAGACTTCTTATAAAAATATCTTATCTTCCTGTGGGTTAACAAAAGTGGAGGAACAAAATAGTGGTGCTTTATTGAAATCTTACATGAAGGACTTGGAGAGGTCGACTAAGGAAACCAGTCTGCTAAGACCTGGTTCAACATGGACATCTCTCAAGAAACCATGCCTGGCATGATACTTTCCACTGCAAATATTCTTATAAGCTTTAGATCTCTGGATGTATTGTACCCCTGAGGAAGGCTAAGTGCCAAAATCAGTGCATGAAGCTGGAAACCAGGCAATACTGTGACCTTGCATGAGTCTTTTTTCCTCCCTCAATGTTCAAACCCCATCAGGGCCAGATATTATCTTAAATATCACTTTGGAGTAAGAGATTCTCTTCACTGGAGGTATTTGTCTGAGTTGGCCAAGAGGAAGTCTGCTCATTTCATTTCCTTCTCCAAGCCCCTCAGTAGTGCTCCATAGCCAGCAGGTTCTTCGTAAATTTCTGTTGATTGTCTCCATATGCTTGGCTGTTTCTGTTGTTATTATTATTACCACCAGGGTTATCACTGAGGCTTGACTCGATTGCCTACACAATGAATCCACTGCTCCTGGTGGGCATTTTTTCCTTTTAATTTTTAATATAAGACAGAGAGAAATTGAGAGAGGAGGTAGAGACAGAGAGGGATAGAGAAAGAGAGAGGCTTAAAAATCAAAGTTCAGCAATCAACTCAACCACTGACTGCATGCTGAGTTCAATCAGTCAATCAATCACATCAGTCCCCTGTTTATTCTTTAATAACAAAGGGAAATTTTAATCTATATCTCATCAGGAATGAAGAATATTCTGTGATTAAATAGATGTGGGGTAGTAAAAAGAACACTAGACACATGTTAAGTGTTTATAAATGTTTTCTGTCTTCCTCTTAGTTCTCTCATGGTCTGTCTAAAGCTCAAAGACTTGTAATTAGGATTGCTGAAGTATACTCAGTCAAAGCTGGGGGCCCTGACTTGTGACAGTGAGATACTGTGGGTGACAGATGGTATCCTCTGACGTTGTAAAAGTGACACCCAGAAAAAAAAGTGACACCCAGAATGATATACCTCTAGGCCCAAGATATCAAGAAGGAGACAGAGTTCCAGAGAAGTGCATTCCCAATGATGCCACTTTTCTGACCAAATTAGGGAAACATGTAATGCATGAGTCTGGATCACTTACCTGTAGCAGTTCAAATACAGCGAGAAGGTCCCCTCCGGAAAGGTTCCCACAAAATATGGGGTGATAACTCAGTCTGGGTGGTTCATAATCCTGGCCGACTAGCTTCACCACAGGAGCAGCCACTGTAGAACCCAAATACTCTGGCTTCCCCTAAAGCAGAAAAGAAATGAATTTTTGTTCCTGGTTGTTATAAACCTGGTTCAAGTCAACATTGGTGTGATTTTGTAAATAAGTTTCAAAAAGATGTAAATCTTAGTGTCTCCCTTTTGGTAATGTCTCGTTTCTTTTTTCTGCCAATCCTTGCTTAATCTTTACATAGATCTGTGTAGGACTGTGTGAAAGCTTGGTAGAGCTTAGGGGAGCTCTCCCATCCTTGTGATGGAAGTCTGGAAAGACACCTCACTTGTTAGACTCTCCCTTGTAGGGATGGAGCTAAGAGGGAATTGCTTTCCGTGACTCAGTTTCCCCTTGTTAGTTTCTCAAAGCCTCACAAAAGCCTGTATCCTTTCACACTTAGTTCACTTCCCTGCTAGCAGACCAAATGGCTGCCTGCTTGTAAATTCATTCAAAGTTCACAATATTCACCCAGAGTTCACCATCCTTTCATCCTTTGATCACATACATAGCATACTCCACCACAAGCCTTGACAGCACCCTGGCAGTAATACCCCCATACTTATTTCCTTGTCTTTGATTTACATCAAGCTTTGTCTTTCTCTGCTTTATTTCACCCTACTGGTTTTACCACTATGTTTTTCTTAATAACTTTAGATAATTAACATATTTTGCATCATGGAAACTAATTGCTTTGACCTTTCTGTATCTCATCAATTCTTTTCATTCCTACCCCTCCCCACCATAGGGGTAGCTGACCTTTAAGAAACCTGTAATTTCTGACATATTTGAAAAATGTCCTTTGTTCTGTTTGTTATAAAACCTATGCTTACCCCAAATAAAGTAGAAGTTCATACCTGAACCTTTCCTGGCACTTCTTTCTGCATCACACAGTCACTAGAACTGGTGACAAGAGGGCCAGCAACATATCTTGGGTTGAGAGGCCACCCACGTGAGTGCCAGCAGATCTGGAGAGCCATAAAATCTACCCTGATTCCCAGACACATTCTGAAGTGAAACATGCCGAAGTGGTATTCATTGCATTGAATAGGTTGGGTCAGCAGATGTAGTGTCAGTTGGTATGAATTGAGAGAAGCATGATGGAAAGTGATCCCCACCCTAGAATTTCCAGGACTGGGGGAAAATTAGGCTTATAGAGGAAGCAGGAGGTTTCTGCTGTCTTAGGGTTTGAGAAGGCAATAGATAGTTATTGCTATAATCAAATTATTTGGCAATTGGGTTGATTTTGAAAGTCCCATTGTTAGGCTAGGCTGTATTATACATGACCTCACCATAATTTGTCCTTTGATGTTACATATATATATTATAAAGTAACACCACTGGTTGCTTCTGCTCTCTTGGTCTAAGCTTATAGGAGAGTCACCATTTCAAAGACTCAGCCTCTCATCTGTGCATTGAAAAGTTTGAGACATTTAATGAATTTTCTCCTCTGATATTAATTAAATAGTGATTTGTATGACTATAAGTTAATAGGAGTGTACATAAACACCATTCCCACCACCAAAAGACTGTGCCCACCCCCAGTGAAGTTGACCATGTACCCTCATGTGGAATGTCAACCCTTCAGTATCATTACTCAGGTGATAACTTTTCTTTCTCATAGGGATCCTTAATTCCATTTCAGATAGTCCATTTCCTAACAAAGCCTCAAAACCTAGATATGTGTTAGCCTTGTGTTAGCTTCTCATCTTTTTTCTTTTTTCTTTTTTTTTTACCCTTGTACCTAGAATTGGATTAAAAACAGTAACTGTCTATGGAGCCATGAGGACTGACAAAACAATATATACTTAGCACAATGACTGGTATAAAATAAAGGCTCAACATATGGTGATGATGAAGAAGAGAAAGAAGAGGAGCAGAAGAAGGAAGGCAACGAGAAGAAAGCTGAAGAGGAAGAGGAGAAAAAGAGAATGACCTTCATGTTCAAATGATTGAGGAGTCCTGTCTTGTTTTTCTAGGTAGTACAAGATGGTAATTAAATATTTTTGCATAATTATGCATATAGAAGATAAGTTTCTATAGGAACTATTTGATGGCACCATCTTTTGCCTCCTCCCCATAACTGCTCCCAAGAATCTGGGCCTCCATTCCCCCAGAAGCAGCTTGGGGCTGAGATAATCACTTTGCTTAACTAGTGATGCCAGGAACAGCTAGACTGTTAGCTCCATGCAGGTAGTCTTGCCTATTCTATTCACTGTTGTGTTCCCTGACATAGGGCAGACACTCATGGCTTATTTATTTATTTATTTATTTATCTATTTATTTATTTACCTCCAGGCTTATTGCTGGGGCTCAATGCCAGCACTATTAATCCACTGCTCCTGGTGGTCATTTTTCTTTTTTCTTTCTCTTTATTTATTTCCTTCTTTCTTTCTTTCTTTCTTGAATGGGATAGAGAGAAATTGAGAGGGGAGGGGGAGATAGAGAGGGAAAGAGACAGAGAGACACTTGCAGACCTGCTTCATCACTTGTGAAGTGACCCCCCTGCAGGTGGGGAGCTGGGGGCTTGACCTTCTCACTATGTGTGCTTAACCTGATGTGCCACTGCCCACCCCCCTTCACTGCTCATTTACTAAGTAGAAGGTATTGGATAGTAATTTAGAATCCAAGGAGAATGCTCATATAGCAGCTGCACTGAATCACTGCTTTTAAACTCACGATGCAGTGCCTGTATTTTTAGTGCCAAAGGAAGCTTACTTGAGGTGAAAATTGGATCAAGTTTAGTCACATTTGAGGGGGGAAAATAAACAAATTTGCCTGCTGGTCTCCATAGGTGAAGTCTGCTATTCCAGACATGAGCGGAGTTAGGGCAGCTGAATATGAAATCTGCCATGTGATTGTTTTGTCTGTGTTCATAGCTGGGTGTAGTTAGATAAAATTAGCCCTGGAAACAGAGTCAACATAAACTCAAGCAACAAATTTGCCAGATCTAAATGTATTTCTTATGGAGTCTGATGAGTGCACAAATCACAGGTGAACCAAAGAAAATCCTAGACTAGAAACAAGGACCCCAATAGAGTCAGAGCCCAATAATATTATCATCACCATGAGATCATGGCTTTTCAATATTTGCATGCTATTTCTCAGGAGGAAAGTACAGAAGTCTATATGTTCTTTCTCTCCTACATGTCCTTTTCCTTTAGATATCAGAATAGAGAGTGGTTTTCCATGAAGAAATGCCTTAGATTGGGGTCAGGGAAAGCAGTTACAAAATGGAGATCTGGAGTGGGCCTATGGGTAGCAATGGAAGCACAAAAGGAAATCTATCTAACTTGGCAGGTTAATTTAGTAAGAGTTTTTCAATGATTGTGGTTGGTTGTCAAGTAATAAATATTATAGGGTTAGCACCATTTTGGTAGGAACACGATTGAACAAGTAGTTCTTTTGTGGTTATCTCTACAGAAAAATCTATATACAAGGCACAACAGTAGATATCATTTTCTGTGAGTAAATATACTGATTCCAAATTTACAGTCAGGGAAATGGAGCACAGAGAAAGTGGCACAGAAAAGTAGAATGTGCACCTTTAGAGGGATGTGGCCATATCATCCCATCTCCCATGTGCAGGAAAAGTACCTTCTTAGTCATAGGAGGCCAGGTTCTAGCTCTGCTTCCAATCAGCTGTGACCTTGAACAAGGCATTTGACATGTACTGATCTAGGAAATTGCAGGGGGCGGGTTCTGTTTTTTAAGATCCCTAGTCACTTTCTACAAATTCTCCCATCTTAATTTTCCCCTGACCTTGGATGAAAATCAGATCACTCAAAATGTCCTGAGAAAGAAGGGAAGCCTTAGTAAAACTTTTGGAGCTACTGTTATCCTTAATATATGTGTGTTTCTATAATCTCCTGGAGAGGTAGAAACATCATAGAAAATACATAAACCTTTGTCTTTTGCTTTGGATTTTTTAATTATAAGAAGAAGATCTGTCTAGATAATGAAAGAAAAATCCTTTGAATCCACCCAAAGTTTCAGAACAAAGACATCTTTGGGGAGGGAGGGTTAGTTAACACAGAGCAGAAATGCTATAGAGATGAATGTGTAGTTGGAAGGCTTGGAGGCAGCAACCAAGGCAAAAATACCAATTAGCAAGTCTGAATTCGTGACAGTGCCCATCCAGGCAAGGTCAGCTTTAAAAATTGCTTTCAGAAATGATGTTCACTGGGGCCTGCTGGTGGTGCACCTGGTAGATCTAGCATACCCACTGTGTGCTACAAAATCCTGGTCCCCACCTATACAGGGGAAGATTCATGAATAGGTTTAGAAGTACTACAAATGTATGTGTCTTTCTCTCTCACTTATCATCCCCTCCCCCTCTCAATTTCTGTCTATATCATAAAAAAGAAAGAACAAATGGCCACCAGGGGCAGCAGATTTTTCAAGCCCCAGTAGTAACACTGACATGGTATCTTTCTCTGCCTTTCTCTTTATATCTGAGAAAGTGCTGAAGCCCCAGTGATGATGAAAGAAGCCAAAAATAATATGGATTTTCTTTTCATTTTTTAAAATCAGCAATAAGGTATGAAGTAGTCAATGGCTGGGTATAATTGTGGCTTGTTTTAATCAAGTATCATATTTCTGAAGCATGTATGTGTTGTTTTTGCCAGGCTGGCTTCGCAGATGGGAGACAGAGATGACCAGGGACTCATGGCTGAGCTGAGAACGCAGTTCAATCTTTATTCATGAGCAGGGAGACAGTCCAACAACCTAATCACAACACATTTCTGTCCTGTCTCTCTTCTACCTCCCTCCTGAGGTGGGAAAGTCAGGAACAAAGGAAATATGTATGATAGGGGCGGGGAGAAGAAAGAAGCATGAACCAACGGTGACTAAACCAAATGTCCCAGAGGCGGAGGGGTGGGGGGGACCAAACCAATATCCAGGAGGTAGGGGGATGCCCACCCAACAGTGGACGTGCCAGCAGAACACATAGCAAGCAACACAAGCGAACCCAATATGATGATAAAATCAGAAGGCTTCACAAGCAGAATCCAGAAGCATATCAACATGTATGTGTTCAAATTTTGTGAACTAGATCCTATTTAACAGTAATCTAAAGGTTTTTTTTGGGAGGAGGCACTAGAGTTATCACTGGGCCTCGGTGCTTGCATAATGAATCTACCACTCCCAACAGCCACCTTCCGTTCTTTCTTTCTTTCTTTCTTTCTTCCTTCCTTCCTTCCTCTCATGCTCTCTCCTTCCCTTCTTTCTTTATTCCTTCCTTCCTTTCTTTCTTTCTTTCTTTCTTTCTCTCTTATTTTATTTGACAGAGGGAAATTGAGAGGGGAGGGGACACAGAGAAGTAAAAACAGAAAGAGACACCTGCAGAATTGCTGCACTCTGTGTATGTGTGTGTGTGTGTGTGTGTGTGTGTGTAGGGGGATTCTGGAACCCTGGTCCTTGCACATGGCAATGTGAGTGCTCAACCAGATGTGACACCACCTGGTCCAATCAAGAGGTGCTGGCACTCACATGGAGTGGATCCAGCCAGGGGTAAGTCATCGATCCTCCCTTACCAGCTCTCAGGGACCGCATGATTCAGAAAGGAGGACTCAGGGAGTACTCTGGTACCAACACTTATTTATTTGGAGATGGGTACAGGTTTATATAGAGAGTTAAACAAAGAACATTTTTCACATATGTCAGAAATCACAAGTTTCTTAAAGGTCAGCTTGCCCCTATGGTAGGGGCTGATATGACAAGAATTGATGTGATACATAAAGGTCAAAAATGATTATTCTCCATGATGCAGGCAGGTTAATTATCCAAAGGCATTTGAGAGAAGCATAGGGGTTAAACCAATAAGGGGAGGTAGAGAAAAGAAAAACAAACCTTGATGTAAATCATATATGTCAAAGAGCACAAGGGAATAGAATTTTGAGGGCTTTTCACTGTCTGGTGTTGGGGGGTGTATGATAGAGTGTGTTCTCCTTTGTGATCAAAAGGTGAAGTGGATATGTGAACTTTGAGTGAACCCTAAATCAGGCAACCATTTGCCTGGCTAGCAGGGAGAACTAAGTGTGAGAGGCTTGTAGGCTTTCTGTGAGCTTGAGAGACTAACAAGGAGAAACTGAGTCTGGGAGACTTTGATCTCTTGGCTCATCTCTATAAGGAGAGAGGCTAACAAGTGGGGTGTCTTTCCAGACCTTTATCCAAGGATGGGAGAGCGTCCCTAAGCTCTATCAAGCTTTCACATAGACCCACACAGAGGGAGATTTAAGTGGAAAAATCCTTGAATAAAGCAAAAGATCACCAACAATTCCCCTGACTCTGGAAATATTGTTCTTCCAGAGGTCAGAATTACCTCTGGGAATATGTAGAGTCCTGACCTGTCAGAGGCTAGCAAAATAAAATCAGTCATTGAATATTACATTTCTGGCACTCACCACAGCATCACTGTCATATAGCTCTACCACCACTAATGGTGGGGACTCTGCCAACTCTTTCTGGTCTCCATGCAGCACCAAGCCATTGAACAGCAGCATCTGGTTCCAGGTTGGGGAGAGGGTCTGGTAAATGACCTGGAGGATGAGGTCAACAGAAAAGCAAATGATTATCTGATTGGACTTGGGGAGCTCTAAGGTGCATCCTACAGATGCTTATGAAAAACCAAGAGAAAGGGCCGGGTGGTAGCATAGCAGGTTAAAAGCACATGGCATGAAAGGCAAGGGCCAGCAGATGGATCCTGGTTCAAGCCCCCAGATTCCCACCTGCAGGGGGGTCACTTCTCAAATGGTGAAGCAGGTTTGCAGGTGTCTTTCTCTCCCCCTCTCTGCCTTCTCCTCCTCTCTCGATTTCTCTCTGTCCTATATAACAACAATGCAATAACAACAACAATAACAACAAGGGAAACAAAAAGGAAAAAAATGGCTTCCAGGAGCAGTGGATTTATAGTGCAGAGACCAAACTCCAGTGATAACCCTGGAGGCAAAAAAAAAAAAAACAAGAGAACACACACACCTTTGCCATCATTACTCACCCAAGTGACTGACATAAAGTGCTACATGCTGAGGATACAAAGACCCTGCCCTGCAGGAGCTTATGTGCAGTGCAGGTGTGGGGCCTCTACAAAGATGAACATTGTAATTGCAAACACAGCTTATACTAGGTCCTCAGATAGCACTGCAATGATAGATAGCACCCACTACCTTTTAGTGAATCCTTACAAAGTGTTGTCTGCTGCACACTGCATGCTCTGTTTCATTCCAACTGTGTCTTGTTCACAGCTGGTGGAAACAGTGACCTGCTTACATTCTACAGGCCAGGAAACAGACACTCACTTGTCCAGAGTTAGCAAGAACACATGGCATAAACAACCAGACAACTAAATTTACCAAGTAGATGCTAATGTCCTCTCCATTTTCTGGAAGGGCAAACTGAAGATAGGGGGACATCTGGTGATTTTTCACTCAAGAGTAAATCAATATTTGTCACCAAAGTCTCTAAAAGTTGGGTATAAATTTAATATTCTTTGTAAGTAATTCCACTGATTTGTGGACATTTGTTTGAAATGACCAGGATGTTCACCAATTTGCATAATAGTGTTCTCTCTGTGATAGAAAATTCTGAAATTGTCAGACAGTTGGCTGTACCCATTATACAGATGAAAGAAGCAAAGGACAAACCTGCAATACTGATCCAGAGCCTTGAGTGTCTCACTTAAAAGTGGATACCAGTCAGTCACTCTTAGAACCCACTCAAATGGTGCTTTCACAAGGGAGAGAGAAACTCCATCGGTATTTTCTATTCTAGTTAATTAGATATTTAAAGACATGACAATTTCACAGAATTTAAGGCCAGGTTTGTTTGTAGGATGGGACTTTGAACTACCCCACTAACAGGTGAGGCTAGTGCTGGAGAGAGGCATGGCCATACTTGTTTCTCTTCCAATTGTGCACACAAATGAGTGATTTAATGGGATGCACTGGATCGACCTTCCCGTGGTGCATCTCGTGAGTACCCATTCATTGGGGAAACTGACGATCCTTCCTAGCCGACTGAATCCACATGGATCCCAGTCACTTTCAAAGCCAGCAACAAGCAGCTCCTGCCAGCTTTCAAGCTGTTGGTCCTGCTCTTCAAATCCTCCAACTTAATGTTGAGGGGCTGTCCTCTGCCAAACGCGTTCTTATTGGTCAATTGGCGATACAGCATCAGGCAGATGTTATCTGCCTACAAGAAACACATATAGCAGTCAATGAAGCTGCTTGATTCACCATCAGTGGATTCGATTTAATATGCTGTAATCTCCATCATAAACATGGCCGAGCCATCTACGCCAAATCGTGTCTTGCGGACGTTTACCATACGGCCTCTTCGACCTTCTACGACTCCATTACTGTTGGAACTATTCAGCTCATCAACGTATATAAGCCTCCCAGTGCCTCATGGGATAACGAGGTCCTGCCTAGCCCGAATCACCCAGCCGTTTACATTGGAGACTTTAATAGTCATCACCAAGACTGGGGATATTCCTCCACTCGTGCTGACGGCTCTATCTTAGCCGACTGGGCTTCAGCGAATGACCTCTCCCTATTATACGATCCCAAACAACCAGGCTCTTTTCACAGTGCTAGATGGAATAAAGACTCGTCACCCGACCTGTGCTGGATTAGCACAGTCAACGGCCAAGCCTTTCCTGCTACGAGACAAGTTCTCAAGATCTTCCCGCACAGTCATCACCGCCCAGCTATCATCCACATTGGTCTCCAGCTCCCACTGATTCTGTGCTCGGAGAAACTAAGATGGAACTTTCGGAAAGCAAACTGGCATCTGTTCAGTGATCTTACCAACAAATCTATTCCTGCAATTCCAATTAACTCTATCCCCTCTGAAGATTCCTACAGGTGCTTCCGCCAAGCCATCTTCAAAGCAGCTTCCCAAGCCATTCCTCGTGGGAGACGTGCTAACTATACGCCTTGTCTTGATGCTGAATGCGAGCAACTACTAAAGCAGTATGATGAGTCGGGCGACCCAGATGTGGCTGACCATATCATTACCTCCCTGGATGCAGCACGCCAAGCCCACTGGCAACAACTCACGAAAAGTCTGAACTTCACCCACTCAAGTAGGAAGGCCTGGAAGCTTCTTCACAGACTGGGTGCCGGTAGCCAACCCCCTCCCGTCTCCCATCCTCCCGTATCTCCAAACTCAGTGGCCAGTCACCTAACTCAAGTTGGACGTGCTAAGATTGACCCAGTCTGGAAAAGAGAAATTTCTCATGAATGGTCATCCCACTTCCGGTTATCTTGTCCATCTCCAAAACTCTCTCCCTTTACACTATCTGAACTGGAAGACGCTTTGAAGAGGGTTAAACCGGGAAAAGCTGCTGGCTATGATAACATCACCCCAGAACTCATTCTTAACCTGGGCCCCACGGCAAAGAAGTGGCTCACTTCATTCCTGTCCCACATCTTGGAATCTGAGTCTATGCCCAAAGTTTGGCGTCGTGCGAAGATTATAGTGGTTTTGAAACCAAAGAAAGACCCAACACTGGCTGCCAGCTATAGACCAATTTCTCTCCTCTCCGTGTGTTACAAACTCCTTGAGAGGCTGCTCCTATCACGTATTTCTCATCTTACAGAGAAATTCCTATCACCCGCCCAGGCTGGTTTCCGCCCAGGAAGATCTACCTGCGAACAAGCCCTGGCCCTCTCAACTTACATTGAAAATGGATTCCAGAAGAATTTAAAGATGGGTACTGTCTTTGTTGATCTCACAGCAGCCTATGACACGGTCTGGCACCGTGGTCTCCTGGTCAAGATCTCAAGATGCCTGCCTCCATGGGTGGCCAACACTATATCGTTTCTTCTCCAAAACAGAAGATTCTGGGTGCATCTGGGTGACAAGTCTAGCAGATGGAGACTTGTCTCAAGTGACCTCCCCCAGGGCTCTGTTCTGGCTCCTACGCTATTTAATATTTACATCAATGACCTCCCAGAAACTTCTTCAAGGAAGTTCATCTACGCCGATGACATCTGCTGTGCAACTCAGGCATCAAAGTTCGACATCCTCGAGGAAACACTCACGAAAGACATGTCTCTGATATCTGATTACTGTAAAAAATGGTGACTAATTCCTAGCACTGCTAAAACGGTATCATCTGTTTTCCATCTACACCATGCCTCGGCCTCACGTGAGCTTAATATGCAGCTTGGCAATACGAGAATCCGGCATGAAGCCCAGCCAGTCTATCTTGGCGTTACTCTCGATCGCACTCTGTCATTTCACAAACATCTCATAAAAACTGCAGCAAAGGTGGGCATGAGGAATAACATCATTGCAAGACTGTCCAGCTCCTCATGGGGCGCAAGCGCTTCCACACTAAGATCATCATCTCTGGCATTATGCTATTCCACTGCAGAATACTGTGCCCCAGTATGGTTCTGTAGCCCCCATGTCCACTTGGTCGATTCCAAATTATATTCCTCCATGAGGATAATTTCTGGAACCATTCCACCCCGGTTCCATGGCTGCCAGTTCTTAGCAACATCGCCCCGCCAGATATTCGTCGGGATGCGGCATCATCTAAGTTCATTTCCCACGTCTACGCTTGACCGGACCTGCCAATATACGTGGATATCTTCGCCCACCCTGTTTAACGCTTGACGTCTCGTCACCCAATCTGGTCCCCTGCACCTACACTGAACTTCTCTGTTCCAGTCTCTTGGAAACAGAGCTGGCAGTCAGCTGAGGTAAAGAACAAACACCTCATCACAGACCCCTGCAATCATCAACCCAGCTTTGACCTAGCACGTTATGATTGGGCCCTCCTCAATCGCTAACGAACAGGCCATGGCTGGTGCGCCGCTATGTTCCATCGCTGGGGAGCCAGAGACGACCCGAACTGCCCCTGCAGCTCCAGACAGACTATGACCCACATAGTCAATGACTGCCACCTCTCCAGATTCAAAGGAGGTCTCGAAACTTTACATCAGGCTCAACCTGATGCTGTTGACTGGCTACGGAAGAAGGGCAAATGCTAGAAGAAGAAGAAGAAGAAGAAGAAGAAGAAGAAGAAGAAGAAGAAGAAGAAGAAGAAGAAGAAGAAGAAGAAGAAGAAGAAGAAGAAGAAGAAGAAGAAGAAGAAGAAGAAGAAGAAGAAGTAGTAATTTAACAGGGGCAAGAGCAGTGTCTTCTGGTTCTGAGGAAATTTCCACACCACCCCCTGAAATGTGCCTCTGTTCTTGCCATTCAGCATAAAAATATTCTAGAGAGATCTGGCTGGACTCATTTTCCTTACTCTAGCACTCAAATAAAGCACCGAGAGCTGTCTCTAGTCAAGGTACTAGTCACTAACTACACTGTAGTCATAAATGAATTTTTCAGGGCTCACATTTATATGAATCATAAAAAATATTACGCCCTCCACATTGACTGTCTGTCTCACTACTTGATTGCATAGTTATTCTTGCTTCAGACATGGTGATGTTTCTACAGAAAATTTCAGAGAAAGCCATCACTCTTTTGGATAGAGAAAGAATGACTTCCACCAACTTTCAACTAGAAAAGGAGCTAGTGAAGTTTAATGTCAAGTCACCTTATGTCAGTGACTGACCTCAGGAAGGACCATTTGAAAAAAAAATTATTAGTGACTTAATATTGATTTACAAAATTAAAAAATTACAGGGGTATAATTCTGCATCATTTCTACCACCAGAATTCTGTGTCTCCATTCCCTCCAGCGGAAGCTACAGCAGTTCTCCCAAGTTTGCAGACATGGGTTGACTATTATTTATACATTTGTATATATTTGTCCATTTTCTTTCCCTATGGTCCTGCTATCTCTTCCTTTCTAAGTCACACCTTCACCTCCTCTTCTAAATATCCTTCTTATTTTCCTTTTTATCTCTCTGGGTCCTGACTGAGTTGGAGTTCAGAGCCCTCTGGGAGGACCACATTTTTATGCTGCTTTTAACCATAAATGTGTGATCTATATTTGCAGCATGCACCAATCAGTGTAAAACCAAAGCAATTAGTAATTCCTATACACTCTTTCCTGTAGAACTATCCTGATAACTTTTGTTGCACTTTGAGTAGTGAAAACACTTTAATAAGATTAAACAGACCAACATTCACTCATCTGTTATTCATTCATCCATCCAACATGCGTTTCCAGGACCTAACACAGCAGAGACTCAACAGCTGTTTACATGAATGAATAACTGGGTCTTGGTCTGTGACCTTAGAGCTGCTGCCACGAGCAAAAGCACCATGTAGCTTTGAGAGCTACTGTAAGGCTCACCCAAACAAAACTATAGTCTCCCATTTCTTTGATGGGTGCCTGTGACTGGTCCCCTTCAGGAGTTCTGCATTACAACCATGTTAGGTGACATGAGTTAAGAATGAGGGGATGGGAGTTGGGCAGTAGCGCAGCGGGTTAAGTGCACATGGTGTGAAGCACAAGGACTGGCGTAAGGATCCTGGTTCAAGCCCCGGCTCCCCACCTGCAGGGGAGTCGCTTCACAAGGGTACAGCAGGTCTGCAGGTTCTATCTTTCTCTCCCCCTTTCTGTCTTTCCCTCCTCTCTCCATTTATCTCTGTCCTATCCAACAATAACAACATCAATAACAACAACAAGAATAACTACAACAACAATAAAAAAGAAAGGTGGCAAAAGGGAAAATAAGTAAGTATATAAAAAACAGAATGAGGGGTAAGACTGAGATAACACTGAAGAAGGACTAAGGGGCTATGCATGGACCAGAGCTTTAGTATCAAATACTTCATATGAAACCTTTGGGAATTGGACTACCCAGCAGGTGGAGAAGCTTCTAGAAGATGGTATCTATCACCTGTTCTGTTCCTACCTTTGGGTTCCTGTTTATTAAATTATCTGTTCTGATTTATATCTTACTGCCTTTCAGCCACCAAGTTGCATATACTACTATGATCATGAACTCCCTGGGCAGACAACCTCATCCATGCCCCGAATCTCGCTTCTCCAGAGTCCTACAGCACAGGGCCTCTAGCTTTTTATCTACCTTTTTGTCTTTACTCCAAAAGATGGACAAATCTTTTGCCAACCTCCCTCTCCCAGAACAGAAATCCTCAGAGAACAGAGTATATCCTCAGAGAATGCAACCTAATGAGAAAAGCAGCCTACTGGAGTTTTGCTGATCAGGAACGCTCTTCACACTTCAGTTCTCAGCATGCAGGGGAAAAAAAAAAAAAGCACAGAGCAAAAAAGGCATAGTCCAATCTCTTCTAATCCTCATAAAGGCCATTATGAAAAAGTATTTTCCAAAGTAGACACTGAATCACAGAAGTGTTGAAAGTATACAAAATGCCCCAAAATGTAAGTACAGTATGACTTGGTAAAGTTTGGGCTTCCCGACCACAAAACTGAAAAATTTAGCTCCCTACCAAGATGGCCTAATACTAGATCATAAGTTTTAAGGGGATGGACTGAATGCTGTTTTCTCCTTGGTCTACTCCCCACTGAACTTGAATCTGTTCTCTAGGGGTGCCAGGTCTAGCTTTTGTGCTTCACTCTTTTTTCCTCCTACCCTTCACTTGTCTTGGCTAATAGTTGTATTTACTATAAGACCTTGGATCAGCCTGGAACAATTACCCCCCTCCCTTTTTGGCATATATATATGTGCAAAAATATAGTTTCCCAGAGACACAGGTATTTGCAACATGTTTCTTTCCGAGGCTCTGCTGTGGTCACCTCTGAGCTGTGGAAAGCAAGTGGAACTCCCAGCTTACCTTTGTAGTCTGGCAGTGGGAAAAGAACGTGACCTTGGCAAAGGGGTCTGAAAGCCCATTGCTGTCAGCCGCTATGAGGCCTCGGGCTTGATACATGTGAGCTCTCAGCTGAAAGATATGACGGTCTGTGGGCAAATAATGATATGGGACAGTCATTGATGGGCTTTTTAAAAAAAACAATGAGTATAAATAAGTCAGTGTGCATGTGTGTGTGGCTTCAATCAGACATAAAAGAGACCATGAATACTACCTACCCTAAAACTAACAGTAACAGGAGACAGTCATATTTGTCCACTCACCCCCCTTGATGCTCCCATTGCATTGTGGGTCTTAATCCTAACAACAAGATCAACAAGATGCATCATCCTCAATCTCCCCCCCCCCCCTCGGCTTGGTGACTACATGACTCCACATTCCCCTGTGGTCATTTTTTTTTTCTTCATTTTATTTGATAGAAATAGAGAAAGGGGAAGAGAGAGGGGGAAAATAAGAGAGAGACCTGTAGCACTAATCCACCTCTTATGAAACTTCTGCCCTACAGGTGGCAACTGGAGACTTGAACTCTGGTAATTGCACATGGTAACATGGGTGCTCTGCTGGGTACACCACAAACCAGCCTTAATAATTTCCTTTTTATTTCATTCTTTTTTCTCTTTTTTAATCAGAACACTGCTCAGTTCTGGCTTATGGTGGTACAGGAGATTGAACCTGGGACTTCTCAGGTGTGAAAGTCTCTTTGTATAACCGTTATGCTATCTACCCTTGCCCAATCATTTCCTTTTTATAGATAAGCAAAATGACTGAGAAAAAAAAAGGTTGATATATTTCCCCAAATTTCTAGAGCTAACAAATACCAGTGACTGGATTTATCTTTTGTCAAATTCCAAAATTAATCATGCTCTCTGTCTGAAAATAGTACATTTCCTCTCCTGGAAATTCTCCTATTTCCACTAGCACATGTGTGCATTCATATACATGTGTATATGTGCATGAAAGGGAAAGCTCTACACACAGTTTTGTTCTAACAAGCTCACTGAAGTCTTAAGTCACCCATTCATTCATTCATTCATGTATCCATCCATGCATGCATGCATGCATGCATCCATTCATCCATCCATTCATCCATCCATCCATCAATTTTTCCATTCAACCAGCCAATGTCTTTGTGGATGTACAAGGTATAGGTCTGGACTCTAAGGATTCAGAAGAATCTAAGGAAACCCTTGCTCTTGAGGAGTTTCAGGGATAAGGCAGAAGATAAGACCTCAACCACAGTGACAGGGAGAGGATTTGGATTTAAGTCAGCATGAGAGAGCACAACTACTTGATAGGACCTAAGGCTGAGAGAGGCTGCTGGTTGGGATAGAACAGGGCTAATAAGGGTGGAAAGAAACCCCCAAATAACAGTTTGGTTAGTCATTCCAGTTTCATTCTAGTTCCAATACTTCTTATTTCCTTGGATATTTTTTTTCTTTGAGTCTTTTTTTTTTTCATCACCACCAGGACTTTGTTGCTCTAAGCCAACTTGTTATTATTCCCCCGATAGGAAACAGGAGATATAAAGGGGGGGATACCTGAGCACTGAAGACCCCCTACTCAGTACTATGGGAATCTGGGCTTGAACTTCTGTTGTGTACATGAGAAAGCCTACCCAGGTGAGCTATCTCACCTGTTCACAACCTGAAATCACACTAGAACAATACTTCCCCTGATAAAGAGTGCCTCCACTTGGCTTGCACACATTGGTTGCCCATTTCTTATATCCATTTCTTACTTGTCACTGGTGGCTATTAGGAACAGGTGTAATTGCTTCCCATTCAAGAACTGGGTTTGCTTCTCACTCATCTCCATATCCACCATAGCTTTCCAACCACATTTTCCCAGATGCAGATGAAAACTAGTTATTAGTTGAAAGGGTATTTGCTGAGGCATAAAATGACTGAAGAAGCAAAATTTTCCAGTCAGCATGGAAGGCAGCTAGAAGCCTCAGTGGAGAAAGTTGATTAACTCATGTCAGGAAAACAGCATGCTGCAGAGAATCAGAAAGCTCTGGGAAAAGTCTCCCCTCTGGATTGTTAGTAACTTGGACCATTGATATGTTCAAGTACCTTTGATCCCTACTCATAATGTCTTTAGAAGCAGGAAGAGAGCTTGATGTGGGTGTTTTTCATCCAAAGAAGACTGGGGTGAAAAGGATGAGAAAGGGCTAAATCAGGATTTGCCGCCCGATGGTGTCATTTTTTAAAAAAATATCTATTTGATCTCTGTTAATCTCAAAGTATTATTGACACATCTTTACTCCATCTATAAAATGAAAAAGTCTGCCCAGGGTTAATGTGAAAAATAAACCAAATCTTGCATAGGAAGTATATGGTAGGGGCCAGGGCCAGGTGGTGGTGTGCCTAGCTGAGTGCACATTACCACACACAAGGACCTAGACACAGTTCCCCAATCCCCACCTACATGGGGGAAGCTTCATGAGCAGTGAAGTAAGTGCTGCAAGGTTCTCTCTCTCTCTCTCTCTCTTTCTCTCTCTCTCTCTATCTCCCTCTCAAGTTTTCTCTCTCTCCCCCTCTCAAGTTTTCTCTATCCCATCAAATGAAAGAAAGAAAGAAAGAAAGAAAGAAAGAAAGAAAGAAAGAAAGAAAGAAAGAAAGAAAGAAAGAAAATTAAAGGGTTGAGGGCTAGGTGCTAGCATACTGGTAAAGCCCACATGTTACTATACACAAGGACCTGGGTTCAAAACCCTGGTCCTTACCAGCAGTGGGGGTTGGGTGGAGCTGCTTCATAAGTGATAAATCAGGGCTGCAGTAAATGTCTCTTTCACTCCCTCTCTATCTCTCCCTTTCCCTTTCAATTTCTCTCTGTCCTGTCAAAAAAAGGGGGGTATGCCAGGCATTAACCCTGGTGGCAATTAAAAAAAATAAATAAGTAAATAAATAAAAAGAAAGAAAGAAAATGAAAGGGTTAAATAAGTCACTTTGAATTCCTAAAAGCAGTCAGTCCAGAGGCAAGCTACAGAAACATGAATGGCCCCACTGATGCAAGTCTCTTTTGGATCATTACTGGGAAGTGGAAATGCCTGCTGTTTGTAGTTTAGACCTCCAGTGCTAAGTAAATGGGAAATCTGTTTTAATTCCATGGGTAGTAACTGCACAGGAACTGATGTTTTATTAAAAATTTTTTTTGCTTAAAATGAAAAAAATCAACCTATCTTACCTGCCAACAAAGAAATTCAAATTCTCTACAATTAAAGACAAATACACATTTTTATTATGAGTATGTTTAATGACTTCATTATTTTTAGATGGGATGTTGGCAGCTAAGAAAGAAAATCTAGAAATTATGTTAAAAGAAGGCAAATCAATGGGCTTTAAAGTAATGTACAAACATTCTATATGTGCCGTTCTTCTCACTGCTCTCTCAGAAACACACCAGGGATGTCTAGTGACCCTCTCTGCCTAGTAGCCATTGTACCTTGGTAGACCAGGGTGGCTGGAGGTTGGCTGGCATCAGCCACTTTGGAAGACAGTTCTGCTTCATAACCTGCAGGCAAGTTGTCCAACATGGCACTGGAGTATCGGGTGGAGCCCAGCCACAGGTACACGTCAACTTTTGCTTGCACTGACCAACCAGCTGCTCGTTTACCAGGAAGCTGTGGAAAGATTACAGGAATACACCTCATTCATAGGCACTGATTATTGACACCACTTTTTGAGGCAAGAGTTCTTTCCAAGGGGCACTCTTGAACAAAATGGTGTTCCAAGGGCAGTTCTCTAGGGCTCATCTTGTGCTCCAATGGGATAATGACCTCATTACTGTGACATAATCCGGGTTTAGAAGGAACTGAAGTTTGAAATAGGTGCTGTGCTAAGCATTTCTGGGTCCTGGATCACTTAAATTTAACAGGAAGGTCATTACCCTTATTTTCTAGATGAGGAGGTTCAAGTTGAGAGAGGTTAATTTAGTTCTTTAAACTCACTTAGCTTTGAGTTACTGAGTCACAACTCAAATCCAAGAGAAGACATGCTTTCTGACAAAGACTGGATTCTGAATCCCTGTAGCCTGCCTTTTCTCACACAAAATTGAAATTTCCCTTCCCAGGTGTCCAGAGTTTCAACTTCAGTTCTAACTTCTTACTGAACTTTGAAGAATGCCAATGCTTCTCCCATAGGTCAGGTGTGCTTGAAGGACACTGCTTTGCCAAATCCAGTTGCTACTAATACAGGGCTCTTTTTCCTCCAGTGTCATAGATATGACTGTAGGGACTACTAGACTAGCAATAATAATGATTTATAAACATTTTTATTGCTGAATCAGAGCAGTACCAGGTGAGATAGTTCAGGGGCTGCTACTTCAACTCTAGGCAGCTAGTCTGAGTGCTTGCCAGCCAATGTACCAGGTCAATCTCTAGATTTCTTCCTGTCCAACAATCAGGCTCATAGTCTTTCTCCTAAATATGCATCTGTTGGGGCTGGGTGGTGGCATACCTGGTTGAGCACACATGCTACAAAGTGCAAGGACCTGGGTTTGAGCCCTCAGTCCCCACCTGCAGGAGGAAAACTTAGTGAGTGGTGAAGAAGGGATGCAGTTGTCTTTCTTTCCCCTTCTCTAACTCCTACTTACCTCTCAATTTCTGGATGTCTCTATTCAATAAATAAATAAAAATAATTTAAAAATTAAATAAAAATATGTACCTATTAATTAGTGAGAGAGAAGAAGAGAGATAAAGAAGCAGAGCCTCAGTCTGTCATAAGTACTGCCAGGGATGGAGCTCAAGACCTCATGCTTGGGAGTCCAAGGCCTCACCCACTTCACTGCTTCTAAGGCCCTCTGTTTTGTGTTCTTATATGGCAGGCTTTTAGGTGAAGTATATTGTTGAATGTGCTTCCTTGGAGCAGGGATCCTTGGGAATGTAGTCTTTCCTTCTCTTTGTAGCAACCGATCAGTTGCAAAGTATGCAGTTGACTTTATAAGCCCAAGGAGCAGGGAAGCACAAAGTGGGTATCTCTAACACTTTCTTTCTGGCTAAAGATTAAAGGAAAATACTGATAGTTATGATGAATAAACTGGGTAACATTTTCTCTTTTTCGTTTGGATTTATACAGAGGTGGGTAAAATCCCACATGACAGCAAACAACTTATAGAACCAGCTCACTCACTGTCAAGGAAGCGCATAACTCCAGGACAAGATGAGGTGTTCATTAGTCTGGCTGCCATCATTTATTGAGTGATTACCCTGAGTGATGTTCACTCTGTGCATGTGTCCAGAGTGAACACATGCTCAACACCATTGTCACTTGATGGATGAAGAATGCTAATACAGAGATGTTAAGTAATTTGTCCTAAGTCATACAGCCAATAAATATTAATTCTGGAATTTGGTTTTAGGTTCAGTTATATTTTGTCAAAATTCAGGTTGCAGTGCTAATTCCCAGTGCCACTCAATAGGGTTTTCTTTTGGACTAACATCACTGTAAGCACAGCTAGCATGAGTAGGGTTCACATGAAGAAATCATCATGACCCAGCACAAGAAGGATGTTATATAAATATTAGTTATGCTGCTACATAACTATGCATACTCACTATGAGACTCCAGAGAGCCCTGTTTTATGAAGAGGGCAGGGATACAAGTTGAAATTACCACAATTTTTTTCCAATTTAGCAGGTTCAAGCCCTGCTCCCCACCTGTAGGAGGAATGCTTTATGAACATTGAAGCAGGTCTATAGGTGTCTCTTTTTTCTCTTTCCCTCTCTACCTTTCCTTCATCTCTCAATTTCTCTCTGTTCTGTCAAATAAAAAATAAATAAAAGATGGGGGTAGCCACTGAAAGTGGTGGATTCACAGTGCTGGCACCATGCCTATGGGATAGGCCTGGTAGTAATAAAAAAAAAAGATCAGGAATTCAGAATTGGTAGTTCTGTAGAATATAAGTATTTCTTTTCTAATCTTCTTTTGAAATATTTTTTAAACATAGATGAACTGCAATCAGAAAAATAGCTCATCCAATAGAGTATACTATTCATGAACCCTGATTCAAGCTCTAGCACCATATGAAAGCACCATGGAGAGCAATGAAGGAGCTTTGGTGTCTTTTCTTTGTATTCCTGTTTGTCTTTCTTTAGGCTGAGGCAGGTGGTATTATGCATGTGTGAGGTCAGTACTGTATAAAAATACAGATGGCTAACTACTTACCTATACACATACGTGCATACACACACTCAAAGATAGGCATTCTAGATGGATGGATAAGTAGATGTAGAGAAGATACCATAAGCACATTACACAGAGGAAACTTTTAGAAAAATATGTCATCTCTCCATAATAATCAAATAGTTAAAATTTTACATATTCTTGATTCAAAGAAAAACTTTTTTAAATTGTTATTATCTTTATTTATTGGATAGAGATAGTCAGAAATCTAGAGGGAAAAGAGAGATAGGGAGAGAGACACCTGCAGCACTGCTTCACCACTTCTGAAGCTTTTCCCGAAGGTGGAGACGGAGGACTAAACCTAGGTCCTTGCACATTGTAATGTGTGCGCTCAATCAGGTGCACCACCACCCAGCCCCCCCAAAACTTCTTTCTCTCGGGGGTCGGGCGGTGGTGCAGTGAGTTAAGTGCATGTGCCGCAAAGCGCAGGGACCAGCGTAAGGATCCCGGTTTGAGCCCCTGGCTCCCTACCTGCAGGGGAGTCGCTTCACAGGTGGTGAAGCAGGTCTGCAGGTGTCTATCTTTCTCTCCCCCTCTCTGTCTTTCCCTCCTCTCTCCATTTCTCTCTGTCCTATCGAACAACATCAGCAATGGCAATAATAATAACCACAACGAGGCTACAACAACAAGGGCAACAAAAAGGGAGGGGGGATGGTCTCCAGGAGCGGTGGATTCATGGTGCAGGTAAGGAGCCTAGCAATAACCCTGGAGGGAAAAAAAATACTTCTTTCTCTCTGGATACATAGGAACTGGAAAATATTCAGCCCCTAGATGATCTATTGATGATTTGAATCAAGAGGAGACAAGGTGTGCCAGTTGTCCTCCAACCTATAGGAATATAGGGGAAGAATAAGAGAGGTGGATACACAGTAAGAAGAGTAAGCCAATGCAAAACAGATATTTCTCCATCTCTGAGTCAGAAACAGTGCCAACTTACTTTGAGGAAATGCGTTTTGATCTTCCCACAATGTTTGCCCATCTGTCCCTTGACAGGGGAGTAGAGCAGGTCTTTGGCAGCAATGCGGGCGTAAGCCACTTTCTTGTTGTTACTGAGCATCCAGATGAAGACATCGGGGATGGTGTGCTGAGGCTGGGGGAAGAGAGGGGTGTGGGTTTGGTAAGCTGGTGTTTTAACAAGTGCATTGACATTTTTCTTCTAGCCTGAGTTGATCCTTTTGCAAAACAAATTCTGTGACTCATACAGATAGGTTTAACTGAGCAGCCAAGCAAGTTATGTGTAGCTTCACTGAAAAGTGAAAGCCTCAAGTCCTGAGTTTTTACTACAAATGAATCATCTCATATGCTAAAACTGCTTTAGGATATGCAACTTGTGTCCATAATGTGGCATATATGGTGGCCTACTGCTCTCCACCGTAGAACATTTTTCTATACATTCCTATGAATGTGTGTGTGTGTGTGTGTGTGTGTGTGTGTGTGTGTTTGGAATCTGGCAATAATAATTTACTAAAGCCTTGCATTTCAAGGAGCTGGTTCTTGGTACAACCTCTACAAACCACATGTTACTATGCATAAGGATCTGGGTTCAAACCCCTGCTCCAACGCCACCCCACCCACACACACACCTGTGTAAGGAAAGTTTCTTGAGCTGTGTCTCTTTTCTCCCTCTCTATCTTCCTCTATTTCCCTTTGTCTGTATAAGTTAAAAAAAAAAAAGATGGCCATCGGGAGTGTTGGAGTTATTGTGCAATCACTGAGCCCTAGTGATAATCCTGATGGCAAACAAATAAACAAACAATAGCAATAACCACTGTATTTCCTAAGGTAAAATTTCTAGAATATTTAAATGCCACGAAAATAAAACCAAAATCCCATGCATGTCTTCCCATCTACTCAAGAGGAAGAGGAAATAATCTACAAGGGACTTCATTCCAACAGTATGATTGTCCAGTATTTTAGTTTCTTTGTAGGTGACTGTTCAAGAGAAACTGAACCACACAGAAAATGAGACTAAAGTTAAGCTAATCATGACTGGAATTGCAGATTCCTTGCCAAGAGGCCCATTATACTGTGAGTGTTTGAAATGCCCATCTCTGAGCCAATATAACTACAAAAAAACCCAAAAAGATAGAGTCATAAACCAGGCTTTGAGATTCCTGGGGTAGAAGCAGGTGCTCTATATTTCTGGTCCTATAATTCTCTAGTGGAATTGGTCTCCAAGGAAAACATTTCCCCTTCACTCTTGACATAGAAATAGAGACACTGAAGTGAAGGTTTTCCTGCCCAGAGATTCAGCCAGCCCCCATGCCTGGCCTGAATGTTCTGAGTACTTATTAAAACCCCTACACCCAATAACATGACTGCCTGATTCTTTACTTAATATGCCTCCATAAAATTCCTGATTCATAATAATAAATGCAACATTTTAGAATAACAAAAGCAGTAAATCTTTACTTCCCACACAAAACCTTGTGTCTGATGAGCAAATATGAGAGCCTTTTTTTTATGATTTGAGAAGTCATCAAAGATACAGTTTACAAAAAACTTTCAAGTGAGAAGCTGTTTTTACTTTTACTAGCTATAAGTTTAATTTTTAATTTTTTCATTATCTTTATTTATTTATGGATAGAGACAGCCAGAAATCGAGAGGAAAGGAAGTGATAAAGAGGGACAGAGACATAGAGACACCTGCAGCACTACTTCACCACTTGCAAACCTTTCCCCCTGCAAGTGGGGACTGAGGGCTTGAACCTGGGTCCATGAGCACTGTAACTAGGGAACTCAACCAGGTGTGCCACCAACCAACCCTCAAGTTTAATTTTTTAAACAGAAGTTGGGTGGTTGTGCACCTGATAGAGTATACTGTTACAATATTCAAGGATTCAGGTTTATGTCCCCAGCCCCAACCTGCTTTATGAGTGGTGAGCAGTGCTGCAGGTACTGTTCTATCTCTGTCTCCTACTTCCCTATAGATTCTTTTTGTCATTATTCAATAAATAAGTAAATAAATAAAATATAAATAAATTATCTTGCAAGTGGACATTTAAATATGGACCATGGTACTGGAACAAAAATAGGCACACAGACCAGCTGAACAGAATTGAAAGCCCAGAACTAAACCCCCACACCTGTGAAGATCTAATCTTTGATAAGGAGGCCCAAAGTATGAAATGGAGGAAGGAGGTTCTCTTCAATAAATGGTGCTAGGAAAACTGGGTTAAAGCATGCCGAAGAATGAAACTGAACCACCTTATCTCACCAGAAACAAAAATCAACTCCAAATGGATCAACGACCTGGATGTTAGACCAGAAACTATCAAATACTTAGAAGAAAACATTGGTGGAACACTTTCCCATCTACACCTCAAGGACATCTTTGATGATACAAACCCAATTGCAAAGAAAACTAAAGCAGAAAAAAATAAATGGGACTATATCAAATTGAAAAGCTTCTGCACAGCCAAAGAAACTATCACACAAACAAAGAGACCCCTCACAGAATGGGAGAAAATCTTCACATGCCAGACAAGAGACTAATAACCAAAATATACAAAGAGCTCGGCAAGCTTAGCACCAAAAAAGCAAATGACCCTATCCAAAAATGGGCAGAGGATATGAAAAGAACATTCACTTCAGAGGAGATCCAAAAGGCTAACAAACATATGAAGAATTGTGCCAAGTCACTGATTGTAAGAGAAATGCAAATAAAGACAACACTGAGATACCAACTCACCCCTGTGGGAATGGCATATGTCAAGAAGGACAGCAGCAACAAATGCTGGAGAGTCTGTGGGGACAGAGGAACCCTTCTGCACTGCTGGTGGGAATGTAAACTGATGCAGCCTCTGTGGAGAGCAGTCTGGAGAACTCTCACAAGGCTAGACATGGACCTTCCATATGACCCAATAATTCCTCTCCTAGGGATATACCCCAAGGACTCCATAATATACAACCAAAAAGATATGTGTATACTTATGTTCATAGCAGCACAATTCATAATAGCTAAAACCTGGAAGCAACTCAGGTGCCCAACAACAGATGAGTGGCTGAGAAAGCTGTGGTATATATACACAATGAAATACTATGCAGCTATTAAGAACAATGAACCCACCTTCTCTGACCCATCATGGATGGAGCTAGAAGGAATTATGTTAAGTGAGCTAATTCGGAAAGATAAAGATAAGTATGGGATGATCCCACTTATAAACAGAAGTTGAGAAAGAATAACAGAAAGGGAAACTCAAAGCAGATTTGACAGAATATGGAGTAGGGCACCAAAGTTAAAACCCTGAGTGGAGGGTGAGGGTGGATGTTCAGCTTCATGGGGTGGGGGGTAAGGGAGGGGGGATGGGATGGGATAAGATGGGACACAATCTTTTGGTGGTGGGAATGGTGTTTATGTATACTCCTATCAATTTGTAGTCAGATAAATCACCATTTATTATGACAGGAAAAATGATTAAATGTCTCAAAATTTTTAAGTCACAGACTGAGTCTTTTTAATACATAGGCTGAGTCTTTGATATGTTGACTCTTGAAAGCTTAGACCAGGGAGAACAAAAGCATATACAGCTATATATACAAATATACATATACAGCTATATACAAATAATGTCAAAGGACATAAATTATGGTGATGTTGTGTATGACACAGCAAATCCTAACAAAGGGATTTTTCAAATTTAACCCAATTGCCCAATAATGTGAGTACAGCAATAACTATTGTCTTCTTAAATCCTAAGACAGCAGGAACCTCCCGCTTCCTCTATAGAGTCTATATTCCCCCAGTCCTGGAACCTCTAGGGTGGGGCTCACTTTCCTGCATACTTCTCTCAATTCATACCAAATGATATTGCATACACTGAATGAGTACCACCTCAGCATACTTCACTTCAGACTGTGCCCAGAGACGTCATGCATGGAATGTCAACCCTTCACCCTCATTACTCAGGTGATACCTTTCCTTTCATAGGATTCTCTAATTCCATTCCAAGTAGTTCACTTCCTAACAAAAGCCCAAAATCTGGATGTAGACCAGGTCCCATAAGATAGAGCATATGTTGACATGTGTCCATAAATTAGGGCAAAATATATACCAGAAAGCAAAAATACACAATAGTCTGTATTGAGTCAGTACAAAGTTCATAATGAAATAGTGTTTACTTAGACTTGATACCCTCCTCACCCACTTCCAATTACAGTCTCTCACTAACTCCAAAGCTAACCTCATCAAAGCAAGGCCTGCAGAAGCTGAATAAGGGCAAGAGACTGGCATACTTTAATGATGACTCTTTAGTCACTATCAGGCCACCCCATCAGCTGGGGCCCTAATCAGGGAGTCCTGAGATTCCCAAACAGACGTGATGGGCCTAGAACTCAAATAAATCCTTCTCTCCATTGTTACCTGTCATCTCTATCAGGAACAACACAATAGACCCCTTTGTGGGCCCCCATAAGACATTGCCCTCAACTTGGATCAACAATGGTAGGGAATATTCCATCCTCCAAAGGGAGGATGGACAATGTACTTACTCTATGCTACACCTGAGGAAGATAGGTCCTGAAATTGGGGCAGCTTGTGCCATACAATGTGAGCTTAGATCCACAGGGATGCTGAGGTCATATAGGATCCTAAGCTGAATATGGGCCCCAGACCACATCAAATCGATGGGTTTTACAGTCAACAATATTTATATCCCTTTCTCATATTTGGGAGATACTCTCTTCCCTGATCCAGCTTTCTGGTCCTTCTGCCAGCCATGACATCATCTCCCCAGACAATAATTAGGATCCACCTGCATATAAGATTTCAGGCTCAGGCAACAAAAAAAAGAAAGAAAGAAAGAAAGAAAGAAAGAAAGAAAGAAAGAAAGAAAGAAAGAAAGAAAGAGAATAAAAGAAAAAAGGAAAAGGAAAAAAACCACTAGTATAGCCACAGACCCTTTGGAATAGAACTGAAATATACCTACTAGCTATCTAAAAAACAGAGACCCCCCCCCCAACTCTTCACCTGCACTATTCCAACCGTTAGGTCTATGACTGGTCAACAATTTGTTTGGCTTTGTATGTTAACTCTCTTGTCAACCACCAGGTTCCAGATGCTAGCAGGATGCAGACCAGACTTCCCTGGACAGACAACCCTACCAACATGTCCTGGAGCTCTGATTCCCCAGAGCCCATCCCCAATAGGGAAAGAGAAAGACAGGCTGGGAGTATGGATCGACCTGTCAACGCCCATGTTCAGTGGGGAATCAATTACAGAAGCCAGACCTTCAACCTTCTTCATCCCAGAAGGACCTTGGGTCCACCCTCCCAGAGGTTTAAAGAATAGGAAAGCTATCAGGTGATGGGATGGGATATAGAGTTCTAGTGGTGGGAACTGTGTGAAGTTGTACCCCTCTTATCCTATCGTTTAGTCAAAGTTTCCTTTTTAAAAAATATTTATTTAGGGAGTTGGGCTGTAGCGCAGCGGGTTAAGCGCAGGTGGCGCAAAGCACAAGGACCGGCATAAGGATCCCGGTTCGAACCCCGGCTCCCCACCTGCAGGGGAGTCGCTTCACAGGCGGTGAAGCAGGTCTGCAGGTGTCTATCTTTCTCTCCTCCTCTCTGTCTTCCCCTCCTCTCTCCATTTCTCTCTGTCCTATCCAACAACAACAACAACAATAATAGCTACAACAATAAAAAAACAACAAGGGCAACAAAAGGGAATAAATAAATAAAATAAATTTAAAAATATATATATTTATTTATTCCCTTTTGTTGCTCTTATTGTTTTATTGTTGTAGTTATTATTTTTGTAGTTGGATAGGACAGAGAGAAATGGAGAGAGGAGGGGAAGACAGAGAGGGGAAGAAAAAGACAGACACCTGCAGACCCACTTCATCACCTGTGAAGCGACTCCCCTGCAGGTGGGGAGCCAGGGTCTCGAACCAGGTTCCTTCCGCTGGTCCTTGTGCTTTGCGCCACCTGTGCTTAACCTGCTGTGCTATCACCCAACTCCCAGTTTCCTTTTTATAAATAAAAAATTTTTTTTAAAGTGGACCATGGTTATTTTGAATTTTCCTGAGTCCACTAAGAAACAGACTTTTTGTATTTATTTATTTTGCCAGAGCACTGCTCAGTCTGACTTATGGTGGTATAGTATACTATATTATATTATGTTACATATAATATATTATAATAAAATATAATAACCATTATATTGTCTCCTCATCCCTGGCCTTTTATTTTTGTTGAATGCTCAGGGTTTTTTTTTTTTTAATCAATAATGCTAGGCTAGAAATAATGGTTACGCAAAAAGACTTTCATTCCTGAGCACCAAAGATCTCAGGTTCAATTTTCAGCACTGCCATGCAGCAGAACTGAGCATTGTGTGGTAAACAAGGAAATAAAAATCAGTAAAGCTGTACATGTTTAGCTGAATTGAAAAATCTCCTTTTCCACACATAAACTAACACTGTCTGTTCAGCTCAGGGCTTGGAGAAGAAAAAATAAGCACTCCAGCTTTCACTTTGATCAAACATTCAAACTTTAGCAAGAAGATAATCGTTTTAATTTTGCAAGTGAGTTTTAGAGTTATTTACCTCATCCACCAGAAAGCGGATTTTTTCCACAAAGTTCTGGGCTTCATGGATCATTTCATCAAGGGAGAACTTTTTCTTCTGCTGCTGAATGATCGCCTTGGCCTCCTTGGCCATTGCGTCCTGTGAGAAGACAAGAGATGGAGATGGTACTTTTGAGGAAGCTGTCCTATTGCTGGAGTGTGATGAATGAGCTTACTCATTCTACACTGACCCTTGTGAGGGCTGCCAGGGTCTAACATTGTGCATGCTGTTCTTTCAATAGCAATTTCACATGAAATACATAGGCAATAAAAATCATCCACCTTAGTTTGGCAGATGAGCCTCTGAGGTCCAAAATCATCAGACATGTGTCAAGGACCCATAGACCTGTTTACCAAAACCTGAATCTAGACTTCCTAATAGAAGTCTAGTCATAGATAGACAGCAACAACTATAATGATAGCAGCTACGGTATACTGAGCACCCATCTTGTGCTAGTCATTGTCCTAATTGGTTCATCACTCCTTGTTTCTCTTCATGGCAGGCTTTTAGGATAGGGAAGGCTACTTTCATTTTACAGCAGAGGAAATAGAAGAAGCAGTTACTGAGAACAGAGCTAATGAGTTCAGAGTTCAAGTCCTTAATTCACTGTTCTTACCACCTCTTCTTGAACACGCAGCCAAGGAGCTCAGTATGAGTGGCTGAAATACCCTAATGTGTTTATTGATTCATTCAGCCCACCCACATATACGTACTTAGGGGGAAAAAGAAAGCCCAAATGCTTTGCAGAGATTTCTAAGGCTTTGTAGCAGGTGAGTACCACTTATTCATCTCAAAGTGCATTACTCACTATGGCCAAAGAAGACTGGTCCTCAGTGGCCCTAAAACATGCCAACTTTGTCCATCATCAAGGCTGGTATTCTTGGTATTTCCTCTTGATTACATGTTTTTTTCCCCACCAAGTTTATCTATGTGGTTCAGTGCCTGCACAGTAAATCTACTGTTCCCAGAGCCATTTTCCCCCTTACTTTTATTTGATAAGACAGAGAGAAATTGAGATGCAAGGGTGCAGTAGAAAGGGAAAGAGAAAAAGAAATACCTACAGCCCTGCTTCACTGCTCATGAAGTTTTCCCCTTATAGGTAGAGGACAGAGCTTAAACCCAGGCCCTTGAGCATGGTAAAGTGCATTCAACCAAGTATGACTCTGCCTGGCTCCCTTGTTCTTCCTATGCTCTACATGACCACTTTCTTTACAGGTCTCAACTTAAATGTCAAGGAAACAAATAAAAAGAAATCCCCTCAGAACAAGATATAGGAATAATGGGTTTATAGCTTATTACTTTGTATGTTCTTTTGGTTCTCTCGGTACTAGCCTCATTCCAACTCACTCAGATAGTCTTTTCTCAATCATTGTTCTAGAGAAGGCAAAATGTGTAACCTTTAAAACATTACCCTCATCTGGTCTATGATCTATGCCTCATCCAGGAAGTTTATTTTTAAATCCCGTGCTTCAATTACGTTCAAATATAAATAGACCTTCACATACCAGCTCCTGCCAACAGAGCGTAAGTCGTTTCTTATCTAAAGTGGTTTGGTTCAGCATCTTAGGCTTTTTTTCTGCTTCAGAGATAAAGGCACTACAAGAGAAGAATAATTTTGAAAGCTACTTAGTGAAAATCCATATATTTCTAGATATTTGCAGCTATACTTTCTACAGTACAATAGAAAATTCGATGAAGGCACTGGACCAAGATTTCTCATTTAGCAATGCTGCCCTGAACTTTGTAGGAGATAAACTCAGATTTGGAACTGATGCTCAGACTCCACATTACTCTGACAAATAGGTGTTTGTTTTTCTACTTTCTTTCTATAATACTATTATGATGGCTACCCAAATTCATAACTACAAATACAATATAATACAGTTTCCTCTCCTTTTACAAATTCAATACATAGTAAGCATACCAAACATTTCCTGAAAAGTTGTATGTACAGTAAATATTTCAGGCTTAATCATGATATGTATTTGCATATTTTAAAAACTGTACAAAGGGCTCAATGGTAACATTTGAGGGATAAAGTTATAATGTATCTTTATTTATTAGATAGAGACAGCCAGAAATCGAGAGGGAAGGAGAAGATATAGAGGGAGAGAGACAGAGAGATACCTGCAGCACTGCTTCACCACTTGCAAAGCTTTCCCCCTACAGGTGGGGACTGGGGGCTCAAACCCAGGTCCTTGCACATTGTAACATGTGCGCTCAACCAGGTGCACCAGAACCTGGCCCCGATAATATGTTCCATAGGAAAATGGTAAAGGTAATGAATGTGACTGAAAAAAATATATAAATCGTTTTAAAACCTGGAGGAATAAGAAACTGAATTTATTAGCAATAATTTAAAAACATAATTAAATCAACATCGTTTTTCCCTACTTAAAGGTGACCAAAATTCAAAGTTGATGAAGCTATGAAGAATAATTACTTTCCTCCATTATTTTAGAAAAATATAAATGGTTGCAAAGCTGAAGAGCCTATTTGAAACCACCTATCAAAATGTAAATATCAGTGTGGTATGATAAATTACACTAGAATTCAATCCTTCAAAAATAACAGAAAATTTTTGCAAGTATAAGATTACAAAGTTACATTAACAGGAGCAAACTAAATATGGACAACTTTAATATCAAGGTCTAGTTTAATTTACACACTTCATTAAGAGTGACTTTAATGTACTCCCAGAGAAAGAAGCCAGTGGAGCTATAACCAGGTACTCTTCTTCTTGATGCCACCAGGATTATCTTGGGGGCTTGATGGCTGCTCTATGAATCCACTGTTCCTGGTGGCCACTTTTCTTTTTTCTGTTCATTTTCCTTTCTTTCTTGTTAAATAGGACAGAGAAAAAGAAAGGGTAAGGGAGACATAAAGGGAGAAAGACACCTACAGACCTACTTCACTGCTGGTGAAGTTTTCCCCTTGCAGGTGGAGAGCTGAGGCTCAAATCCATACCCCTATAATCTTATACTCTTGTAAATCACTAATAAAAAAAATATTCCAGAGATAAACAGTTGAATGAGCAATCAGACTACTGAGCAAAGTATGTGATATTTGTGGAGGAATAAAGGATTTTTATGAATATGTATTTGCAAATGCACAGGAAAAGTTTCAAGGCAAGTCAAATTTCTTTGTAAAATGTGAGATTGGAAAAATAATTGAGAACATTTTTACTTTATATTTTTTCTGCTTTTCTTTTTTTAATACTTACTAATTTCATTTGGTAGGAGAGAAATTGAGAGGGGGAGAAATGGAGGGAGAGAAAGATGTCTGTAGCACTGCTTTTACTGCTTATTAAGCTCCTCCACCTAATACTGCAGATAGGAACCAGGAGCTTGAACCCAGATCCTTGAGCATGGTAATGTGTGTGTTCAACTGGGTGTGCCACCACCCAACCCTTTCTTTTTCTTTTAAAGCATTTTATTAGGGGTGGGGGTTAGTGGTTTCCAGTATAGTTGACACATGGGCACAATTTCTCACATCCTTATGACAGGTCTCTGCAAAGACACTATTATCCCCATCTTGGGTCTTTTTCAACCATCATGTACCAGGACCCCAACATCCTCTCCTTTCCGTCCATCCCCTCCGGCCCCAAAATCCTTTTTTCCTGCTTTAAAAAATGGAAAATATGCAATACTACTTCTCAGATGAGAGCAATTAATTACAAAAGAAATAAAAGTGACAACGATACACCCCATGGGGGTCCTACTGTGGAGCTCTGCCTGTTGGCAACTGGAGGCCTCTCCAGAAATTCTACATTTCCTCTTACTTTTCAAAATGAAAATAAGGAATATGAATATAAAATTATATTTTTCGGGGGGGGTGTCATGTTGTCACATGTCTACCTTTCCTGGAGGTACAAAGAATTCCAGTCTCCTCCTCAAATAGACTAGCCCAGCAAGACACTTTTGACTTCTGGTCTCTTTCCCTTCATCACTGAGGGAAAATTACCTGACTAAAATTAGTGTAAATGTTCACAGTACATGCTAATAGTGTTCATATCCTTCCTGGAAAACCATCCTCTAACTAGCTGTGAGCAGCTCTGTATGTCCATCCATTCTGGGGGAAACCACAGAAGTTCAACTGAGTAGAAAGGAGGAAGCAGGAAGCTCATCTTGATCTCAGACCCAATTCTGTATTTAACAAATAAAAACTAAAGTGTGGATCGAGGAGATAACTAGTAAAGAGCTTTTTGTCATGTGCAAGGACCTGAGTGTGAGACTCCAATACCAGGTGGGAACAGCACAAACAGGGGAAGGTGCATGGGTGATGGAGTGGTGTTACACTGTCTCTCCTTATTTCTCCTTCTCTCATATGTGTATGTGTGTGTGTGCATGTGAATCTGTGTATGTATGTGTATGCATATGTGTATGTGTATATATACTCTGAGAGTAGTGGATCAGAACAGGTGCAAAAAGTCCTGTTGTATAAAGTTACTAAATTTGGAGACTATTTGCCACTCAGTACTTGGTAGCTAACAGAGTCTAATTTTTAGTCTTTAACTATATGATCTACTACAAAGAATCAGAGTCATAATAGTCATACTTCTCTTAATCATACCGATACATTCTGAGAAATATATTGTCATGTGATTTCACTACTGTAGAAATGTCAGGATGTCACTACAAAAACCTAGATGACAAACTCTCACAAGGCTAGACATGGACTTTCCATATGATCCAGTAATTCCTCTCCTGGGATTATACCCCAAGGATTCCATAACACCCAACCAAAAAGAGGTGTGTACTCCTATGTTCATAGCAGCACAATTCATAATAACTAAAACCTGGAAGCAATCTAAGTGCCCAACAACAGATGAGTGGCTGAGAAAGCTGTGGTATATATACACAATGAATACTATGCAGCTATCAAGAACAATGAACCCACCTTCTCTGACCCATCTTGAACAGAGCTAGAAGGAATTATGTTAAGTGAGCGAAGTCAGAAAGATAAAGATGAGTATGGGATGATCCCACTCATCAACAGAAGTTGAGTAAGAAGATCTGAAAGGGAAACTAAAAGCAGGACCTGCCCAAATTGTAAGTAGGGCACCAAAGTAAAAGCCCTGTGGTGAGGGGTAGACATGCAGCTTCCTGGGCCAGTGGGGGGTGGGAGTGGGTGGGAGGGATGGGTCATAGTCTTTTGGTGGTGGGAATGGTGTTTATGTACACTTCTAGTAAAATGTAGTCATATAAATCACTAGTTAATCTGAGAGGGGGAAAATTAATTGTATGTCTCAAAGTTTTTTAAAACACAGACTGAGTCTTTTTAATATATAGGCTGTGTATTTGATATGCAGACTCTCTCAAAAGCCTAGACCAAGTAGATTAGAAGCAACCAATAGCACAGCTATATACAAGATACTGGGTACTGTACAGCAAATCCTAACAAAAGGACTTTTCAAAGTTAACCCAATTACCAAATAATGTAATAATAACATTAACTATCGATTGTCTTTTTGAACCCTAAGACAGCAGGAACCTCACCTCTCCACTATAGAGCCTCTACTTCCCCCAGTCCTGGAACCCTTGGATAGGGCCCACTTTCCCGTATGTCTCTCCCAATCCATATCAAATAATATTGCATCTGCCAATCACAACCTAATCAACACAACGATTGCCACCCCAACATGCTTCACTTCAGACTGTGTCCAGAGAATTTACGTGTGGAATGACAACCCTTCAGCTTCATTACTCGGGTGAGACCTTTCCTTTCATAGTATTCTCTAATTCCATCTCAGGTGGTTCACTTTCTAACAAAGTCCCAAAACCTAGATATACACCAGTTTCTGTGAGAGAAAGCATATGTTCACTCGTATCCATAAACTGCTGCAAAATATATACCTGAAAGCAGAAGTCCACTAGAGTTTGCAGTGAGTACCCCCCTAACACTTCCTCTCCACTATTCCAAGCTTTGGGTCCATGATTGCTCAACAATTTGTTTGGCTTTGTATGTTAACTTTTTTCAGTCACCACGTTCCAGATGTCATCAGGATGCCGGCCAGGCTTCCCTAGATTGAAGACCCCACCAATGTGTCCTGGAGCTCCGCTTTCCCAGAGACCCACCCTACTAGGGAAAGAGAGAGGCAGACCTGGAGTATGGACCAACCAGTCAATGCCCATGTTCAGCAGGGAAGCAATTACAGAAGCCAGACCTTCCACCTTCTGCAACCACAAAATGACCCTGGGTCCATGCTCCCAGAGGGATAGAGAATAGAAAAGCTATCAGGAGAGGGGGTGGGATATGGAGATTGGGTGGTGGGAATTGTGTGGAGTTGTACCCCTCCTACCCTATGATTTTGTTAACTTATCCTTTCTTAAATTAAAAAAAAAAAAAAACCTAGATGATATATCTGCCGTTCATGCCTTTTTTCAAGGTAATTAAAAGTTCAGTTCACCCAAATTCCGGCTGTCTCTCCCAATACCTGCTTTGATTGATAAAGTCATTGAGGACTGTTTTCATTTTCTCTTCTGGTGCTTGCTCTGAAATCTTGATCAATTCTTTCACTTCTTCTATACTTTCTTCCTAAAAACAAACCACAGAAGAGGGAACATGAGGTAAGAATGACACACACTGCTATAGATGCTGATTATACCCTTGAAGTAATATTTGAGGGGGGTTTTTGTTGTTGTTATAAATGAAAAAGTTTTTTGTGTGTGCATGGTGCACACACAAATACACACACACACACTCCTGAATTTTGAAATGGCTCTGCTTTCTAACTTTGAAACTTCACTTTTCTTCAGTAGACTCAAGTGTTCCTTCTGCTCATTCAATTTTACTGTTTCTGTGCAATACCCATTCCCTGAGTACCATTTATTTAGAGTCAATTCTAAGACAAACTCATTTCCTCTACACCTGCAATGTTTTTCCTTTCATCTTGAGTTGTGATAATTTGATGATGATGAGTCTTGATGTTGGCCATTTGGGGCTCAGAAATTTGGGTGTTCTCTCAATTTCCTGGTTACTGACACTTTATGAACATTGTCCAGGTGTGTAAACTTTCCTTCTATGATTTCTTTGAATATAATCTCTGCTCCTTTATCTCTCACTTTCTATTAGACCTGTAATTCTCACATTTACCTTCTTAATGGCGTTTTCTATTTCACAGCTAGTTGCTAAATCTTTCTTCCCCATAATCTTTGAACTCAGAGTGTATTCACTGTATATTCTAGTTCTGTTCTTCTCTCCTTTATCACGCTAATTCTACTTGCTAGGTTTGTTATCTGAGTCTGATATGCATTCAAAGTGCTCTTAACAGCCTTTAATTCTGCTTGAAATGCTTTTTGTAAGTTTTCTTCAAGCACTTAGATAGAGATATATAGAAACCTTGAGTTGAGATTCTTGAGTGGTATTCATAATGAATTTTCTAAATTTTAATAGGTTCTCCAGCTCTTTATATTCCTGTAGTTCTTCTGTACCCTTTGTTTTTGTTAAGTCATCCTTAGTAGTCTTTTGAAAAGTATTTTTCTTCTGCTATTGTTGATCCAGCAGGTGGCACTGTGGCTACAGTGCTGTATATCCTTCTGAGTGTATGCTGCATGGAAGGGAAGGGGAGGTTTTACCAGTGAGGTAATTTGAATGTATTCATACTTAAGGGGTATGGGACTTCCACCCAGACTTCTGTGGGCTAGAAGCATAGAAGCTGGATTTGGTTTTGTTGTTGTTGTTGGTGGTGGTGTTGTTGTTGTTAGTTTCTTCATATTGGAAGTAGTACTGCTCAGTTTCCTAGCCACTGCCTAGGCACAATTTCTGATGAATCTCCCTTGGGACAAAAGCAAAGTTCATGATTTCATAAGAGTGTGTTTCCTAAAATCAGCTGTTTCTGTTCATTTATACTTAAACTGTAGTCATACTTCTATTAGGTAGATATGTTTAAGGACCCTTTGTCCCCAACTTTCCAATGTTCACATCCATTCCCTATTAGGGCCACTTACCAGGAGGTCTGCCATTTTCTCCAGCATGTTGGACCAGTATAGCCTAAATATCTGGTCTCCCCAAGAACTGATAAAGTAGACACATGGTTTCTTGGCTTCAAATGGCAAATAGTTGTAATTCCTGTGAAAGTATGTTAATTCTGGAAGTTAGTTGACAATCAGTGTTCTTCAGGTAATTCCAGCTACATTTTCTTGTTCTCTATGTCCTGGATAAAGTGGTAGAAAGGTTGTGACAAAACTGTCAAACTATTAACACTCTCCTAGTTAGGGCATATGAACAGTAAACAATGAACTGTTATGTGCTATATAGTGGAGAAGTACTGATATCTACCACCATCAGACAGACTCAAGGTAAAGTTTAGAAATGATCACCAGATGGCAGGATCTGTCAGGCAAGTTTTTCTCAAGAAGAAAATTATCTTCCCAAGTGATAAAAGGTAGATGAGAGGGAAAAAACCACCTAACATTTTCACTTACAGTCTATATGTTGGTCACTGCCAGGAAAAAAAAATGATATAAAAGATGCGAATGCATATTATAAGTTCAAATTATAAGAGGAGCATGATAGGGGAATAATATTTGTGTATAAAATACATATGGTAAGAATATTGTTAAAAGGCTTAATGCCAGATCCCATACCTAATACTAGTTTGGATACAACAAATGATATTCAATGCTTTAACAAACAGGAGAAAGTATAAATTTGCCAGATAAAGAAGGGAGTATAAAATCTGGATAAGGGCAAGAGACTGGCTCACTTAACAATGACCTTTTTAGCCACTATCAGGACACTCTATCACTCAGAGTCCTAGACAGGGAATACTTGGACTCCCACATATATAGTATGAGCCTAGACCTCTAATAGGCCTCTCACTCTTCCATCACTGGAAAACCCATTGGGAACATTGGTATAATCCCTTTTGTAGGCTTCTTCAGGACCATACCATCATTATGAAATAGCACTGGTAGGGACTGCCCCAGTTCCTGAAGGAAGGCTGAGTCATCCTACTCTGCCTTTTGAGGAAGACTGGTTCTGAAATGAGTGCAGCCTAGAATGTTCCTGCAGTGACTATGACCTGTGAACTCAGTCTGACAGGTCCTCAGAGATTGTAAAGGCTCCTTTGCTCAATATGAATGTATATGGGTCCCAGGTTAAATCATTGTGATAAACAGTTCATTGTATTTATATATCTTCAAGTTTGTGAGCAACTCTCTGCCCTAACCCTGCTTCCTAGTTCTAGTCTCAACTCTGACACTGTCTTCCCAGACAATATTTCTAGTCCACCACATGTTAATTGTTCAACCAATTCAATTAATTTCCTTTTTCATGTTAGTATCTGGTTCCAATAAAGCACAAAGTTGCTATGTAAAAGAGAGAGAGAGAAAGGGGGGAGACAGAAAGTATTGTTAAAGGGGATAAAGCTAATCAAGTTGCAGATGCTACCATGATGCCAAACACCAACCTGATTTCCCTGAGCAGACAACATCACAAAAGCATCCAAGAACCTCATCTCCCTAGGCCCCCACCACACTAGGGAAAGATAGAAACAGACTGGGGATATGGATTGACTTGTCAGTGCCCAGTGTCCAACAGAGAAGCAATTCAGAAGCCAGACCTCCTACCTAGAGAGGTATGACATAAACTGAAGCCCCCATATAATGATAACATTTTCTTGACTAGTTTTTTCCCAACTTGCTAACAATTTTCTCACAAATACCAGGAACTGAAAGAAAGTTCAAGGAAAATATTTTGAAATGGACATAGTGAGATAAGTGACACTGGTAAGCATAGACAGTGTTTCAAACCATGCCTCTATATGTAAAGGCAGAGGGAAAGAATTAGACAGTTTTGTTTCCACATCAAAAACATAAATACCCTGTGTGACAAGGTTATGCCCTCAGGCTGGTTTCACAATTGTTTTTCCTGTTGTGCAAACACATAAAAGACCTGCAGAGATTTTTCTGTTTTAGGCTTTCTAGTTTTAATGCTGTCATTTTGCATAGTATTTGCTTGCCTAAGTGGCTCCCACATCGTATGGGGGTCTCTCCACATTCCCTCACTGAAAGTTTTATTATTGAAAGTGGGTAGGCACATAAAACTGTTCAATGTTTTGAGTTCTGTGACAAGTCGAAATGAAATTTGTGAAGTGTTACAAGAGTTACTATGCTTTTTTGATAATCTTGTTTGGGATAAATTTTTTTTAAGTTCAAAAAAAAAAAAACATAAAGACAACGTTGATCTGAAAAAAAAAATACAACTACACATTTTAGCTTCCCAGCCAAACTTTTTTCTGAAGACTGTAAAATTAGCAAAGATGTTTTCATTGTCTTTTCTATGGAAAATAAACCAGCAGGTGTCCAAGTAAAAGACAAGCCAAATACATTCCTGGCAGACACCGAGGTTGTTATTATATCTGAAACACACACATATACATACACATATTCACAAAAAATAATAATAATAGAGAAGGTTGAAAACCAAACTGCTGTTCATTTTATCTCATTTAAAATGAACTATAAAACTAAATAAAAACTAAATAAATTCCTACTAAGTATTATAAATTATTCCAAGGTTGTTTTGATTCAGATTATGCTGTGCTCAAGACATTTTTAGACTGTTTACTGCTCTGGGTCATACTAATCATGTTGGTCCTGCATAGACCAAGATGCTGTGGCTTTGCAGGCAAATTGCAGTGCAGATGGAGGACAGCAGGTGCAGGGCACCGCAGTGATAGTGGATGGTGAAGACTGCCAGCTTGAACAGCCTCCCTGACACATGACCAACCTTATGACTTTGGGCAAGTGTAGGTCTGAAATCTTGAGACTTGCATGATAAACTATAATTAAATATATTATGCTGTAATCTCATTCATGTGCCCTAGTCCAATACATAGGTTATATATGAGTATTTGCATAACTGGAAAACCTAAAACTAACAAAAGTAACATTTTAGGGCCCAGCAGTGACACACCTGGTAAAGTGCACACATCTCAATACACAAGAACCAAGGTTCAAAACCCTGGTCACCACCTACAGAAGGGATTGCTTTACAAGCAGTGAAGTAGTGTTGCAGGTGTCTTTATGTATCTCCCTCATTTTTTATATTTGTTTTTTTATTTTTATTTATAAAAAGGAAACAACTGACAGAAACCATAGAATAAGAGGGGTACAACTCCACATAATTCCCACCACCAGAACTCCTCTCCTTCTTTTTCTATCCCCAGCCCCCTCTCAATTTCTCTGTTGTATCAAAATTAAAGTTTTTTTTTTTTTTTACATGCATAACATTCCCCAGATTCCCATTTAACAATACAACCCCCACTATTTCATTCATCATTTTTCATGGACCTGTTTAATTTTAAAAAATTGAAGTTTTTTTAAAGTATTATTTTAATTGCAAGACACACTGTATCTTTCTCTCCCCCTCGAGTGTGTGTGTGTGTGTGTGTAAGTTTAGAAGTCTGTTAGAAACAAATGATATTACACTTCTGTCACTTTGATTAGCCATCATGCAGACAGAGGTTAACAAAGCTATTCCTCACAGAGAAACCAACTTACTTATTTTTTATATATTTTTAAATTTTTATTTATAAATAGCAAACACTGACAAAAACCACACAATTACCACCACCAGAAATCTGTATGCCATCCCCTCCCTCGATAGCTTTCCTATTCTTTATCCCTCTGGGAGCATGGACCAAGGGACATTATGGGTTGCAGAAGCTGGAAGGTCTGGCTTCCGTAATTGCTTCCCGCTGAACATGGGCACTGACAGGTTGATCCATACTCCTAGCCTGTCTTTCTCTTTCCCTAGTGGGGCTGAGCTCTGGGGAGACTGGGCTGCAGGACACATTGGTGGGGTCATCAGCCTAGGGAGCCCAGTTGGCATCATGGTAGCATCAGAAACCTGGTGGCTGAAAGAAGAATTAACATATAAAGCCAAACAAATTGTTGACTAATCATGAACCTAAAGGCTGGAATAGTTCTGATGAAGATTTGGGGGTCTGTTTTGTAGTTAGTAGACCCATTTTAGTTATATTCCAAAGAGCCCATGACTATACTAGTATTTTTTGTTGTTTTGTTTTTGTTTTTTTCCTGAGCCTGACATCTGATATGCAGGTGAATCCAAGTTATTGTCTGGGAAGATGATGTCATGGCTGGAAAAAGGACCAGAAACTGGATCATGGAAGAGAGTAGCTCTCAAATATGGGAAAGGTGTATAAATATTGTTGACTATAAACCCCATCGATATGATGTGATCTGGGGCCCATATTCAGCTTAAGATCCTATGTGACCTCTGCATCCCTGTAGATCTGGGCTCACATTCTGTGGTCATGAGTAGAAACATTCCAGGCTGCCCTAATTTCAGGACCCATCTTCCTCAGCCTCCCTTCAGAAGATGGAACATTCTCTACTGTTGTTGATGTAAGTTGAGGGCAAGGTCCTATGGGGGCGCACAGAGGGACCTACTGTATTGTTCCTGATAGAGATGGCCCATAACAATGGAGCGAGGGATTTATTTGAGGTCTAGGCCCATCATATCTGTTTGGGAATCTCAGGACTCCACGACTAGAGCCCCAGCTGATAGGGTGGCCTGAGAGTGACTAAAGAGTCACTGTTAAAGTATGCCAGTCTCTTGCCCTTATTCAGCTTTTTCAGTCCTTACTTTGATAAGGTTAGCTTTGGAGTGAGTGGGGGAAATGTAACAGGAAGTAGGTGAAGAGGGTATCTAAGTCTAAATAAACACTATTTCATTATGAATCTTATGCTGTCTTTTTAGGTCTTTCTACTTGCTTGCTGCATATACTGACTCAGTTCAGACTGTTGTGCAAGTTTTGTATGATACAGAAAATCCTAACAAAGGGATTTCCAAAGTTAACCCAATTGCCAAATAATTTTATTACAGCAATAAACCCTAAGACAGCAGGAAACTCCCACTTTCTCTAAAGAGCCTATATATAAGAACCTCTAAAGAGGTTCCCTGGTCCTGGAACCTCTAGGGTGGGGCTCACTTCCCTACATGCTTCTCTCAATTCAAACCAAATGATATTGCATATGCTGATCTCAACCTAACCAACACAAGCACCACTTCAGCATGTTTCACTTCACACTGTGTCCAGAGATGTCAGACATGGAATGTCAACCCTTCAGCCTCATTACTTGGGTGAGGCCTTTCCTTTCATAGGATTCTCTTAATTCCATTTCAGGTGGTTCACTTCCAAACAAAGTTTCATAACCTAGATATAGACCAGGTCCCATGAGATAGGGCATATATCACATGTATCCATACATTAGGGCAAAATATATACCTACTTACTTATTTACCAATGGGAGCTTTGAGGAGCTTGTGTTGAGTTGATGTACAAGAACTCTGGTAATGAGAATGGCAGTGCAACAGCTTAACTTGAAACATCTCATCTCCCATCATGTCTCTCAGTTTCATTCTCATTCCTATAGTTGTTTATCATATACTATACTAGTATTTTTCTGTCTCTATATTTGTACTTTATTGTACACTCCAAAGTACTATTTATTTTATTTATTTTTACAATAAATATGCAGTGAACTACTGGACAAATATTTAAATGTTATAAATGATGCAAAGGTGACATTAAACTATCTAAAGATGGTTGCAAAACCCAGTACAGTGAGTGAGTTTTGCCTAAAACAGTGGGAAGAGGAGGCTCCTTGTTTATCGACAAATCAATTATAAACCTGCGTTTAGGAATGGAACCAGGTCACTGATGGAGAACTACCTAAAAAGTGGCAGAGGAAATACATAGGAAAAATTCAAAACACCAGCATGGCTTATTTTTGTTTCCCCAAACCAGTTGATCCACATCCCAGGAAAGTGGCTGTCAATAGAAATAGATTTGACAGTTCCTGTTGTCCTAACAGTAAGCTATAGATCTATGCTCAGAGTGAACATTTAGGTGAAGAAGAGTCCAAGTCAGACCTGGAATAAAGGAGAGGAAATGTGTACTAGGTTTTGAAAGGTAACAGGGGCTATCAGTTCTGTAGAGATGATTTATTTCCAGCATGTTCAAAGTCTAGAGAAAGGAAATAACAAAATAGGTAGCTATATATGGACTTTTTTTTTAAAACCAGAGTACTACTTAACTTTGGCTTATAATGTTGCTGGGGATTGAAGCTGGCACCTTGGAGCCTCAGGCATGACTGTGTCTTTGCATAATTATTACACTATCCCTCCCACCTGTAGCTATATTTGGAGAACTAGCAGAGAACTATAAATAGAAGGTGAAGTTTGAGGCAAATGATGGTAAAGGAGAAGACAGGTCAAATGAACAAGTTATGACCTCTGAAAGTAGCCCTTGAACATGGGTAGTCAATGAATGATGTCACTTAGAAAACTAACAGCTTCAGGTAGAGAAATTTGGTGAATTTCTTGAAAAACATTCAAGTCAGGAAAGAGGCTTTAAAAAAATAACCAAGCGGGAGTCAGGCAGTGGCAGAGCGGGTTAAGCACACGTGGCACAAAGCACAAGGACTGGCTTAAGGATCCCAGTTCGAGCCTCCAGCTTCCCACCTGCAGGGGAGTCACTTCACAGGAGGTGAAACAGGTCTGCAGGTATCTGTCCTTCTCTCCCCCTCTCTGTCTTCCCCTCCTCTCTCCATTTCTTTCTGTCCTGTCCAACAACAATGACATCAATAACAACAATAATAACTACAACAATAAAACAACAAGAGCAACAAAAGGGAATAAATAAATAAATATTAAAAAATAACAAAGAATGAAATGGCAATAGATATGAAATATATTTAAAGAACTAGAACTCACCAGACATCATCACTGATTGGATGTGAGCAGGATGGATAAAGACAGCAATAAGAAAATTTCCAATTTGTGGCTAGGAAGACTGTAATGTGAGAATGAGAGATAGGAAAGATAAGAGAACCACAGTTCTGTGAAGACTATTAGCCTGGAGATAGCTTGTAAGACATCCAGGTGGAGGTACCTGAATCAGCTTCCCCGGAAAGTAGCTGTCAGCAGAAATGGATTTTATAGTTCCTATTATCCTAACAGTAATCCACAGATCTATGACCAGAGAGGATGACTAGATGGAGAAGAGTAGAGGTTGAGAATCAATGATGATATGGTTCCAATGTTCTCTGATGCACAGTGGGGAGAGCAATAGTCTCTTATGAGAATCCAATGAAATCATGATGTCTCTACTCATAGGACCAGGCTCAGAAGACCCTCATGCATGTATGGCTTCCTCTTATTAACCTGGTCACTTGATTAGTGCTCAACACTGCTTTTTTAGCACAGGGCTCTTATAATTTTACTTTTCTTTGCATGTTGCAAGTCTACATAGATTAAAGATCTCTGAGAGTGCATGTTGATGCCGATACTTTATAATATAGTCTTGTTCTGGCTGGTAATGTGGGGGAGTTTCAAATTGACTCTAGGAGAAATAAGATAAGAAGTGATGTCTTTAATAGTTGCCTTGAATTGAATTTACATAACAGCACAGGACTCAGATAAATATAATAACTATTAATATGATTTGGATTGAATTTTTAAATTCTGATCTTCCTCTCTTCCTTGCCATGCTTCAGAGTTATATGATAAAAGGGCCTTCTGATGTGATTATAATAACCATCATCATAATTGCTTTGTCATTAAATGAATTACCTGAATGCATCACTTGAAGAGTTTTCACATGTCATTACAGATTCAGTCAGTGACACTTTCCATGGCAGCCCTGTTTTACATTTTGCTCCCATAACTAGGATTATAATCATGCTTCTGTTGGTAGGGAAGAAAACCAAAGAGTCTCCAAAATTGGTAACACACCCCCTATCAGAAATCCTAGACCAGGTAGAACAGAAGCAACCGGTGGCACAGCTATATACAAGATGCTGGGTATTGTACAGCAAACCCTAACAAAGGGACCTTTCAAAGTTAACCCAATTACCAAATAATGTGATGATAACAATAACTATCTATTGTTGAACTCTAAGACAGTAGGAACCTCACATTTCCACTATAAAGCCTATATTTTCCCCAGTCCTGGAACCCTAGGGTGGGGTACACTTTCCTGCATGCTTCTCTCAATTCATATCAAATAATATTGCATCTGCTGATTGCAACTTAATCAACACAACGATTACCACCCCAGCATGCTTCACTTCAGACGGTGTCCAGAGACTGTGTCAGGTATGGAATGGCAACCCTTCAGCTTCATCACTCAGGTGAGACCTTTCCTTTCATATTATTCTCTAATTCCATTCCAGGAGGTTCATTTCCTATTAAAGTCCCAAAACCTAGATATAGACCAGGTCCCCTGAGATAGAGCATATGTTCACACGTGTCCATAAACTAGGGCAAAATATATACCTGAAAGCAAAAGTACACAATAGTTTGCAGGGAGTAGCCCCTAACACTTCATCTGCACTATTCCAGCCTTTAGGTCCATTATTGTTCAACAATTTGTTTGGCTTTGTATGTTAACTCCCTTTTCAGTCACCAGGTTCCAGATGCCAGCATGATGCCGACCAGACTTCCCTGGACAGAAGACCCCACCAATATGTCCTGGAGCTCCACTTCCCCAAAGACCCACCCTACTAGGGAAAGAGAGAGACAGGCTGGGAGTATGGATCGCCCAGTCAACGCCCATGTTCAGCAGAGAAGCAATTACAGAAGCCAGACCTTCCAATCAGGCAGGAGCAAGGAATTAAAGGCATACAGATTGGAAGAGAAGAAGTCAAACTCTCCTTATTTGCAGATGACATGATAGTATACATGGAAAAACCTAAGGAATCCAGCAAGAAGCTTTTGGAAATCATCAGGCAATACAGTAAGGTGTCAGGCTATAAAATTAACATTCAAAAGTCAGTGGCATTCCTCTATGCAAACACTAAGTTAGAAGAAATTGAAATCCAGAAATCAGTTCCTTTTTCTATAGCAACAAAAACAATAAAATATCTAGGAATAAACCTAACCAAAGAAGTGAAAGACTTGTATACTGAAAATTATGAGTCACTACTCAAAGAAATTGAAAAAGACACAAAGAAGTGGAAAGATATTCCATGTTCATGGGTTGGAAGAATTAACATCATCAAAATGAATATATTACCCAGAGCCATCTACAAATTTAATGCTATCCCCATCAAGATCCCAAGCACATTCTTTAGGAGAATAGAACAAATGCTACAAATGTTTATCTGGAACCAGAAAAGACCTAGAATTGCCAAAACAATCTTGAGAAAAAAGAACAGAACCGGAGGCATCACACTGCCAGATCTCAAACTGTATTAGAGGGCCATTGTCATCAAAACTGCTTGGTACTGGAACATGAACAGACACACTGACCAGTGGAATAGAATTGAGAGCCCAGAAATGAGGCCCCACACGTATGGACATCTAATCTTTGACAAAGGGGCCCAGACTATTATATGGGGGAAGCAGAGTCTCTTCAACAAATGGTGTTGGAAACAATGGGTTGAAACATGCAGAAGAATGAAACTGAATCACTGTATTTCACCAAATACAAAAGTAAATTCCAAGTGGATCAAGGACTTGGATGTTAGACCAGAAACTATCAGATACTTAGAGGAAAATATTGGAAGAACTTTTTTCCGCATAAATTTTAAAGACATTTTCAATGAAACGAATCCAATTACAAGGAAGAGTAAGGCAAGTATAAACCTATGGGACTACATCAAATTAAAAAGCTTCTTCACAGCAAAAGAAACCACTACCCAAATCAAGAGAACCCTCACAGAATGGGAGAAGATCTTTACATGCCATACATCAGATAAGAGTTTAATAACCAACATATATAAAGAGCTTGCCAGACTCAACAACAAGACAACAAATAACCCCATCCAAAAATGGGGAGAGGACTTGGACAGAATATTCACCACAGAAGAGATCCAAAAGGCCGAGAAACACATGAAAAAATGCTCCAAGTCTCTGACTGTCAGAGAAATGCAAATCAAGACAACAATGAGATATCACTTCACTCCTGTGAGAATGTCACACATCAGAAAAGGTAACAGCAGCAAATGCTGGAGAGGGTGTGGGGTCAAAGGAACCCTCCTACACTGCTGGTGGGAATGTCAATTGGTCCAACCTCTGTGGAGAACAGTCTGGAGAACTCTCAGAAGGCTAGAAATGGACCTACCCTATGACCCTGCAATTCCCCTCCTGGGGATATATCCTAAGGAACCCAACACATCGATCCAAAAAGATCTGTGTACACATATGTTCTTGGCAGCACAATTTGTAATAGCCAAAACCTGGAAGCAACCCAGGTGTCCAACAACAGATGAGTGGCTGAGCAAGTTGTGGTATATATACACAATGGAATACTACTCAGCTGTAAAAAATGGTGACTTCACCGTTTTCAGCCGATCTTGGATGGACCTTGAAAAAATCATGTTGAGTGAAATAAGTCAGAAACAGAAGGATGAATACAGGATGATCTCACTCTCAGGCCGAAGTTGAAAAACAAGATTAGAAAAGAAAACACAAGTCGAACCTGAAATGGAATTGGAGTATTACACCAAAGTAAAAGACTCTGGGGTGGGTGGGTGGGTGGGGAGAGTACAGGTCCATGAAAAATGATGAATGAAATAGTGGGGGTTGTATTGTTAAATGGGAATCTGGGGAATGTTATGCATGTAAAAAAAAAAAAAAAGAAGTAGAAACGAAAAGCAGAAATTGACTGAGTTTGGAGTATGGCACCAAAGTAAGAAAGCAGAAGTACACTAGAGTTTGCAGTGAGTACCTCCCTAATACTTCCTCTCCACTTTTCCAAGCTTTGGGTCCATGATTGCTCAATAATTTGTTTGGCTTTGTATGTTAACTCTCTTTTCAGTCACCAGGTTCCAGGTGTCATCAGGATGCCGGCCAGACTTCCCTGGATTGAAGACCCCACCAATATGTCCTGGAGCTCAGCTTCCCCAGAGACCCACCCTACTAGGGAAAGAGAGAGGCAGACTGGGAGTATGGACCGACCAGTCAACGCCCATGTTCAGCGGGGAAGCAATTACAGAAGCCAGACCTTCTACCTTCTGCAACCCACAATGACCCTGGGTCCATGCTCCCAGAGGGATAGAGAATGGGAAAGCTATCGGGGGAGGGGGTGGGATATGGAGATTGGGTGGTGGGAATTGTGTGGAGTTGTACCCCTCCTACCCTATGGTTTTGTTAATTAATCCTTTCTTAAATAAAAAAAAAAAAAAAAAGCCAGACCTTCCACCTTCTGCAACCCACAATGACTTTGGGTCTATACTCCCAGAGGGATAGAGAATGGGAAAGCTATCAGGGGAGGGGATGGGATATAGAAATCTGGTGATGGGAATTGTGTGGAGTTGTACCCCTCCTATCCTATGGTTTTGTTAATGTCTCCTTTTTTAAATAAATAAATAAATTTTTAAAAAAGGTATCAAGGGAGGGGATGGGATACAGATTTCTGGTGGTGGGAATTGTGTGGAGTTGTACCCCTCTTATGCTACGGACTTGTGTTTCCATTTTATAAATAATAAATAAATAAATCTTTAAAAAGGAAAAAAAAATCCTGTCTGTCCATCCTTGTTGTATCTCCTACCTGTTTCCTTCTGTCACAAGTGGCTTCTCTGGGTGAGTGGTGGAGCACACAGGGATGGCAATACTGTGATCTGAGTCCCCTTCTTTACCATGCAATAGTGAAAGACTCTCTTCTTCAACTGACTCTGCTGACTTTTTCTTACTCCCATGATAGGACCCTCCGTCAATCAAGTTCCCAAAATTGCCTGCAGAAATAGCAGCAGGAGGAGAGTAACCAAATATTAAAATAACTATTATCACTCATCCTAGGATACTGTACAACTGGCAAAAATATTTCAAGAAAGAGCATTCCATCAGGGAATGTCTGGAATCACATTCTTCACAGAATCATGCTTTCACAAAACAGGGAAATAGTCATCTCAATATGAGGGGCAAGGTGGTGATGCACTTGGTGAAGTGCACTCAAGTACCCATGGTCAAGTCCCCATTCCCCAATTGCAGTGGGGAAGCTTCACAAATAGCAAAACAATGCATATGGCCTCTCTCTATATCCATATATCTTTCTTTCTTCTTCCTTCTATTTTTCTTCTTTTCCTTCTCTATTTTTCCTCTCTATCTCTCTCTTTATTCTCCCTCTCTCTCATATACCAAAAAAGAAAAAAGAAAAATCTCAATATGAATGTAGCAAGAATAATGTCCAGGTGGTGGTGCATCTGGTTAAGTGCACAAGGACTGGGGTTCAAGCCCCTGGTCCCTACCTGCAGGGGAAAAGCTTCACAAGTAGGAAAGTAGTACTGAAGATGTCTCTCTGTCTGTCTCTCCATCTCTATCTCTCCCTCTGCTTTCAATTTCTCTCTCTATTCAATGAAAAAAAAATTTTAAATAGTACCTACTTTATATGTACAATGTTTTGTAATCCTTTACTCATTCAAACTTTGCTGACATTTTGTGAAAGTATTATTCTTCCCATTCATAGATGAAGAAACTGATACCCAGAGGAATTAATTTGAGATAAGGGTAACAGAACTAGGATTAGCAATCTGAGCCTGTCTAAATCCAGACTATCATTTCAGTGCTTTATAAAAATGAAAAGTATACCCATTATACATTGAAACTAGAGCAGAGTAGCAATTAACTTCCTTCTAAGGTATAACTTTTCCACTTCCCCCACCAGTGCTGCCATCTGCAAGTAAAGTTCATTCCTTCCATTCCCCAGGCTTTGTGCATGTCTGTCCTTACCAACAGAAACTTCAAAGCTAATGGGTCTATCCCCAATCTTCCGATCAATCATGGTAGCTTCAAAAAATGTTCCAAAGAGTAAAAACTCCTCATATTTTTCTGGTACAATCTGCAGAGGGAGAAAAGAAATTACTAAGCAGGTATAGTTCCTTTTTATCACCAGGAAGCTGAAGTAGTAACATTAACCTGGTGCAGTGCAGTTCATAGGCATTTTGGTCTTGGTGTCATACCATTCCACCACAAATCAGACACAGTGAAACTAGGAAACTGCAACTTATTAATATAAATTCAGTGATTTTTTTTTTCTAGAGTGATGTAGTTTTAACCTTCTGGGTCCCTAACCTGACAATAGAGTCCTTCCTTTTAAAAAAAAAACAATAACCCTGGGGGCAGTCATGGCACACCTAGTTGAGTGCACATGTTACAATACACAAAGACTCGGGTTCAAGACCTCAGTCCCACATGAAGGGGGAAAGCTTTGTGAATGGTGAGGCAAGTCTGCAGGTCTCTTTCTCTCCTTCCTCCTCTAGCATCTCTTCTCTCTCAATTTCTCTGTTTCTATCCAAAAAATAAAGAAAGATAATTTAAAAATTAAAATAATAAGCTTGGTATGCACATTTATCTAAGGGGCTGTTATGAAACACAGGCTCAGGATCACTTTTTGGTGGTCAGCTATTTAGAAACTAAAATAGCAAGGGGGCTGAGCATTGGTGTACTTGGTTGAGCACACATATCACCAGGTATAAGGGCTTGGCTTCAAGCTCCTAATCCTTACTTTTGGGGGAAGGATTCATAGGCAGTGAAGCAGTGCTGCAGGCATCTCTAGTTCTCCCTCTCTCCCCTCCCATTTCAATTTCTCTCTGTTCTGTTAAATAAAAAGTAAATAATAATAATTGATATTTAATAAACTAGCAAAGCAAAGATGAGTCATAGCTAGGGGTCAAATGCTTCTATTTGAGCACAGCTTTATGGATGACTCCGGGCAGTCACAGGCATTCCGTCTGTACCTCTTAATGACCATGAGAGGTAAAAAGCTGGAACATTCTCACTGCAGAGATAAGAAAACTGAGAGCACTGAAACTTGAAGTTAAAGATTCCTCCTAAGTTCTATACTTTTTCTGATCACAGACCCAGTGCTCTTTGAACTCTAACACTTATAAACCCAGTACCTTGGGCTTTTGGTTCCTGTAAAAAATAAATAAATAAATAAGGTAGAGATGAGGCACTTGGAGGAGCATCAGCCAGTTGAGTGCATCCAGGATCACGTAGTGACTGGTGGTGGTGTAATGTAGTGTGTGTGTGTGTGTGTGTGTGTGTGTGTGTGTGTGTGTGTGTGTGTGTGTGTGTGTGAAGTTGCATAATCATAGCACTATTAACAGATTTTATATCAAAGGTGACCTCAGATCTTTACCTTTTAACCTGAATAAATTTAAGGTCAGAGAATCTAATGGGCTTCCCAATATCACACAGCAAGTTAAAAGCACCAAGACTTGAGGCTATCTAAGCTCTCTTCTAAAGGTGTCTAAATTCTGGAAGACAGGGCTGTGCTGTGACAGGTCAAGGAGAGGAGTCATCTCAAGATAACATATAACCATCTGCAAATGATTCCCAGGACATACACAGCTGTGCATTTTTGAATCAGGAAGGAAAAGTAGCTAGAATCCTACAATCTGTACTTCCTGGTTTTGTGGTTGGTTTTATTAAATTGCACAAAAACAAGTGCAATAAGGTTCACCTCAGGATATAAAACAACTGTGACTTCAGAGGTTAAGCTCCCCATTCAGTCAAGAACTCACGTCTTTCTGAGAGCCAAAAAGTTTCCACATCACTAGGTGAGAAGTAATATTCCTTCACAGATGAGCTCTCTGTGCTGTTGGCACCAGCAGAAAATGTTAAATTGACCAGAATATAGAAGAGAAGAAAGGGCCTAGAGCTAGATCTCACTCACAGAACACACAGTTCTCTCTCTCTTCAGCTCTGACCTCTGTCTAGTATGAATTAACTGCTTGCCTCACACTTCTCAATCCAGTTTACTCTCAGCAAGGAGTTTAAAGCCATCCTGAGGCCTGGGGGGGGGGGGGCGGTGAGTGTAGATGATGCTATTAGGAACAATGGTAGGAGGATCTATTGTAACACGACTTTTTTCAAGTCTCAGCTCTGATAGCCAGGGAGGTGTCTCAACTGGTAGAGTGTATGTTACCATCTGTGAGGCTCCAGGTTCCATCCTTGGAGCTGCAAATGCCCAAGTACTACTGTGGTCTCTGACTCTTGTATAAATAAGTCTTGAAAAAGAAAATCAGCTCTGCCATTTCCTGGTTTGTTGACTTTGGACATGCCATGTCCACTCCCTGGGGGTGTCACTTGCCTGGTCTGTGAATAAACATCAGGAAAGGGTCAGTGGAAGGAGAGAAATGAAATTAACCATGTGGAGCATGTGGGACAGAGCCTTCTATAGTGATCCCACATGACTGTCAAAGCAAGGACTTCAGAAGGCTGGCAAGAATCCATGTACTAATCAACCTTACTGCCAAGGTCCATGTCAAATGTCTATTCCCTTTGGAAGCACCCATGACTCCCCCTGCTGGAGTAATGTTGAGTTAGGCTGATTGAGCTCTTATATGCCAGATGTGGTGTTAAGAACTTTATTTCTACTCAGCTATTCAAAATGATTATTTCATCTTGGATGGAACTTGAAGGAATCATGTTAAGTGAGATAAATCAGAAACAGAAGGGTAAATATGAGATGATCTCATTCATAGACAGAATTTGAAAAACAAGACCAGAAGGGAAGACCTACCTCTGGTGGAACATCAAAAGGTTCCACCTCCACTTCTGTTGAGTTGTTTTTATCTGAAGCCTGCTGGGGTTTCCCATCATCAGTTTTGTCAGTTTTGTCCTTACTGGAGCCTTTAGAAGATTTGGAAGATAGTTTGAGATCCTTGAGTGCCTTGGAAAATTTAGATTCTTGTGCCCCTCCAGAGAGAATTTCCACAGCAATTTCTACCAATATTCTGCCCCGAAAAGACACGCCTTCTCCAAAGCCTTCATTCAGTTCCTGGTAGTCATCCATGAGACTGTGGTTCCTGGGTGAGCCATACAAGTTAATCCAGGCAGGTCCAAAGGTAGGTAGGAAGCCTAGAAAGATCCCAAACTTCAGCTGACCAGTTATGTTTTCAAGATGATTGTTATTACTATTTGGCTTTATGAAAGCAGTGCAAATCTATTTAGGAATATAAAGTAACCACAAAAGATAAGTTTTTTAAAGACTATCTCAACTATAAAGTACAGCCACTCTATTTCTTTTTAGTCTTTTCTATACACATATTTGTATGTGTTCACAGTTGGAATCATGCTGTGACTGCATTAATTACACATTAGTGTATCCTTTCCTGCTCATTCAGTCACTAAATGTTCATTGACTCCTTACATATACTAGGCACCATGCTACACTTAAATGTAGACTCTGGTAGAAAATAAAATAGATCCAGATATTAAGCAGGTCTATATTTACATTGTAAATGATGTGAAGGAGATAGAACTTTTGAGCAGAGTGAGGCAGAGAGAGGAGAAATGAATGAGACTTCTCAAGAGAAGAAAAAAGTACTTCCAGTTGGAACAGAGCTTGAGAGAGAACCTGAAAGAGCAAGCCAGTATTGCTGGGGTCCCTAGAATAAGCCTACTGAGATGATTTTGGATACATGAGTGGGTTATGAGGCCTTGGTTATGATTGTGCTGTGTTTTTGTTTTTGTTTTGACCAGAGTACTGCTTAGCTCTGGCTTAAGGTAGTTCTGAGACTGAACCTGGGACCTTCAAGCCTGATTAAATTTTTGTGTTATTTCCCCATTTCTACAGGGTTTGGATCTTTGTCCTAGAAGCCATGGTATCATTTTAGAAGACTTTAAACAAAAATGTAATATAATCAGATATATGGTTTAAGATCACCCCAGCTGTGAAGGGTTATAATAATGGAGGTGACATTGCCATCACCTGGAATTCCCAGATGGCTGTACAGGCCCACCTGTACCATGGAATTTTCCCTTTGGTATTAAAGGACTCAGTGCAGGTAACTCAGGTTGAGGATGTGGACCTCCAGGTGAAATGGTCATGAATGTTGGCAAGCTCAGAGTGGCCAGATATGGCCTTTATGCTGACTGGGTGCTGACCTGGTTCTGGCTTCACCAATACAGTGTTTGTAGTGTTTGTGCTGTGAAAAAAACTAGTACTTTTCCTCTAGTCACTCTCCTATCCCTCCTTATGTTGAGAATTCTGTGATCTAAGTTACTTGCTGATAATATGCTTGTAATACTGTTATTTTGCTTTTCTATTTCCTTAATTACTAAGAGCTATGTGTAGAGCAAAGAAATACTTGACTGCTTGCAGTCACTCATGCCTCCCTTTAGCTAAAGTTCCTGTTCTCTGATGCACATCTGGCAAATGTCATGATGAATCAATGATCAGTTGGGTCAACAGGCCCTGTAGGTAATAATCTACTCTTGTATATGATGGCAAACATGGCTTCCCTCACAGAGTATGGAATGCACACAGTGGATATGAGGGTAGATGACAAATAACCACTGTGTAGCCAGGTTACATGACACAACAGTGCCATAGTGGCAAAACATTAACTATCATGATTTGTGTGCCCCTGCATATACTGTTTGATGTTCCTTGTTCCATGATTTGATTTAATACAAACTTTGGTCAATAAATACCACAAAAAAGGTCTGTTTGGTTGAATCCCACCACATGGGACATATACCAGTGTGGCCACCTCCAGATTCCTCTCTCATTGTCGATAGTTTCTGAGGTAAATTACTCAACCTAAGGTTCATGTCAGAGCCTGGAACCCAACTTCATCCCCCACACACACATACCCAGTAAGTCTGTCATAACAACAGTGCACACAGAAACAATTTGGGGCTGTAGCCTGGAACTAGTGGGCCAGGATAACAGAGAAGACTAACGTCTCCTTGAATACTGACTGTTTTTAAGGACTAGGATGACATAGCCCAAAATAAGCTGTACTTCTTATGACCCCAACCAAGCAAAGAGTAAAGGGGAGGTACACAACTAAGGAACAGAGTTTAGTACAGAGGGCATTAGCTCTTACTCCTTCTCCTTTATACATTGATTCCAGTTTCTGTATAAAATGGAGTCCCAGAGCACCCAACCCTGGCCTGAGGTCAGGAAACAATCAGAAGAGGGCTCTTACAGTCTGGAGCAAAGGTTACAGTCTAAGTAGACTCTGACCCTGGCTCTTATTTGTTTCTTTAACTTGCTCTTCCTCCAGACTTCCACCTGATGGTAGACTTTGCACTTCTGGTCCTATGCTCCACTCACCTGTTGCTAAAGGCAAATACACCATCCTCCACCTTCCATCTTCCTCACTACCAAAGCCTTTTCTAGTCCTATTGTTATATAGAATACCTGTATGTCAGTAAACAACAACTAAGAAGGGAAAGAAGGAAGGAAGGCTGGAAGAAGGAAAAGAGAGATGAGAGAATTCTTTTTTTTTTCCTTTTTTTTTTTTTTTTCCTCCAGGGTTATTGCTGGGCTCGGTGCCTGCACCATGAATCCACCGCTCCTAGAGGCCATGTTTCCCCCTTTTTGTTGCCCTAGTTGTTGCAGCCTCGTTGCGGTTATTATTGCCATTGTTGACGTTGCTTTGTTGTTGGATAGGACAGAGAGAAATGGAGAGAGGAGGGGAAGACAGCGAGAGAGGGGGAGAGAAAGATAGACACCTGCAGACCCGCCTCACCGCCCGCCCGTGAAGCGACTCCCCCTGCAGGTGGGGAGCCGGGGGCTCGCACCGGGGGCTCGCACCGGGATCCTTACGCCCGTCCCTGCGCTTTGCTTTGCACCACGTGCGCTTAACCCACTGCGCCACCGCCCGACCCCCGAGATGAGAGAATTTTTAAAAAGGGAGGTGGGGAGAGAAGGAGGGAAGGAGGAAGGGAAAAGAGGAGACAAGAGAGAGAAGAGAAGGAACAGAGGGAAGAATAGAAGGGAGAATGGAAAGATGGATAAATGATGGATGGATGGATGGATGGATGGATGGATGGATGGATGGATGGATGGATGGATGGATAAAGAGAAAACTGCTTCCTCATCAAAGTGCTTGTATAGCATGATGTAGGTGACACTGAGAAAAGTAAATGTTCTCAGATATGTCCTAAGTGTAAAACTGAAAAGACTCAATAGTTTTATTACCCTGTTATCATGAGTATTTATCCTTTCTTAGTACATAGCATCTGGGAAAGACAATATCATAAGCACACACATTACAGTGTGCATGGACCTAGGTTCAAGACCCTCCTGTTCCTAGTTATGGGGGAAAGCTTCACAAGTGGTGAAACAGTGCTACAGATGTCTCTCTTGGTCCCCCACCTCTTGATTTCTCTCTATCTCTACCAAATAAATGAAAGACACAATATCTACATGAACACCTCTCCTCACCCCTCTGCTTTTCTCTGTCTCTATCTGAAAAAGTCAGCCCTGAGCAGAAAAGTCCCAGTGATAAAAACCAAACAAACACACAAACACATTGTGCTAAGCTTAGAAACCTTGCAGATGGACAGACTATGATTTCTGCATAAAGCAGTCCCATCACTGAGCTAGAAACACAGGTGACCTTTGTCACACAGGTGACTTAAATATGAAAACGCTATTCTTAGCTTATGAGTCATATAAGGATATGGCAAAGGATGCACTAGTGATCAGAGGTAGAATGCCCACCTGCCAAAGATATAGCAAGTTGAATGTGATCCATAGACCATGATTTGCCAACCTCATCTAAACTTTTTTTTCTCCACCATGGTTACTACTAGGACTTAGTACCTTCACAATGATTCTATCATTCCTTATGGCCTTTCTATTTCTTATAGAGAGGAAAAAAGAGAAGGGTATCACTAGCACTGCTCCAGTGCTTGTGAAGCTTCCCCCCTGCCAGTGAGTACTGGGGACTTGAACCTGGGACCACATGGTAATATATGCACTCAACTGGGTGTGCCACTGTCTAGCCTCCTGATATGAAGTCTTTATTTTTCAGTTAAGAAACCTAAGGGCCAGAGAAGGGAAATAACTACCCTAAGGACACACAGTGCTGTTCTTGGAAGAGCTGGGACTGGGACTAAGCCTACTAACTCCACAAGTCCATTGTCCTGAACCACAGAATCCTGGGAGCTACCCAACACATCACTGGCTTCAACCTTTTCTTCTCAAGACAAGAGCTCTCCACCCAGCATGCCAAGATGCTGTTGTGTATCCAAGCCAGGTATGTGAGGCTATACCTTTATCTCCATCTTCTTCATTGGAGATTTTCTTCAAATCAATGAAATGGGTTGCCAAAGCTACATCGTTCATGCTGCCTTCATCCCACACCTGGATCTTCACCCTCCGGCACAAGGGAGGGAACATTTCCTTGAAGACCACCTGTTCATGCCACACAGGATCTGCACAGTTCTTCTGCACTGTGGTCCGTCCCTGAAAAGAGCCAGATTGATATGGGCCATGGAGGGAAACGAAAAAGTAAAACCATTAACAGAATAGTGAAAACTCTTCAAACCAAGTGGAAATGTAAAGCAAATCACCCCACACCCATGGAAATCAATTTCACCTAATAAACATTGCTGATAACCTACCCTAAGCCAGATAGCATCCCCTTGGGAGGATCTCATCAGAGAATTGAGGATAGGATAAAACTAACATCTCCATTATGATCTGGAGTTGTTTGTTCTAGGTATCTCCAGGATACAGCAGGCAAAGTTATATGCTGAGTTTGTATTTTATAAAAGTAATACCTTGCTGGCCAAGCAGTGGCTCACCTGGTGTACATGTTACTATGTGCAAGGGCCTGGGCTCAAGGCCTTAGGCCCACAGGCAAGCCTTAAATGTCACAACCAGTGAAGCAGTACTGCTAGAGTCTCTCTTCTCTCTCTCTCTCTCTCTCTCTCCCTCTCCTGTTCCCTCTCCATCTTTATCTCTCCCATTGTCTCTCACTTCCTGTTAAAACTAAAAAGGAAAAATATGACCAACAGGAACATTGGAATGGTGCAGATACAAAACCCCAACGATAAACTTAGGAATAATAATAATAATAATAATACAAATAAAAAGGTATGTCTTTACACAAATTACCTATTAGGACCTCAGCTTCTTTTTTTTAATTTGTATTTATTTATTTTTTATTACTGATTTAATACTGATTTACATCACCAGAGTTTGGTGTCCCCATTCCCTCCATTGGAAACTGCAGTAGTTCTGTCAAGGACACCAATATGAACTGATTCTATAACTATCTATATCTATGTGTATATATCTTTCCCATTTTTATTATCTTTACTTATCAGATAAAGACAGCCAGAAATCAAGAGGGAAGAGGTGATAGAGAGTGAGAGAGACAGAGAGACACTTGCAGCACAACTTCACCACTTGCAAAGTTTTCCCCATGTAGGTGGGGACCGGGGGCTTGAATCTGGGTCCTTTCACATTCTAACATATGGGCTCAACCAGGTGTACCACCACCCAGCCCCATTTTTTTTCCATTTTTTTAATGGTCCTGTCTTTAATTCTTTTCTAAGTCACCCCTAACCTATTGCTACTTCCAGATGTCTTTCCTTTTTTTCTCTTCTCTCTCAGATAAAAGAAACAGTGCATGGATTCCCCTGGTGCTTTCTAGATTTCTTTTATTGATGGTACAAAAGCAAGATTCCTTGTGACAAATGCTTCATGGGCCTCAGTTTCTCCAACATAAAACAGAGTTAATGTCTAAAATCAATTTTCAAGGTGATCCTAGTAAAAATATTCCAATGCCCTCCCTACTAACGAGAGGGGTAGAGACTGAGGTCATATTTTAAAGGCAGAGACAACATGTGTGTTCGCTGAAGCTTTGATGTCTAGCCAAGCAAGAATAATCTCAGAGCAACTGTCTGGCCCAGGACTTCATATGCCTGTTGAGCAGAGGAGAGAAGGAAGACATTTCAGGTTTCCTAGGACCACCTAGGACAAAGGTCTAGGGAAAGCAGAGGAGGGGGGGAGGGTAAAAATTCTACAGGACCAGAGTCAAGTAATAGCTTAAGAAAGAAGTCATGCTGGCCAGGCTTCCCTGGATTGAAGACCCCACCAATGTGTCCTGGAGCTCAGCTTCCCCAGAGACACACCTTACTAGAGAAAGAGAGAGGCAGACTGGGAGTATGGACTGACCAGTCAACGCCCATGTTCAGCGGGGAAGCAATTACAGAAGCCAGACCTTCTACCTTCTGCAACCCTCAACGACCCTGGGTCCATGCTCCCAGAGGGCTAGAGAATGGGAAAGCTATCATGGGAGGGGGTGGGTTATGGAGATTGGGTGTTGGGAATTGTGTGGAGTTGTACCCCTCCTACCTTATGTTTTTGTTCATTAATCCTTTCTTAAATAAAAAATTTTTTTAAAAAATGAAAATACAGCATTATAACTTTCCCTTGAGGGATACTTACTAGCCTAGTGGATCCAAAGACTATATTTTAAGGTATATTATCCATGATTACTATTTTTTTTAATTATAAATACAAAGTTGTATATATGGTTCTACTTTCAGATTAATACACATATATTAAGCATATGCTTTGAGGAAGAGCTTAAAATCTCAGGTTTAGAACTGGAATTGGCATATTGCACCAAATAAAAGACTCTGGGGTGGGGAGAATACAGATCCAAGAAGGATGACAGAGGACCTAGTAGGGATTGTATTGTTATATGGTAAACTGGGAGATATTATGCATGTACGAACTATTGTATTTATGTTGAATGTAAAACATTAATTCCCCAATAAAGAAATTTAAAAAGAAAGAAAGAAAGAAGTCAGTCTGTCTGAGTCTTGAGTCCTGATTCCCCAGGTCACCTTTACACAATTCCCCATGGAGAATGAGCAAGCAAGGTGATCCTCTCCTTTTTCTCACTTTTAATTTCTTCTTCTGTCTTTTTTGTTTGTTTGTTTTTAAATATTTATTTATTTCCCTTTAGTTGCCCTTGTTTTATTGTTGTAGTTATTGTCGTTGTTGGATAGGACAGAGAGAAATGGAGAGAGGAGGGGAAGACAGAGACAGGGAGAGAAAGATAGACACCTGCAGACCTGCTTTCACTGCTTGTAAAGCGACTCCCCTGCAGGTGGGGAGCCGGGTCCTCAAACCCGGATCCTTACACCAGTCCTTGTGCTTTGCACTTCTTCTTCTTTCTTAATTGCCACTAGATTTATTGCTGGGGTTCAATACTTCCATCGCTCCTGGTGGCCTTTTTTGTCCCCTCTTTCTGATTTGTTTTGGCTTTTGTTTTGTTGATAGAAATAGAGAGAAGTTGAGAGGGAAAGCTGAGATAGAGAAAAAGAAAGAGAAACATTGTTTCACTGCTTGTGAAGCTTCCCCTCTTCAGGTGGGGACTGGGAGCTTGAACCTAAGTCCTTCTTCATGGTAACATGTATGCTCTACCGGGTGTTCCAGCACCTGTCCTCTTGCCCTTTTTTTTCTTCCACAGGACTCAATGTCTTTTTACTGATAAGCTCTCTCATTCAGGTCACTTCTTAATTTTCATTTTTATTTCACTCTATTAGAACAGAAATGGTATGTGTTAAGATGAGTGGTCTGTTCCAGCTTTGACAGGACTGCTGAGAATAGCCCCTCACCGTCTGTCCTGCAAAGGAGACTTCCACAAAGGGGTCCACGAGGTCCTTACTATCACCCACGAATGCTTTGGTGACATTTGCCATGATGCTGGAGTTCATTTTGGGCAAGCCTTCTGCTTTGTAGAGTCTCACAAAGAATCTGGCCCAGGGTCTCTCTGATGGAAAGCCTTGAGGGATCAAAAGATTCCTTAGAGAGGAACAAAAATAAATAAATAAATAAATAAATAAATAAATAAATAAATAATAAACTCATGAAAATAGAAAAAAAAAAAGGTAGAGGCATTTTGGAATCAGAAACAAGGTCCTTGGTATATGAGAAAAGTCTAGGAAAATTAGGATTCATCACTTGAATGGGTTTCCTCTAGAGTGCCAACGAGGGTGAAAGACAGGAAGAGAGAGAGGGCAAACTCATTCTGAACCTGAAATTAGAGAGTAAACACTGTCCTCAACTCTTCATCTTAGTAAGCATTCTTTCACAAACCGGTAGCTGCAATTATAACCTTCTAAAAGAAAGAAAGAAAACACTCAGACAAGCCAGAGAAACTCAGAAGTAGCCTATTACAGGTAACTACAGGACAACAGGTAGTTCTTGTTCTAGAAGCAGACACATACACATCCTGGTGCCTGCAATAGAACAGAATCCCAGGTAGGCTGACCAGAACCTTGGCCGTTCTCACATACCCATAAAGAAAGGGAAGGGAAAGGGACATTGAAATGGAGACACAGCATTTTTCCCACAGAAGCCTTGGAAGGGCTATCTCACTTTTCTATTTGTTCCTCTGCGTCGGAGGTTTTGAGGTTGGTCTTTAAGATGTCGCCTTTCCCAATCACACTGATATCACACTTCAGGTACCCTTTGGTGCCAGTCCTGATGTCTCCAGGGTCTGTGAGCAGGGCCCACTTATCACAGAACTGGTGACCTGTAAAAGCATCAGGACAGCACAGCTATCTCACAATTCAGTTAGACCCAGTGACTTGTCCCAGTCTCCCCACAACCCAAGTCTCCACACTTTCCTTCCCAGAGGGAGATAGCTCCTAATGTCCAAATCCTTCATAGCTTTCTTCTCCTCCTCTTGTTCCCACTTACTTCTCCAACTGTTTGTCTTTTGGGCTTCTATCTCATGGCACCAAACTAAACAGAATTTATGATGCTAAGAAAAATAATGAGGTGATCTCCAATGTAGAGAGAGAGAAAGAGAGTCAGAAGAGAGAAGAGAGAGTAGAGAGCCTGGAAGATGATGCTTCTTACCTGGTTGGTTGTACACAGTTCCCAAATCTACTTTGAAGGAGCCAATCAATATGCTTCCTATCAGTTTGTGGTGAAAGACCTGAGAAAAGATGGAGCAGTGAGTCCAGAAGCCATAGATTTCTCTTTGGGGACACATCTGTGAGATGGGTCTGTGACCTCTCACAGGGTATTCTAAACCTTGATGCCTATCACACTTTCACTCTCATCTGGAGCACATTTGGTCACCACAATTTAGGCTTATAAATTTTAGGCATTCTGACTCCAGTTAATCCTCTACTGAGGAATATCTAACACATTTGTGTTTGGAAGGTTTTTTCCTTTTCTTTTCTTTTTGAATTGTATTTTTATTATCTCTGCATATCAATGAAAATGTTGTATAATATGATATATCAGTTGTTAATATTTTGAGAGCCTTCTATACTTTTTACATGGAGTTGGATCAGTTTTTATTTCCACTAACAGTGTACTTATAATGTAGCCCACTCTCAGCATCCATCACTGCCAGAAAAAACTCAACCCACCAATTAATGCCAAGAGCAAATGCCACCTTCTCCAAGCAGCCCTCTTTAATATTCTAGATGAGAGCATTTTCTTTGCCTCCTCAATTCCCACAACACTTTTACTGGAAACTTTCTCAGAGGTCTCATTACATATTGCCTGGAGAAGTGTGGGATTTGTATAATACTCAGAATGAGGTTGGCATTTATCCTCAGTATCTTGTCTAATGAGAAATCTGGTGTAGCAACACAGTCTAATGCTAACACTACCCAGATGAGAAAGTATTGAAGAGGCTACAGAGCTGGTACCAGGCCCAGAAGCCACATTTTATAAGAGATCACTGAAGAAGCTAGAGGAATTTAAGCCTTAACTCAAAACAGAAAGCACTAGAGGTGTGGAGGAAGGGAGATGGTAACTGAAAGTCTTCAAATCTTGGAAACATGGACATAGTGAAGAGGTTCCCTATGTGGCCCCCAACATACAGTGAGACTTCAGCTCTCTTTCAAGACAATATTTACAACAGGCCTAGACACAGTGACTTCCCCTGCACCTGGTAAGATCAGCTAATGCCCAGGATAGCATTTCATGGAAGTTACAGAGAGCTTTCCACATCAGCTGGAGGGTGATGACCTCTGAACTTCCTTCTAACAAGGATAGTTTCTATTTTTTAGCACCTTCTTGGAGGAGGGGCTAATGGTTTACAGTACTGTTACTGACACATGGGTACATGGGTACAATTTCTTATCTCCCTGTAGTAGGTGGTATGCAACACATTCAACCGCAGCTTAGGTCTGTTTCCACCATCATGTAACAGGACCCCAAAAGCCATGGCCCCTCCTTCCTCCCTGTGTTCCTTCTGCAGAGTCCTTTGCTATGGTGCAACACACCAAGCCTAGTTCAACTTTACTTTGTGTTTTCCCTTTCCGTTCAAGGACAGTTTCTTACTTTCCTCTACTGGTCACATAACCTAGTTCATAGTAGATATTTAATAAAAATCAGTGAATAAGAGACTCTGTAAGCGTCTAAACACATTTTTGACCAAGCCAATAAGAAGTAAAACAGTCCACTGTAATAAAATAATAAAGTTCTCAACTTCAAATGACAGTCCTTTTCATCTCTCTTTCCATTCTTCC